>NC_059194.1:43762347-44075919 GCF_020615455.1 Coregonus clupeaformis | reverse complement strand
CATAAACACTATGAAATAACACATATGGAATCATTTAGTAACCAAAAAAGTGTTAAACAAATCAAAATATATTTTATATTTGAGATTCTTCTAAAAGCCACCCTTTGCCTTGATGACAGCTTTGCACACTCTTGGCATTCTCTGAACCAGCTTCATGAGGTAGTCACCTGGAATGCATTTCAATTAACAGGTGTGCCTTCTTAAAAGTTAATTTGTGGAATGTCTTTCCTTCTTAATGTGTTTGAGCCAATCAGTTGTGTTGTGACAAGGTAGGGGGGATAGAATGGGATGTATAGACAATATGGACAGTATGTGGATAGAATATGTAGTATATCTGAAGAATACGTAGGATAGACTAGTATATGTACAACAATAGTTTAATAGGATGTCCTTCTCTAGAATACAGTACATACAGTGGGGGAAAAAAGTATTTAGTCAGCCACCAATTGTGCAAGTTCTCCCACTTAAAAAGATGAGAGAGGCCTGTAATTTTCATCATAGGTACATGTCAACTATGACAGACAAATTGAGAAGAAAAAATCCAGAAAATCACATTGTAGGATTTTTAATGAATTTATTTGCAAATGATGTTGCAAAATAAGTACCAGTGTTCCATGTGTATGTACATAAGGCAGCAGCCTCGAAGGTGCAGGGTTGAGTAACCGGGTGGTAGCCGGCTAGTGACAGTGACTAAGTTCAAGGCAGTGTACTGGGAGGAGGCCGGCTAGTGATGGATATTTAACAGTCTAATGGCCTTGAGATCCCAGCTTTGATACACCTGTACTGACCTCGCCTTCTGGATGATAGCGGGGTGAACAGGCCATGGTTTGCGTGGCTGGGGTCCTTGATGATCTTCTTGGCCTTCCTGTGACACCGGGTGCTGTAGATATCCTGGAGGGCAGGCAGTGTGCCCCCGGTGATGCGTTGAGCAGACCGCATCAGGTGTGTGTCTTTCCAAATCATGTCCAATCAATTTAATTTACCACAGGTGGACTCCAATCAAGTTGTAGAAACATCTCAAACATTTCGAGACTCATAGCAAAGGGTCTGAATACTTATGTAAAGAAGGTATTTCTGTTTATAATTTGGCTTACATTTGCAAACATTTCTAAAAACCTGTTTTTGCTTTGTCATTATGGGGTATTTTGTGTAGATTTATGAGATTTTTATTTATTTAATCAATTTCAGAATAAGGCTGTAACGTAACAAAATGTGGAAAAAGGGAAGAGGTCTGAATACTTTCCGAATGCACTGTATGGGTGTTTTCATAAACTGGCGACCACGAGTCTCAGGCAAGGAAAACACCTCTCCTCTTCTCATCCTTTTCCCTTTTTCTTAACTCTCCCCTTCTACTCTCGCTCTATTAATCTTGTTCTGTCTCCAAGGAAAAGAAACACAGTCCTCTCTTCTCTTCCTCTCCTCCCTCACTCTATCGCTCTAGTACTGTATCGCTGTCTGTCCCCCGTGTCAACCAAATAAGTGTGGAATTAGAGTGCCGAATAGAGGGAATTTTCTTTATTTGGGAGTAAGACAGGTGTGTTTGTGCGTGTATCACACCTGTCGTCTCACCACCACCTCCCCGTGTCCCTCTGTAATAGAGAGGCATTAGGATGGGAGGCAGGTGGAAGGCAGGTCTAGGGAGAGATCAATGCAATTTGCAAAGTGCCTTCCAGACAATTTCTATGCTGGATTGTCTCCAACCCCACCAACACCAGGCACACAGCAGCCCCTGAATTTTTTTTGAAACAAAAGTGCCATCGAATAACTTTACTGCCACCTCCACATTTTTCACTCTGGAAGTCATGAGTAATATGCAAATGTCCAACTGGGGAAAAATGGTGTGTTGCTCAGAGAAAAACGCATAGAACAATGACTTGAATATGAAATGCACTCCTACCAGCTCAGAGAAAGAGCGTTCCAACCACACACTAACTGATCATATCTATGTTTGTATTTACGATAAATCACATCAAATATGCTTCAAATGGCCCTGTATTCTATATAATGAGATTAAAGCTATTGCTAGATCTCAATTAATTCCCCAGCCAATTAGTATTCTATGGAGACAGAGTTGTAGGAATTATTCTCCATTTTCACTGTCCCCTCCGGGAATTCATTATCGTGTGATGGCCCTATCGTTGGCCAATCGACCAGGAGAGTCTCTCCTCAGTCTGATCATACATCATCACTGTGCTCTTAGAAATGAATAAATGAGTCACAGATCTGGCCTAGGTCCCGAGTCTGTCCCTGCTAATATT
Source organism: Coregonus clupeaformis (assembly GCF_020615455.1). NCBI lineage: Eukaryota > Metazoa > Chordata > Actinopteri > Salmoniformes > Salmonidae > Coregonus > Coregonus clupeaformis. The sequence continues at coordinate 44,073,661 of NC_059194.1, read as the reverse complement.
GTCGGTCACTGTGTAGCCGATGTGAAATGGTTATCGGAGTGTTAGTAGCGTTCAATCTCAGACATATCCCGCTCTGAGACCTAGAAGTAGTTGTTTCCCTTGCTCTGCATGAGCCACACCTTTTGTGGTGTTACTGGTAACACTTCTTCATGGTGACATGTCAATGTGTTCAGAGGTTCCCTGGTTCGAGACCAGAGAGGGACAGAAGAGGTAAGCTGGTAGGAATGTAGCTAGCATAATGTCCCTGCTAATATAGTCAGTCACTGAATGCATTCAACCAAAATGTGTATTCCGCATTTAACATAATCGGTGCCTAGGGAGCACTTGTTGGGGGTTAACTGCCTTCCTCAAGGGCAGAACGGCAGATTTATTCCCACCTTGCCAGCTCTGGTATTCAAACCAGCAACCTTTCAGTTACTGGCCTGATGCTCTTAACTGTTAGGTTACCTGCCGCCCCTGTTAACGCTAATGCAAAAGAGATAAACTGGTAGTAATGTAGCTAACATCCTTGCTAATCCTAACAAAGAGGTATGCTGGTTGTACTGTAGCTAGCTAAGCCTTGTGCTGTGACTCCACCTTCCCTGTGTCTAACGATAGAGGTATATGAATAGAGGAGGTAAACTGGTTAACTAAAGAGAGAATATTCCTCCACTCTTGGAGGACAATGGAAGACTGTTTCAGAAGGCAGAGGCTGCGCGACCGGATCGAACTGCCCCGTCTTGTCCCTGTCCCTGTCCCGCCCCCCCAGGACGCCTTTTCCCAAACCGTATAACATTCTGCGCATGTACCAACTTAACCAACTGCATGCCAACGAGTTCATGGGAAAATGCATTTAGATCTTCTTGAATTATGTGCAGTGTTGTTTCGTGGGTAAATGTTTGAGCAGATGATGTTAACAAACTGTAGCCTACCTGTGTTTTGTTTCAAACAATGCACATATTTTGCCTAGTGGCGTGCGCTGTTGAGAAGCTAGATTCTATTTCTATGAGTACAACGATCTTGAACAGCAATGAATGTCATAGAGGAGATGTGGACATATTATGGGAGCCAGATGTGCCATTCTGTATCCATGATTCCACTAAATGTTCTATTGTGCAATACAACATTTTACATTCACCTATAATGAGCATGAATACTGTATCTCATTCAAATGACATATTTGCACTATATGACATCATTGGTCCATCCCTTTTCATCTATAATGTCTAGGATCAGACCAGGACAGCTCTGTACAGATGGAGATGTATGTGGTCCATGAACTGAGTGGGTAAAAAGCACTCAGCTCCATCTCATTCTTATACTTATCTGCAGCTTTTACAGCTGCAGCCTTTTCTTCAGCTATTCTCTAGCGAGTATTGTTGAAAACGGTAGACTCTTCTTTCTGTTTAACTCTCGCTTTAGGAGTCTTTGGTTCACAAGATAAGGCAGAGACCAGGGCCACGATATCGATTCACATTCATATTTCACCATAAGTACACGAGGCTACCGCTTCCCATATCTTGTCAACCCATTCTGCCGCATCTTTAGAAAACCACCATTCTCTGGTAAAGACTTGATTTGTGCAAGGCTGAGTACCATAGGGATTGCCCACAGAGGCCAACCTATTAGATTTCCCCAGAAACACAGACCTGCCTGCCTGTCTGCCGGTGAGGTGTAATGTAGCTCTACAGTTGAGCGCATTGGGCTTATTTCCTCCTTCTGCAGGCTCTTCTTGGACCTTTGCGTCTAAGATCTCAGGGGAGTGAAGTGTGCAGTCTCTTTCCCTCTAAATAAGGCAGATGTGCTCTGCAGAATCAATCTGTCTGCCTTCATTGGCCCAGTTCTGCTCCCAGACACTGCATGGTGATTAAATTGCACCTCAGATCCGTATTACTGGAGAGTAATTATGAATTGTATTGTTGGTCTTCCTAGTGACTCTACCAGCACAATTTTTTTTTTCAGCCAGCTGATATGATGTGATTGACAGAATAGGGAGATTGTAAAAGACTATAGCAAGTGTATGAACTAAACCAATGCAATGCCTTTAGCATGGCTATAGGCAAGGCTTATGCGTGTCTGTGAAAGAAAAAGATAAAAGACAGTTGTGTATAGGTTGTTTATGTATGCATACACACGTACACACACACAAACAAACACGCAGGCACACACACAAATGGCTCCTCCCCCTCATACCCACTGTCACAGAGATGATTGCTGGTTCACATAAAGCTTGTCCTCCACCACAGGAGCCAGTTTACTGTTATTGATCCTGAAAGGGTCGAGAGGACACCACATACATGGAAATTAGAAGCTTTAACTGGTCCCATGTGGCTCAGTTGGTAGAGCATGGCACTTGCAATGCAAGGGTTGTGGGTTTGATTCCCATGGTGAAAAAGTAAAATAAATGTATTCACTCATTACTGTATGTCTCTGGAAACAAGCATTTTCTCAAATGTATTCTAAATGTTAAACTCCTTTTCTCTGTCTATCACCCTTTCTTTCTCTCTTTCCTCTTACTGTCTCTTTCTCCTTCCATCTGTCTATCTCTCCCTCACGCTCTTCTTCCTTCTCTCCATCGTCATGTTATCCTCAGAGGAGCAGCGAGTGTGCCATTGCGTAAAACCCCAGCACACAACAATAGGCGGGCCACTGAAGTTCAATCAGAGCCCAGCTAAAGATTATAGATCAGGATTGTCGCCCGCTTCCCGCTTAATGAACAGAGGCGCCTTGTAAATCCTTTTGTCGGCTGCAAAATGAGCTCCCTAATCTTGTTAATGGTCTTTTTTCTCTTTCTCTAGGACCGGTTTGTTGTACACAAAAGAGGTTTTTAAAAAGAGAGGATTTCAGCGGGGCCTAAACACTGGCTTAGAGAACAATGGGAGATGGCTGCTATTTTCTCATCTATCTGAGCTAATAACATGCGACTGTGTTAGAATAGTCTAACCACGTGCCGTAGTGGTGTGATACTGAGGGTAATGATGTTGTCTGCATTGGGGGAAATGGAGTGAGGGAGAAAGGGAGGGAGGGAGAAAGGGAGGGAGGGAGGGAGGGAGGAGGAGTGTCGGAATAGGAGATGATGCTGTTCTTGTTTCCCTGCAATATTAATTTTTCTAAATTTGGCAGGACGGTAGGAAAACACTGTAAGTTGTGCTGTTCAGATCCGCGCTGGAGGCCATGGTGGAAAGCATGCATGATTAATTGGAAAATGTAAAAAATGTGGAACTAATTATCAAAGCAACAATTTCTTGCCTTATGCTGCTGCAGTGGCGCAAAGAAGAAAGTGTCTACAGTCATCATCTCAGATCCTATTCCTTACAGAACGGCAGTTACATCCCAAATGGCACCGTATTCCCTATACAGTGCACTACTTTGGACCAGGACCCATCGGGCTTTGGTCAACAATAGTGCACTATATAGGGAATACGGTGACATTTGGGACACAGTCGGCATCTGATGGAAGCTTCTTGTGTGTGTGTGTGCTTGCGTGCACGTGTGTGTGTGTACTGTGTGTGTGTGTGTGTGTGTCTGGATCTTGAGGTTTACACAGGACTCTATATATTGGGTGTTTATTCATTATTTCTTTAGAGTCTAAGACGTTGGGGGAGGGGGGGGTGCTATGGAATTGTTTTATTCTGAACAAAAATATAAAAGCAACATGTAACAATTTTAAAGATTTTACTGAGTTACAGTTCATATAAGGAAATCAATCAATTGAAATAAATTCATTAGGCCGTAATCTACGGATTTCACATGACTGGGCAGGGGCACAGCCATGTGTGGGTCTTGGAGGGCATAGGTCCACCCACTTGGGAGCCAGGCCCACCCACTGGGGAGCCAGGCCCAGCCAATCAGAATGAGTTTTTCCCCACAAAAGGGCTTTATTACAGACAGCAATACTCAGTTTCATCAGCTGTCCGGTGGCTGGTCTCAGACGATCCCGCAGGTGAAGAAGCCTGATGTGGAGGTCCTGGGCTGGTGTGGTTACACATGGTCTGCGGTTGTGAGGCCGGTTGGACGGACTACCAAATTCTTTAAAATGACATTGGAGGCGGCTTATGGTAGAGAAATTAACATTAAATTATCTGGCAACAGCTCTGGTGGACATTCCTGCAGTCAGCATGTCAATTGCACACTTCCTCAAAACTTGAGACATCTGTGGCATTGTGTTGTATGACAAGACTGCACATTTAAAAATGCCCTTTTATTTTACATTTAGCAGACGCTCTTATCCAGAGCAACTTACAGTTAGTGAGTGCATATATTTATTTTTCATACTGGTCCCCCATGGGAATCGAACCCACAACCCTGGCGTTGCCAGCACCATGCTCTACCAACTGAGCTACACAGGACTTTTATTGTCCCCAGCACAAGGTGCACCTGTGTAATGATCATGCAGTTGAATCAGCTTCTTGATATGCCTCACCTAGGATGCCTCACCACCTGTCAGGTGGATGGATTATCTTGGCAAAGGAGAAATTCTCACTAACAGGGATGTGAACAAATTTGTTCACACAATTTTAGAAAAATAAGCTTTTTGTGCGTAAGGAAAATTTTTGGGATCTTTTATTTCAGCTCATAAAACATTGGACCAACACCTTTTATGTTGCGTTTTATATTTTTGTTCAGTATAAGATGGTCATACCATGGATCATTTAGCTATTTGAGTTTGAATTTTAGAACCCTTTTAGGTATAAAAAAATATATATACTAATTATTGTATGTTGTTGTTGCTTTAGGTTCAGTGAGATAAATCTGAGATTTCCTTATAAGTGCTCACAGAATGTTCCTCCTGTACAAAAACAGTTTAACAGTCCCTACGATGTAATGCGTAGCTTGTAGTTACCAAACATACATCTGTACATTTGATGTTACAGCGAAATACCCATTATAACCATTTTAATGGCATAGGAAAGAAGAAGAAACATTTCACAGTATGCTTCAAGAATAGATCAACACGTCATGAGTCCTTCAGTTATGTACATTGTCCAGAAAACGTGTTAAAATGTCCTTTGCACTATTGGTGGTACGGTCAAGCTGTTTTGAAATGGTTAAAATATTGAAGTGTTGATGAATAATCAATAACCAAGCAGTAAGCTATACATGCAAAGTAATTAATTAACAATTAACCACCTATGAATCAGCAATGAAAGAGTAATGGATCAACAATAACGGTTTGAAAACAGTGATTGATCATTATGATACACAGGATCAGTTTTTAGAGTCAATGTTCTAACAAGCTGCACTATTGAATTAATTGTTTTGTAAATTGGCAAAAATTGGCAAAAAAAGATTAAACTGTGATCATACATGATTACTAATTGGTACCTTAATCATTTAAGCAATGTACTCCAGTTGCAAGTGTGGAGGGAAGTCAGTAGGCTGCAAAAAAGTATCATATGGCGCTATGGTGCTATCAACTTTTCGCCACCAGAGGGAGGACGTGAGCTGTCCAGGTGGGTAGATGACTACCACACACTCGGGTGTGCATCACCCGTGCGACACAAGGGTATACCCGGAGATTTCATTGAGGACTTCTGTCGTAAGAGAGAGAGTGTGTCTCCTTGACACTGAATTTAGCACTCTGGCTAATTATTTAGGCTCTGAGAGATCTCAGAATATGAGAACAGGAAAAATGCCAAGGCCCTGTGCCTTTGCCAACACAATGTGAGCATTAGCTCGTTATGGCATTTTTAGACCTCACGGCGGAGGCAATACCATTCTTTTATAGCTCAATGGCTATAAATTCACACATACCCAGCTTCCTCTTTGTACCAGAACCGTATATCTCCTTGGCAATGGATGAAATGGAGAATACACGTTCCCTTTTGCTTAAGCTTAACGTCTTGCAGTTGTTTTGTGACAATATTCACATCAACCTTCGTTTACCTTAATGTAACTCTTTTTTTTTTGTTGAGACACAGTCAATCCAATTTATTAAGATTCCAGTGTCATGCAGGACAGAAGATTTTTACGCACTACGCGCTTCAGCACTCGGCGATCCCATTCTGTGAGCTTTTGTGGCCTGCCACTTCGCGGCTGAGCCGTTGTTGCTCCTAGACGTTTCCACTTCACAATAACAGCACTTACAGTTGACCGGGGCAGCTCTAGCAGGGCAGACATTTTATGAACTGACTTGTTGGAAAGGTGGCATCATATGACGGTGCCACGTTGAAAGTCACTGAGCTCTTCAGTAAGGCCATTCTACTGCCAATGTTTGTCTATGGAGATTGCATGACTGTGTGGTCGATTGTATACACCTGTCAGCAACGGGTGTGGCTGAAATAGTTGTATCCACTAATTTGAAGGGGTGTCCACATACTTTTGTATATATAGTGTAGCAAATTGATCCTTGGTATGACCTTAAAACAATTCCATATAGCGTCGGAGAACCCCCGGCTTAGACAGGGCTTAGACTGTTTAGTGCCAAAAATAACACTTTGTTTCCTGATCTTTCTTATATCTCTCAGATTTGTATTTCTATGTATTAAGGATCCACATTAGCTGCTGCCAAGGGCTATGCATGGGCGTCCGAGCTGTGTGATAGTAGTTTAAACAGTGAGCTTGGTGCATTCAGCATGTCAACACTTCTTACAAAAACAAGTAGTGATGAAGTCAATCTCTCCTCTACTTTGAGCCATGAGAGACTGACTTAATGATAGCTCTCAGTGTAAATTTAACTGCCAGTCGTGCTGCCCTGTTCTGAGCCAATTGTAATTTTTCTAAGTCCCTCTTTGTGGCACCTGACCACACGACTGAACAGTTGTCCAGGTGCGACAAAACTAGGGCCTGTAGGACCCTTAAGAAGGCAGAGCAGCGCTTTATTATGGACAGACTTCTCCCCATCTTAGCTACTGTTTCATCAACATATTTCGACCATGCCAGTTTACAATCCAGGGTTATTCCAAGCAGTTTAGTCACCTCAACTTGCTCAGATATACAACAGACACTTCCGAAAGAAACTTTCTGTTATTCAACGCATTTGTATGGGCTAATAGCAGTAAGGCACAAAAACCAGATTGCATACCAGAGAGAATACTATAGACTTCAAGAAAGTCAGTCAGCTGATTATTGACAAGTTTTTCCAACACTTTTGAGAAACAGGGCAAGATAGAAATTGGCCTATAACCATGAGGATCAGCTTGATCTCCCCCTTTAAATAAACAATGCACAGTGGCTGCCTTCCAAGCACTGTGAGGAGGAGAGATAGGTTCAAAAGGTGAGAGATAGGCTCGGCGATGATAGGGTGCTGCAACCTTAAGGAAAAAATTATCTATACCATTTACATTTTAGGAGACGCTCTTATCCAGAGTGACTTACAGTTAGTTAGTGCATACATTTTTCATACTGGCCCCCGTGGGAATTGAACCCACAACCCTGGCGTTGCAAGCGCCATGCTCTACCAACTGAGCTACAGGTAGCATACCATCTGACCCAGATGTTTTTTGGGGGTGAAGTTTAAGGAGCTCCTTTAGCACCTCAGACTCAGTGACTGCCTGCAGGGAGAAACTGTGTAGCTGGGCAGGGGAAAAAGAGGGAGGAGCATCAGGGCTAGTCGCATTAGAAGGGCTGGTAGATGAGGATGCGTTGAACGGGCAAGGAGGCATAGCTGAGTCAAATAGGAATCCTGACTTAATGAAATTGTGATTAAAGAGCTCAGCCATACACTCCTTGTCAGTAACAAACCACATCAACATTAAGGGACATGGGCAGCTGTGAGGAGAAGGGTTTATTCTCCAGGTCTTTCACCGTTTTCCAGAACTTCTGGGGTTAGACCCACAGAGAGAGAACTGTGCCTAATGGTAATTAACTTTGGCCTTCCGGATAGCCTGAGTGCATTTATTTCTCATTTGCCTAAATGACAGCCAGTCAGCCTGAGTATTTGTGTGCTGAGCCTTTCGCCAAATGGTGTTCTTGAGGTGGAGTAACTCTGCCAGATCACGGTCGAACCATGTTAACATTATCATGTTCTTTATGGGGGCGTGCTTGTTAACAATACCACTGAAAATATTTTAAAAAAAGAAGATCCAAGCATCTTCGGCAGAGGGGATCAAGCTGATTCTATACCAATTTACGGAGGCCAGGTCATGAAGGAAGGCTTGCTCATTAAAGTTTGTCAGCAAGCATCTATGACAAATCAGCTAGGCAGGTGTGGGCTATCGCCGGTTAACGCTTGATCTAATTGAATCTAGGCCAAAAACAATGGATATACAGTATGTTACCCTAAGAGTTGTGCAAAGTTGGAAGAATCTTATTCAAAATGATTCACAGCTGTAATTGCTGCCAAAGGGGCTTCCACCAAGTATTAACTCTGGGGTGTAATGGCATACTCAATCGAGACACCTTCGATTTTTGTTGTTCTGGTCGACAGGTAGCCTAGCGGTTAAGAGCGTTGGGTTGCTGGTTAGAAAGGTTACTGGTTTGAATCCCCAAGCTGACTAGGTGAATATTCTGTGAATGTGCCTTTGAGCAAGGCACTTAACCCTAATTGCTCCTGTAAGTCGCACTGGATAAGCATGACTAAAATGTTCTATAATTTTTCTTTCACTTTGAAAATGTGGAGGAGGTTGTGTAGATCAATAAGAAAAAACCCTAATGTAATCCCTTTTTAGATAACATTTTAAGGCAGCAAAATGGGAAAACTGTGCAAGGGATGTATAGACTTTGTATGAAGCAACTGATAGAACCCCTTTTGTTTATACAGTGCATACGGAAAGTATTCAGAACCCTTGACTTTTTCCACATTTTGTTACGTTACAGCCTTACTCTAAAATGGATTAAATTGTTTTTTTCCCCTCATCAATCTACACACAATACCCCATAATGACAAAGCAAATGTATTTTTTTTAAAAACGGAAATATCTTATTTACATAGGTATTCAGACCCTTTGCAGAATTTGTTAGTGAGGTGTCAACCGCCAAAGCACATAGGCTAAGAGTAAAGAGAGCTTAACGTCCATTATCTAAATGACCGCTGACGTGCCTCCATTACTACTGATGACTGCATTTATGATAATGTATCCGGGACCATTCTATTACATGTGACCGTGCTCTCCCTGCTGTCCTCCGACATTAATTTGTGTTTGAACCGAGCGAGTCGGTCGAGCTTGGCTTTCCTCTCGCCGTCCGTCCCCCTAATGAGATTTGTGCTCCCAATTAGAGATAAGGATCGTTATGAAGAGGGCTGACATTCTCTTAATACAGCACATTAAAGGACTGTGCGACAGTCATCCCAGCACTATTTCCTAGCGTGGAATGCTATTATTCATTTGGTGGATTTGGAGGAACCCATAATTACAAGAATTCCCATTGGTCGCTCCGTCTTTGATGTTCCCGCATTCCAAATAGTTATTTGGATGCTCAACAAGCATGAACGGGCCAGTTAACAAGGAGCCGTGAGGATTCAGTCGGTTCCTACACCACCCGGTGCTGGAAAGCAATCTAGGACTCTAATCGAAAGTCAAATAGTAAATCTGTGGATATAAGCGTATCTCCAAAAGTAGTGAATCAGCAACAGGCTCAGTTCGGCAGTGGGACGGTTGATCTGGAGGTCACTGCAGCTGCTGTGGAAGAGGGACTCTCTCCCTTACACCCCCTTTATGCTGATTGCAGTAAAATGATAATTGGAGAAGTAGATAGACGGAGTCAATATAAGTGTAATTCATTCTTAAGTGTAAGGTGTATTAGTACAATCAGGCTCTTAATGAGGGGCCTGATATAACTTTTTTTATAAGGGGATCCAGTCAAATGGACAGCACTAATGGGTTTTGGCACGGTGGTGCGTGGTTATTTATTGCACTTATGTATCAGTTTGTATATTTCGCACGCTTTTATACTGAAACCGGGGTGATCATTATGTGAGCAAATGGATGTTTATTGGACTCATAAACCAAAGCGAGGGGACCTATGTGTTTGTGTAGTGTGTGTTTTTTTTCTTTTAGGGGTTAGATCAGCTTTAATATTGCAGATAGATTGTAACTTCCATCAATGTAATTGTCTGCATCACTTCCAATCCCCCATATGTTTTTTGTTTGTTTTTCTCGCATAGATATATATATATATATATATATATATATATATATATATATATATATATATATATATATATATAAAACACACATACATGCATATACGCATATACATACATATCCTTTAAAAATATATATATTTCCCTTTATTACTTTCCAACCCCACCATCCCTTCCCTAATTGGAGTAAACTAGTGAACAACAATGCTTAGGCCTCTACTTCATGCTTATACATACTATATGCTTGCGGGTTTGATTCCCACTAAGGTCAACCATATGAAAATGAGAGAGAGATCAACTTCTTTCCCATTTAAAGTTTGAGAATATGGGTGTGTGTGGTGGTGGTAATGCACAGTGAGGGACTGGTCATTTGTAGCCACAAGAAACAACGCTGTTAAATAGAACAGGTGAGCAAAATGGTATTCACAGCAGGATTGTGTTTGTGATATTGATCTGTGAGAATTAAACTCTTGCACTGTCTCTCTCTCTCTCTCTTTGTTTCTCTCTGTTTTTCTCCTTTCTCTCTCTCTCTTTCTCTCCCTGCTTCTCTCTCTGTTTCTCTGTCTCTCTCTCCACTTTCTCTTTCTCCAGCATTCTGTGAGGAGGGGTGTAGGAGTGGAGGTACCTGTGTGTCGCCCAACACCTGCGTCTGCCCCTCAGGCTTTACAGGACGCCACTGTGAGACAGGTATGACTATAGTACTACACTGTAAACAATATATATGTTGATTGAATGTACAATTGTATGGCAACCAGCTGCAATAGGTTTGTGAGTTTGCTCAACATTTGGGCACATAGCTGAACCTACATACATTCTCAAGTTGAATTGTATGTTCACTCAACTTTGAATTTTAGATTGAGTGAACATGCAATTCCACTTGAGAATTGAGTCTACCTTATTTGTATATTTCCCAGAGTGCCTTTCTAATTAATTGTAGTTACCAACCATGATTGTATTTGTTAGCGACAGAGACATGGTTTTTGTATGGTTTCCAAAGTGAATATGTTATCTTTAAACTCTATATGACAATACTTTACATACACTGAGTGTACAAAACATTAGGAACACCTTCCTTATATTGAGTTGCACCCCCTTTAGCCATCAGAACAGCCTCAATTTGTTGGGGCATGGACTCTACAAGGTGTCGAAAGCTGGCCCATGTTGACTCCAATGCTTCCCACAGTTGGCTGGATGCCCTTTGAGTGGACCATTCTTGATACTCATGGGAAAATGTTGAGTGTTAAAAAAAAGAACAGCGGTGCTGTTCCTGACATACTCAAACTGGTGTGCCTGGCACCTACTACCATATTCCTTTCAAAGGCACTTAAATATTTTGTCTTGCCTATTCACCCTCTGAATGGCACACATACACAATCCATGTCTCAATTGTCTAAAGGCTTAAAAGTAATTATTTAACCTATCTCCTCCCCTTCATCTACACTGATTTGAAGTGCATTTAACAGGTGACATCAATAAGGGATCATAGCTTCTACCTGGATTCACCTGGTTAGTCTGTCATGAAAATGTGTCCCTAATGTTTTGTACACTCAGTGTATATCGTAAGGCCTTTCTTTAAGGGCCTAGTTACACCCAACAAAGTGGTCTCAAACTCCTGGTTTACAGGCCACATCAAGCCTGCAAGCCACATTATGCTGGCTTGCAAAGTGATGTGTAATTCATATTGGAATCCAGCCAGAGTGAGGATATCCAACAATTGGAACTTTTAATCACCCGTAACCTGCATTCCCTGCCGAGTAGTGATGTGCAGTTCGAACGATTCGTTCTTTTTGAACGACTCTTTATAGTGACTCGATTCATTATTTGAGAGCGACTCGTTCATTTTAGTCATTTGTTTCACCTGCTGGTTGAAATGAATTCCACAGCAGGATTAATACGCACTCCTCCAGCTCAGTGGCTCTGGAGACGTGCTCCAACCAGCAGTTGTGTATTATGTGTGCAAGGGAAAATAGATCATGCTGCAGGCAGCATAGAGAAGAAAATACACATTTAGAACTGATAATTGATCGCATGGTGCAATAATTAATGCAATTAATTGATTATTGAATGTTATGATGGACACAGCTTTGTAGAACCCAAACATACACAGCCTCTGCTCAACAAACTCGAACTTGAAAATGAATCGTTTGGGGTGCTGCAGTTTGCGAACAATATTGTGCCAATCACTCTCACGGCAGTCATGAATGAGAGAAGAATGAGAGAAGGTGATACTCGCGACTGGTGACTGGCTGGTGTGGGAGCGCAGCGTGATGACTCAATCCCCATTTATGACATTGTTTGGATGACTAACCATTTGTGGGCTATCACAGGGGTCAAACACACCTTATCTCTGGTTTTTTCCGGTGGCGGACGTTCCCACACAACCCTGGGAGCGCGGACACCATTGGAGGTGTGAAGACCGATGAAAACGTGAAATCAACTAAATGAATGTTACTGTGTGAATTAAATTGTCATGTTTGGATTGTTTCAAGAGTCCACGAAGAGCTATGCATTTTGATATGTTCTATTGTACTGTAAGTGTTATGGATGTATTGTTACAGGGAAACAGTGTTATTTTGTTAATTGGATGCCGGATAGTTCAAAGAGGGAGTGACACAAGGGTGCATTCCTATCATTTAAATTGAGTTGATTAGATTAGAATCTGGGTGTGTTGTTCTTGTCTTTTGTTTTTACTAGCAAAGTGCAAATAAATATTAATACAGGTTTGGGGTGAGTTCCTGCTTGAATGTGGTTACAAGGGCAGTGAATTTGTTCATATTTTGAAACTTGCTAGCAAGCTCCTGGGTGTATCACATCGTTTTTCTCTTAGAGATTATTCTCAACTCAAGACACGTAACCACGTTAAATCCTAGCCTATTGGTGATAGTCATTTACTCTGTTTTTCTGTAATGTATCATGTCTTGTGTACACTGTATTTGTTTGTGTTAATTATTTTGTGACTAATACATTATATTAGTGTAATTGAGTAAATGCATTCCTCATTTTACAGAGTAATTATTTGATTGACTACACGCTTATAATTAATTACTCCTGAAACGAGTCACATAAGTACAGAACCAGTCAAAAGTTTGGACATACCTATTCAGTAACCAAAAAGTATTTAAAAAATCAAATTATATTTTATATTTGAGATTCTTCAAAGTAGACACCCTTTGTCTTGATGACAGCTTTGAACACTCTTGGCATTCTCTCAACCAGCTTCACCTGAAATGCTTTTCCAACAGTCTTGAAGGAGTTCCCACATATGCTGAGCACTTGTTGGCCGCTTTTCCTTCACTCTGAGGTACAACGTATCCCAAACCATCTCAATTGGTTAGAGGTCGGGTGATTGTGAAGGCCAGGTCATTTGATGCAGCACTCCATCACTCTCCTTCTTGGCCAAATAGCCCTTACACAGCCTGGAGGTGTGTTGGGTCATTGTTCTATTGAAAAACAAATGATAGTCCCACTAAGCCCAAACCAGATCGGATGGTGTATTGCTGCAGAATGCTGTGGTAGCCATGCGGGTTAAGTGTGCCTTTTAATTCTAAATAAATCACTGACAGTGTCACCAGCAAAGCACCCCCACACCATCACACCTCCTCCTCCATGCTTCACGGTGGGAACCACACATGCGGAGATCATCTGTTCATCCGATCTAATGTCCATTGCTCGTGTTTCTTGGCCCAAGCAAGTCTCTTCTTATTATTGGTGTCCTTTCGTAGTGTTTTCTTTGGAGCAATTCGATCATGATGGCCTGATTCACACAGTCTCCTCTGAACAGTTGATGTTGAGATGTGTCTGTTACTTGAACTCTGAAGCATTTATTTGTGCTGCAATTTATGAGGCTGGTAACTCTAATGAACTTATTCTCTGCAGCAGAGGTAATGCTGGGTCTTCCTTTCCTGTGGCGGTCCTCATGAGAGCCTGTTTCATCAAAGCGCTTGATGTTTTTTGCGACTGCACTTGAAGAAACTTTCAAAGTTCTTGAAATGTTTCGTATTGACTGACCTTCATATCTTAAATTAATGATGGACTTTCGTTTCTCTTTGCTTGTCTGAGCTGTTCTTGCCATAATATGGACTTGGTCTTTTACCAAATAGGTCTATCTCCTACCTTGTCACAACACAACTGATTGGCTCAAAAGCATTAAAAAGGAAAGAAAATCCACAAATTAACTTTTAAGAAGGCACACCTGTTAATTGAAATGCATTCCAGGTGACTACCTCATGAAGGGGGTTGAGAGAATCCCAAGAGTATGCAAAGCTGTCATCAAGGTGAAGGGTGGCTATTTGAAGAATCTCACATCTCAAATATATTTGGATTTGTTTAACACTTTTTTGGTTACTACATGATTCCATATGTGCTATTTCATAGTGTTGATGTCTTCTCTATTATTCTACAATGTAGAAAATAGTAAAAATAAAGAAAAACCCTAGAGTGAGTAGGTGTGTCCAAACTTTTGACTGGTAATGACTGGTATATTTCTTATGATTTATTTTTTGACTGTCTTTTTTGTCATTTATGAATGTGTTATTCAATTAGTTTCTCTGGACTATAGTAGTAAAGGCCAAATTATATATTTTATCAACATTTTTTTATTGATTTGTTCTATACTTAAAGGGGTCCTAAAATTTTAAATCAAATAGCTAAATGATCCATAGTATGACCATCTTAAAATAATTCCATATGTCAGCTTAGAACCTCCGCACCACAATTTGCACATCAGACTCCAAGCGATCAGATAACTTGTGTATCCCTCGAATGCACTTCTTCCTGATGAGCACTCTGTCACCTTCAGTGATTGTAGATGCTATCACTTTTGAGTCCCAACTGCAGTTGTTGGCCCTCTGACTCTTCTCTGCAGATTTCACAGCGAACTTGTTCAATCGTCTTCTTAGCTGTTTAGTGTAGTTCTGGTGTGTGGTTGCATTGTGGCCAGCTGGACTCAGGCCAAAACAAAGGTAAACAAGCTTGTTGCCCAAACATGAGTCTCACCTGTTGTGTCATTGCTACTGCAATTGTATGCATGCACTAGGGGTTTCACATAATGCCTCCACTCTTCTTTTCTCTTGTCACTCAGTGTGCCAAACATGTCCAATAAAGTCCTTTTGAAGCGCTCATCAGGATTACCACAAGGATGGTAAGGGGTTGTTCGTGATTTGACGCCAGCAATGGAGCATAATTCTGCTATCAACTCACTCTAAATTTGGCGCCTTGGTCACTATGAATCATCTGAGGAAATCCATAATGTAAAATCAAATTGTCCCAAAGTATTCTGGCTATTGTCTGACGGTTTGGTCTATAGTTGGGATAGCTAAAGAGTACTTTGTAAAATGATCTGACATTACTAAGATGTCTCTGGTGTCTGAATTGTCAGGTTCAAGTGAGAGAAAATCTATGCAGACTAGTTGTAGTGGCATACATGTTTTGATATTCCCTAGGTTTGCAGCTTTTTGCACTCTACTTGCTCAACACGCACCTCAGACATTCTTTACACTTCTTGTCCACTTCAAACGCCATTCTAGGCCAGTAGAAGCAGGCCCTTGCAAGATCCAGAGTTCTCAGTACAGAAGTGTCCCGTTTCCTCATGGATACCTTCTAGAGCACATTGCCGGTGACTTGTGGGTATTACCATTTGGAAGAAAGGTTCTTCATGCTGGTCTTGAACTTTTCGAAATAGCACGCCTTCTCTGAGAACAAACTTATCCCATTCTCTGAGCATTATCCTGACTTCCGTTGGCTCTTGCATCCTTTGTTTCTCACTAGGCTTCTCATCATCTTCAAAACAGCATATTACCACTGAGAGATGTGGGTATTCCAGCTGAAGCTTATACCAGTCTGCTGCTGTTAACCCAGGCAAGAAGGGTTGACCTGGCCACTGTTGTGGATCTTCAAAATCCAACGGGATGGCTCTTTCTCCAGATCCAAGACCTTCCACCATGGCAATGACATTGGCGTCTACATCTTCTTCATTCATGTGTGTTTGAACGTAAGAGGTGAATCTTCTTGCTCGATCGTTGATTGTCACCATGTGCACCTGTGAAGCTGCGTCCAGGACAGCCTTATCCACTATGGTATCTGCATCAGTCAACTCCATCACTCTTGACTACAGTAGAGGTAGTCCTGGAACCTATCAGTGACTGCCCACTTGAGAGCAAGAAACTCCAGTTTATGGGCCGGATAGTCCTGTTCACTTCTGCTGAGTCCTCTGCTGGCATATGCAACTACCCGCATCTGTCCATCTTGCATCTGATACAGGGCTGCACCAAGGCCTGAAGTGCTGGCATCAGTATGAAGCATATATGATATCATCTGCAAATGCAAGAACAGGTGCCGCCTCTCAAGGACGGTCTCAAAAGCTCTCTGGCAATGATCATCCCATTGTCCTGCGAGTGGTGGGCTCTTCATGGGCCTCTTCAGATGCCCTTTCTTCTTCACGGAGGGCTCTCCAATTAGAAGATCATTCAGTGGCCTCACAGACCTTGAATAATTCTGAACAAACCTTCTGTAATATCTAGAAAAACCAAGCAATGCCATCACTTCCTTTATGGTCCGTGAAACATGCTAAGTCTTGAGTGCAGACACTTTGTCTTCATCAGGCTCAATTCCCCTCTCAGAAATAACATGCCCCAAGTACTTGTTGGATGACTGGAAGAACTTGCATTTGGAGAGGGAGAGCTTGAGTCCATGCTCTGAGACACGAGAGAACATCTTCATTAACCTCTCTTCATGCTCCAGCATCTCAGAAAAGATTATGAGGTCATCAAGGAAAGCAATGACTTCCTCCAGGTTTATCCCTGCCCATCACCTTTTCCATCGTCCACTGGAAAGTAGCAGGTGCATTAGTCAATCACTGCGGCATCATCTTGAACTGCCAATTTCCAAAAAGTGTGGTAAAGGCTGTTTTAGGCTTATCGCCCTCCTCCATCTCAAGCTGATAGTACCCGCTTTTCAAGTCCAGTACAGTGAACCATTTAGAACCGGCAAGAAAGCTGAAGGTCTCTATTCTTGGCAGAGGATAAGCGTCCCGCTCGGTCAAGCGATTCAACTCTCAATAGTCTACAACCATCCTTAAGGCACCATTCTTCTTCCTTATAAGCACAATGGGAGAAGCATAGGGGATATCAGATTCCTCAATTATGTGCGCTTCAATTAGCTCATAAAGGTGCTGCTTCAGATAATTGAAATCGTCCGGGGACACACAACAAGTGCGCTCCTTGAAAGGCACATCAGTTGACACTTTTATGCTATGTTTCACTCCAGATATATGCCCTATATCCAAATCATGCTTGGAGAAAGCATCTGGGACCTTTCGATCAGTCTCTTAATCACACGTTCGCAGAATTAAGGTGCAGCTGGCAAATCTTCAAAATGAAAGTCAGACGACTGAAAAGCTGACTGTTCGACACAGATGACTCTCTCTGGGGACTGGTCAATTTTGTACAGTTTCTCTTTCTCTGCCATTGATAGGTTTAACCCATTCCACTGCACATACATCTGCAATTACTATTTTTGGGGCGAGTGTAATATCATGCTCTGTCCCATTCTTCATCAGAACATTGTAGTTCACAGGCTCTCCCTGGGAGGAGACGAGTTGATACAACTCAAGTAGCATTGGCAAGTAGCCCTGGCAAGCATGGATCTGAAGGCTTCTCTAGCACAGCACACTTGAACTTATCAACACTGCCGACGAATTCACCGGAGACTTCAACAGTTTCCCCTTTGAGAACAGTGACCGGCTTGCTGCTGTTCACAAGTAACTGCCCTACCGGTTCATCTATGACAGGGGCAGTGACTCGATGACAGACAGCTCACAGTACATGGGCAAAGTCTTTGCAAATAGTGAGTTGGTCAACAGCACTGTCACATGTAACATCTCTACATGACCTAACAACAAGCTTCAGCAAATTGGTTGCTACGATTATAGGCACCCGCTTGGAGTACTGATGATCAAGGCAGACAAGAGCTAAGATATTGAAGGTTTCCTCAGTCTCACACAGCTCTTCGGGTAGTTGAATGGCTATTTCGATATAACCCAAGTATGGCACACTCTGCCCGGCAGTACCATCAATGCTAATAATTGTATTCAAGGGGGTCAGTTGATAGTGACTTAGGTGGGTGTGGTAGAAGGTCTCCGAAACACATGTGACCTGTGATTCACTGTCAGTAAGACGTTTATATTATTTTCCATCAACAAACACTTTCGTTTCACATGCCTCGCCGACCAAACCTTCAGGTATTTTGGAAGGAAATTTTTAGAGGAGTCATTTAGTTACCTCGGAACAAATTGTAGAGAATGATGCACTAACAGACTCGTACAAAAAAAAAATGGGTCTGATTCACTTAATCCGTTCTTCCTGCAGCTCTCTGCCCTACTTATTGCAAAACCATTGTCCTATATTTTTAACTTGACAATATTTTCTGGTGTAATCCCTAAGATCTGGAAAGCGGCCTCCCCCTACGTAAGGGAAGTATTCACACCCCTGGACTTTTTCCACATTTTGTTGTGTTACAGCATGAATTTAAAATGGATTAAATTGAGATGTTGTGCCAATGATCTACACACAATACCCCACAATGTCAAAGGGGAATTTTGTTTTTAGACATTTTTACACATTTATAAATTAAAGCTGAAATGTCTTGAGTCAATAAGCCTAAATACGTTTAGGAGTAATAATTTGCTTGCCAAGTCACATAGGTTGGACTCACTCTGTGTGCAATAATAGTGGTTAACATTATTTATTTAATGATTACCCCATCTCTGTACCCCACATATACAATTATCTGTAAGGTCTCGAAGTCGAGTAGTGAATTTCAAGCACAGATTCAACCACTAAGACCAGGGAGGTTGTCCAATACAGCGCAAAGAAGGGCACCTATTGGTATTAAAAATATAGAAAGCAGACACTGAATATCCCTTTGAGCATGGTGAAGTTATTAATTACACTTTGGATGGTGTATCAATACACCCAGTCACTACAAAGATACAGGCATCCTTCCTAACTCAGTTGCCGGAAGTAAGCTGCTCAGGGATTTCACCATGAGGTGATTGTAAAACAGTTACAGAGTTTAATGGCTGTGATAGGAGAAAACTGAGGATGGATCAATCACATTGTAGTTACTCCACAATACTAACCTAAATGGCAGAGTGAAAAGAAGGAAGTCTGTACAGAATAAAAATATTCCAAAACATATATCATGTTTGAAATAAGGCACTAAAGTAATTTTGCAAAAAATGTGGCAAAGAAATGAACTTTTTGTCCTGAATACAAAGCATTATGTTTAGGGCAAATCCAACACATCACTGAGCACCACTCTTCATATTTTCAAGCATGGTTGTGGCTGCATCATGTTATCGATATGCTCATGATCGGCAAGGACTAGGGATTTTGTTTTGTTGATAAAAATAAACGGAATCGAGCTAAGCACAGGCAAGATCCTAGAGGAAAACCTGGTTCAGACTGCTTTCCAACAGAGACTGGGTGACAAATTCACCTTTCAGCAGGTCAAAAACCTAAAACTCAAGACAATATTGAATGTTCCTGAGCAGCCTAGTTAAAGTTTTGACTTAAATCGGCTTGAAAATCTATGGCAAGACTTGAAAATGGCTGTCTAGTAATGATCAACAACGAACTTAACAGAGCTTGACGAGTTGAAAAAAGAATCATGGGCAAATATTGTACAATCCAGGTGTGCAAAGCTCTTAGAGACTTACCTAAAAAGACTCACAGCTGTAATCGCTGCCAGAGGTGATTCTAACATGTATTGACTCGAGGTTGAATACTTATCTAATCAAGATACTGTATATTAGGGTTTTCTTTTTCATTCATCACTTTGACAGATTTTGTGTAGATCGTTGAGAAAAAAAAGATAATTAAATCAATTTTAATCCCAATTTGTACACATCAAAATTTGTAAAAAGTCAAGGGGTGTGAATAGTTTCTGAAGGCGCTGTAGATAACTACCATCCAATTTCCAAATGATCTTGCCATTCCAAAGTTGTATAATCCCTGGCCAACATTCAGCCAAACATTTTAACCTCTCACTCTATTCTTAATGTGCACCAATCAGGTTTTAGACCTAGACATAGCACCGTTTCAGTTGCTAGGCTTGTTTCAGATGATGTGTTAAATTGCTTAGATCATAAAAATAAGTGTGCTGCCTTATTTATAGACCTTTCCAAGGCCTTCAACACTGTTGACCATCACATTCTCATTCAAAGGTTGACTGACAGGCCTGGATCAGGCTTCTGGTAAGTGGTTTGAGAATTATCTGTCAGACAGGACACTGATTTCTGATGGTGTTAAGTCTAGTTTCCTGGATATTATGAAAGGTGTACCGCAGGAGTTGTTATTGGGACCTATTCTCTTTACTATTTTATATAAATAATATTGGTCTATCTGTTAACTTGCAATTTATAGGTATGCTGACAATACTGTTATCTATGTCATTGCCCCAACTGTAGACCAGCCATTGTTAGAGCTGCAATCTGACTTGGTTGCCTTACAAAAAGCCCTGGTAGTTTAAAAAACATATAGTTAATGTGGGGAAGACTAAATATATGTTCTCTAATTCTTGCAAAGAAAATTCAGGTGGACTACATATTTATTAATTGAACGGTTCTCCCATCGATTGGGTTCCCGCCTATAAATATCTGGGCATTTGAATTGACAAGGATTTAACGTTTAAAAAAACATACTGGTGAGCTAGTTAAAAAGCGAAGATTTTGAACCTTTCCACTCGTACCAGTGTACAGGTTCAAAATGGCCGATTTGGGCACTATTAAACGCCTAAATTGGAACGTAGTGGCTGTACAGTAACATACCATACTTGACGTTAGAGTTCTGTCTCTGCGCTGTATGGATATTGACTGACAGCCATTCTGAGCTTGAGCACCGCACGTGACAAGAAGTTGCCCCCATCCCTCCCACTAATTGGGCAACTTTTGCATATTTTTTGTTGTCTGAATATTGCCACTGTTAATTAAGATGACTCGATGTATTCTGAAAGACGAGACGTTGAGGATTATAATAAATACCACTTTGAAGTCATACAAGCAAGCCAAACACCTGTGAGTCCAAATGTGCACTTAATCTCCAAATCATAAAACGCATATATATTGTCAACGTTTATGACCACTATGTTTGATGTACAGTTGCAAGATTACATGTCGTCATACCCTGGGTTGTTCTGAACAGAATGAGCCTATGTTTATTGTTAAGAAACTTGCGATCACGACTCCTTTCTATGCGCACCAAATTACAATCTGTTTCTCTGAATTGCCTTGTCAAAGCCTAACACTGTAAGATCATATTTTATAACTTAGCTAGTCATGTAAGCAATAGAACAAGCTATCAAATCATGCCCACCTGACCCAGATTGCGATTTATAATGGACCGTTTTTGATTGCGTAAACAACAGTAATTGTGTGATGGCGGGGATGCAGGGTTGTGTTCCAAACGAAACAACTACAAGTGTGCTTCCTCTAGTTCCTCAATGGCACAGCTAGGAGAGCTAAAAAAAAAAAGTCCCTTAGGGAGTGAACGTTATTTATAATAAGGGTTACATGGAGAAAATTGGACCTGTCTGAAATGAAAATGGATGTCCCTCCCTTCAGCAAAATATATTTGACCTAAACCCTCCCTGAATGCTTGAAAAAAAACTGTGACCCTCCACTATACCCAAAATAATAATTAAAATATCAATTGGATAGCAGAGAACGTCCTTAGCATTTCCCCTCACTTCTTGGACAGACCAGATCCTTAGATATGTCATTTTAGAAACTGTATTTCGTCCTGTAAGCATTACATGGCAACACAGGAATTTTGATAGCGCACAGGGCTGCGGGCAAGTAGGGGTGGAAAGATCTAGTTTATAATAAAAGCATTGACTGAATCTATCGTCGTATTTGCAGGTCAGAGAAAAAAGCCTTATATAAACATTTCATGCAATTCAACGTCATTTTACATATTAGCAGAATAATTTTTAATACCACACACATTACCAAAATTACAGACTAATGGACAGAGAGATAGGCCTATGTGTTACATCTCATATGTATCCAATGCAAAATCAGTGTGTCTTGTTTGCAAATAATTAAATCTGAGACATCATTAGGAGTCTGAGCATGGTACTTTAAAAAGTTTGGCCAACCTTTCCATGCCAGACAGTAGACCTACCGACACAGAAAAATGTAAGCTTTAACTGCTGGCTACTCTTCTTCTTTAACTCAATGAGAGAAGGCTTTACATGTTTCCCTAAAAGCTGTCTGGGTTTAAACATCTTCTATTTTACATGAAGTGAATAGCTTAATAGTGACAGAATTAGATTACTTCCCAAGTAAAGTCATTGTTTCCCTCCTCGGCTATAGAAGGTTGTAGCTTAGCCACTGAATGTCAAAGAACCAACATCATTTATTTTTCTTCACAACCAAGCCCTCTTGTTGTTAGTAAAGTCTAATTAAAATGTAGATGTTGAAATGAATTATGCCTACTTAAATTTGCCTACTTTCAGCACCATTAGCTGTCCATTTCCGATTGATTGATTGCTTCAAGTTTCAGCACCACAATGTAAATTAGTCAAATCTGGCTCATTGTTAGGTCAATAACTCTGATCAATACATCATGGACAAGAAACATATTGTTTTTATTAAAATAAATTATATACAGACCAAAAATATACACGCAACATGCAACAATTTCAAAGATTTTACTGAGTTACAGTTCATATAAGGAAATCAGTCAATTGAAATAAATTCATTAGGGCCTAATCTATGGATTTCACATGACTAGGCAGGGGTGCAACCATGGATAAGCCTGGGAGGGCATAGGCCCACCCACTTGGGAGCCAGGCCCGCCCACTGGGTAGCCAGGCCCAGCCAATCAGAATGAGTTTTTCCCCACAGAAGGGCTTTATTACAGACAGAAATACTCCACAGCTTCATTAGCTGTCCGGGTGGCTGGACTGCCAAATTCTCAAAAACGACATTGGAGGCAGCTTATGGTAGAGAAATTAACATTAAATTATCTGTCTACAGCTCTGGTGGACATTCCTGCAGTCAGCATGCCAATTGCACGCTCCCTCAAAACTTGAGACATCTGTGACAAAACTGTACATTTTAGAGTGGCCTTTTATTGTCCCCAGCACATGGTGCACCTGTGTAATGATCATACTTTTTAATCAGCTTCTTGATATGCCACACCTGTCAGGTGGATGGATTATCTTGGCAAAGGAGAAATGCTCACTAACAGGGATGTAAACAAATTTGTGCACAAAATTTGAGAGAAATAAAATAAGCTTTTTGTGCGTATTGGACATTTCTGGGATCTTTTATTTCAGCTCATGAAACATGGGACCAAGACATTGCATGTTGCATTTATATTTTTGTTCAGTATAGTAGTAGCAAGCTATCAAAGTTGACCTGTTTCTGAAACTGAACAGAACATAGGCTATAGGCTAGTCCGCATGCAAGATATTGCATTTTTTGGACTTAGTCAACAACAACCAAAACTATTTGACTCTCCTCCTGAACTGCCACTGTAGGCCTACACAACACAGCATTGGCTAGGCAGCATAAAAAAAGGTTTTGATCAGTATGAGTACAACACATTGTTTAAATTATGTTATAATTTCTCAATCAAAGTTTGTACCAACAGGTGTAGCCTATTGAATATCATTGTAGAATAGGCATATGCATAAAATGCATCCTCCAATTGCAACGTCTTCCAAAGCCCACACATATTGTCAGAAGAAAAACCAAGTTAGGCATACCTAATTTAAAAATTTTAAAAAATGACCGGTTAAATGTCCAAACTGCATGCCAATCATTTTATCTCAATCAGTTTCATGGGAATATGCATTTCGATCTTCTTGATGGCAAATTAAAGGAGATGGTGTTAAACTATTAGCCTTTCTTGTCCGCCTATTTTGTTTTAATCAAAGCATATATCCTGCCTAGTTGCACGCACTGTTAAATGACTGAGGAGGTGTTTTTGGTTGAATATATTATAGGCCTACTATGCTACAGTAGGCTAGCCTTTATACTATTATATCAATTTCTGTTATGTAAAATAGTAATTAATCATTGTGATCTTGCGAGATATTGATTCTGCTTTGATCTAACTTTATTAAACGAGCACCATTGTGAGAAGTGATAATCTTCTATTTGTAATAATAAGTGATGAGTAGGACTAGGCAACAGATCTTGATGAGGATTATTTTAAGCGATTTGAGCGCCCTTCAAATCGTGGCTGAGGAGGTAAGCGAGTGGTCACGTCGTTCTGGGTTCCACTGTGCAAGAGGGATCCCATGGAGTTTTATGAACATCACGGCAGGTATGCAGTGAATTTGGATCCTAGATCTCGTTGGTGTGATGATAAGGTTCATGCGGTGGATCAGTTTGTTTGCATACGCAATGGAGGTGGTACATTTCTGTAAGGTAAGCACTCAGAGAGTAAGGCGAGTTCAAGTGTTTCTTAGGTCTATATGAGCCCCAAGTCCATTACAAACTGTTTTGAGGACAGCCGTTTTAGCAACCCCTGGTAGAGTTTTCTGTCTGTGGCTGTTCTTGTTATGTCGGATTTGGCCTGCTCAAAGTGGTCAAGCCTCTGACCGACAGGCCTCTGCACACACAAACACAGTTATTCATCATTCACACCACCACCAAAGAGAGAGAAGAAGGAACAAACCCTATTTACCTATAGGCTGCAATAGCCTACATATTTATTCAGTTTGCCATTCTATCGTTTTCATGGAATTTTTGTGGTAATTAAATATATTTTATTTAGAATTGATCAGAATTCATTTTCCACAAATATTTTTAGCAGCTCCGTGTATTCTCAAATTGAAAAAAGCGAGGGAGTGCCGCTCCACCGCGCTTCGGCAGCACTACATCCCTCGCAGTGTGTAATGCAGCCTAGTTTTATTTACACCATCCCAGCAGCTATCTTAGAAATATAACTTTGTGGTCTATAGCCTACAGGCTATGGATCATTTGATTGAGACCACACTAAATCAAATAAAATAAAATCAAATGTTATTGGCCACATGTGCCGAATACAACAGGTGCAGACATTACAGTGAAATGCTTACTTACAGCCCTTAACCAACAGTGCATTTATTTTTAATAAAAAAAGTAAAATAAAACAACAACAAAAAAGTGTTGAGAAAAAAAAAAGCAGAAGTAAATAAAATAACAGTAGGGAGGCTATGGTACAGGGGGGTACCGGTGCAGAGTAATATGTACATGTGGGTAGAGTTAAAGTGACTATGCATAAATAATTAACAGAGTAGCAGCAGCGTAAAAAGATGGGGTGGGGGGGGGGTGGGGGGTGGGGGGGCAGTGCAAATAGTCCGGGTAGCCATGATTAGCTGTTCAGGAGTCTTATGGCTTCGGGGTAGAAGCTGTTGAGAAGTCTTTTGGACCTAGACTTGGCACACCGGTACCGCTTGCCATGCGGTAGCAGAGAGAACAGTCTATGACTAGGGTGGCTGGAGTCTTTGACAATTTTGAGGGCCTTCCTCTGACACCGCCTGGTATAGAGGTCCTGGATGGCAGGAAGCTTGGCCCCAGTGATGTACTGGGCTGTACGCACTACCCTCTGTAGTGCCTTGCGGTCGGAGGCCAAGCAGTTGCCATACCAGGCGGTGATGCTACCAGTCAGGATGCTCTCGATGGTGCAGCTGTATAATTTTTTGAGGATCTGAGGACCCATGCCAAACCTTTTCAGTCTCCTGAGGGGGAATAGGCTTGGTGTGTTTGGACCATGATAGTTTGTTGGTGATGTGGACACCAAGGAACTTGAAGCTCTCAACCTGTTCCACTACAGCCCCGTCGATGAGAACGGGGGCGTGCTCAGTCCTCTTTTTTTCCTGTAGTCCACAATCATCTCCTTTGTCTTGGTCACGTTGAGGGAGAGATTGTTATCCTGGCACCACACGGCCAGGTCTCTGACCTCCTCCCTATAGGCTGTCTCATCGTTGTCGGTGATCAGGCCTACCACTGTTGTGTCGTCAGCAAATTTAATGATGGTGTTGGAGTCGTGCCTGGCCATGCAGTCATGGGTGAACAGGGAGGACAGGAGGGGACTGAGCACGCACCCCTGAGGGGCCCCTGTGTTGAGGATCAGTGTGGCAGATGTGTTGTTACCTACCCTTACCACCTAAGGGCGGCCCGTCAGGAAGTCCAGGATCCAGTTGCAGAGGGAGGTGTTTAGTCCCAGAATCCTTAGCTTAGTGATGAGCTTTGAGGGCACTATGGTGTTGAATGCTGAGCTGTAGTCAATGATTAGCATTCTCACGTAGGTGTTCCTCTTGTCCAGGTGGGAAAGGGCAGTGTGGAGTGCATCATCTGTGGATCTGTTGGGGCGGTATGCAAATTGGAGTGGGTCTAGGGTTTCTGGGATAATGGTGTTGATGTGAGCCATGACCAGCCTTTCAAAGCACTTCATGGCTACAGACGTCAGTGCTACGGTTCGGTAGTCATTTAGGCAGGTTATCTTAGTGTCCTTGGGCACGGGGACTATGGTGGTCTGCTTGAAACATGTTGGTATTACAGACTCAGTCAGGGACATGTTGAAAATGTCAGTGAAGACACTTGCCAGTTGGTCAGCACATGCTCAGAGTACACGTCCTGGTAATCCGTCTGGCCCTGCGGCCTTGTGAATGTTGACCTGCTTAAAAGTCTTACTCACATCGGCTACGGAGAGCGTGATCACATAGTCATCTGGAACAGCTGGTGCTCTCATGCATGCTTCAGTGTTGCTTGCCTCAAAGCGAGCATAGAAGTGGTTTAGCTCGTCTGGAAGTCTTGTGTCACTGGGCAGCTCGCGGCTGTGCTTCCCTTTGTAGTCTGTAATAGTTTTCAAGCCCTGTCACATCCGACGAGCGTCAGAGCCGATGTAGCACGATTCAATCTTAGTCCTGTATTGACTCTTTGCCTGTTTGATGGTTCATCGGAGGGCATCGCGGGATTTCTTATAAGCGTCCGGTTTAGAGTCCCACTCCTTGAAAGCGGCAGCTCTACCCTTTAGCTCAGTGCGGATGTTTCCTGTAATCCATGGCTTCTGGTTGGGTATGTACGTACGGTTACTGTGGGGACGACATCATCGATGCACTTATTGATGAAGCCAGTGACTGATGTGGTGTACTCCTCAATGCTATCTGAAGAATCCCGGAACATGTTCCAGTCTTGTAGCTTAGCATCTGCGTTATCTGACCACTTTTTTATTAACCGAGTCACTGGTGCTTCCTGCTTTAGTTTTTGCTTATAAGCAGGAATCAGGAGGATGTAGTTATGGTCAGATTTGCCAAATGGAGGGCGAGGGAGAGCTTTGTATGCGTCTCTGTGTGTGGAGTAAAGGTGGTCTAGAGTTTATTTTCTTCTGGTTGCACATTTAACATGCTGGTAGAAATTAGGTAAAATGGATTTAAGTTTCCCTGCATTAAAGTCCCCGGCCACTAGGAGCGCTGCCTCTGGATGAGCGTTTTCCTGTTGACTTATGGCCTTATACAGCTCATTCAGTGCAATCTTAATGCCAGCATTGGTTTGTGGTGGTAAATAGACAGCTATGAAAAATATAGATGAAAACTATCTTGGTAAATAGTGTGGTCTACAGGTTATCATAAGATACTCTACCTCAGGCGAGCAAAACCTTGAGACTTCCTTAGTATTTGATTTTGTGCACCAGCTGTTGTTTACAAATATACACAGACCGCCACCCCTTGTCTTACTGGAGTCAGCCGTTCTATCCTGCCGATGTAGCATATAGCCCGCTAGCTGTATGTTGTCCATGTCGTCGTTCAGCCACGACTCGGTGAAACATACGATATTACAGTTTTTAATGTCCCGTTGGTAGGATAACCGTAATCTTAGGTCATCCCATTTATTCTCAAATGATTGAAGATTGGCTAATAGGATTGATGGGAGAGGCAGTTTACTTGCTCGCCGTCGGATCCTTAAAAGGCACCCCGACCTACGTCCATGATATCTCTGTCTCTTCCTCATGCGAATGACGGGGATTTGGGCCTTGTCGGGTGTCTGAAAGGATATCCTTCGCGGCCGCCTCGTTGAAGAAAAAATCTTCTTCCAATACGAGGTGAGTAATCGCTGTCCTGATATCCAGAAGCTCTTTTTGGTTATAAGAGACGATGGCAGAAACATTATGTACAAAATAAATTACAAATAATGCGGAAAAACACACATAATAGTACAATTGGTTAGAGGGCTGTAAAACGGTGGACATCTTCTCCGGTGCCATTATATAGCCTATAGGCACACTTGATATTGTACGCCCAGCAGAGAATCAGAGATGAGAGGCAGCATCAGGCACACATCGATATATAGCCTTTTAAGCAAGTAATTCTAAAACACTGAGAAATATTGCAATTTCATCCATTACAAATTACATGATCCTCCCCTGGACTAGATTTAAAAAAAAATACTAAACCCTTCCCTTGACTGAAATTGAAAGAGCATGACCCTCCCCCATTTTCCTCCAGTTACCCATTATGTACATTTCTATCCATCCCTTATAGTTGAAGACTCTTCTTTGAGTCATAAAAGTGCATTACAATTGCTCAGGAACTGTGCACATTTTGGAGAGGTGTGTGGCCACTTGGAGACACCAGTTAGTCCTCTCACTCAAACCTTTGTAATTTTTTTGTCTTATGCTGCACCTACCCCACATTTTCCAGGAATAGTTTTATGTTACTGAATGTATCCAGAGTATTTTCAGATTTCTTTATCAACAAATGTGGCGAAAGTACAGTAAATATAAAATGCAAATGAATCAACAGTGTAATGGTTGGATTCAGTCTTGTCAGGTGAACTATTGTGTACTCACCTTTTGGTCTAATTTCCCCATTATCTCCAAACCTTTCCCTTTCATTTGATACCATAGTTATACATATGCTTTTCGTAATTTTCTGTAAGAAACATTTACATTTAGCCCTATCCATATACACTACCAGTCAAAAGTTTGGACACATACTCATTCAAGGGTTTTTCTTTACTTTTAAAAATGGTTACATTGTAGAATAATAGTGAAGACATCAAAACTATGAAATAACACATATGGAATCATGTAGTAACCAAAAAAGTGTTAAACAAATCGAAATATATATTATTCAAATAGCCACCCTTTGCCTTGATGACAGCTTTGCACACTCTTGGCATTCTCTCAACCAGCTTCATGAGGTAGTCACCTGGAATGCATTTCAATTAACAGGTGTGCCTTCTTAAAAGTTAATTTGTGGATTTTCTTTCCTTTTTAATGCTTTTGAGCCAATCAGTTGTGTTGTGACAAGGTAGGAGATAGACCTATTTGGTAAAAGACCAAGTCCATATTATGGCAAGAACAGCTCAGACAAGCAAAGAGAAATGACAGTCCATCAATAATTTACGACATGAAGATCAGTCAATACGGAACATTTCAAGAACTTTTAAAGTTTCTTCAAGTGCAGTCGCAAAACCCATCAAGCGCAATGATGAAACTATCTCTCATGAGGACCACCACAGGAATGGAAGACCCAGAGTTACGTCTGCTGCAAAGGATAAGTTCATTAGATTTACCAGCCTCAGAAATTGCAGCCCAAATAAATGCTTCACAGAGTTCAAGTAACAGACACATCTCAACATCGACTGTTCAGAGGGGACTGTGTGAATAAGGCCTTCATGGTCTAATTGCTGCAAAGAAACCACTACTAAAGGACACCAATGATAAGAAGAGACCTGCTTTGGCCAAGAAACACGAGCAATGGACATTATACCGGTGGAAATCTGTACTTTGGGCTGGAGTCCAAATTGGAGATTTTTGGTTCCAACCTCCGTGTCTTTATGAGACGCTGTGTGGGTGAACAGATGGTCTCCGCATATGTAGTTCCCACTGTAAAGCATGTAGGAGGAGGTGTTATGGTGTGGGGGTGCTTTGCTGGTGACACTGTCTGTGATTTATTTAGAATTCAAGGCACACTTAACCAGCATGGCTACCACAGCATTCTGCAGCGATATACCATCCCATCTGGTTTGGGCTTACTGGGACTATCATTTGTTTTTCAACAGGACAATGACCCAACACACCTCCAGGCTGTGTAAGGGCTATTTGACCAAGAAGGAGAGTGATGGAGTGCTGCATCAGATGACCTGGCCTCCACAATCACCCGACCTCAACCCAATTGAGATGGTTTGGGATGAGTCGAACCGCAGAGTGAAGGAAAAGCAGCCAACAAGGGCTCAGCATATGTGGGAACTCCTTCAAGACTGTTGGAAAAGCATTCCAGGTGAAGCTGGTTGATAGAATGCCAAGAGTGTGCAAAGCTGTCATCAAGGCAAAGGTGGCTATTTGAAAAATGTCAAATATAAAATATATATTGATTTGTTTAACATTTTTTTGGTTACTACATGATTCCATATGTGTTATTTCATAGTTTTGATGTCCTCACTATTATTCTACAATGTAAAAAATAGTAAAAATAAAGACAAACTCTTGAAAGAGTAGGTGTGTCCAAACTTTTGAATGGTACTGTAGGTCTATTCCCACCAGTGGTTAAAGTGGGCTTATTTTTACAGATCTTGCCTCTCCATAAACAGCAAGAAGCAGATTGTACAGTCAACGTTCCTGACAGTTATTGACTATTTTAACACAATTTACCAGAATGCAGCAGCCACTACTCTTAAACCTTTGGATGCCGTCTACCATAGTGCTCTTCACTTTATCACAGGTAATTCGTTTTAATACGAATAACTGCATCCTGTATCAAAAGGTTGGCCGGTCCTCATTAAAGTCCCGTAGATCACTTCACTATTCCCTTTCTGTTTCAAAACTCTACTACACAAGCTTCCGACTTACCTAACTTTGTTGTTGAAATATAAAAACATGAGTTACCAATCCATGAGTTACCAATCCCTTTCAGAGGGTTGGTTAACTCTCGTGGTTCCGAATTAGGTAAATCTGCCTTCAGTTTTAATGCCCCTCATTTTTGGAATAACCTGTGTCTTGATTCCCTGGTGTCGCTAGCGCAGTTTAGGAGTCTGTTGAATTTGTTAAATGAGAATTGCATTTGTTTTGATTAAATGTAAAAATGTATTGTTGTCAACAATTGTAGTAAAAACATTTTTTTTTACCTGTGTTATTATTATTTGTTAATTATTTTTGCAATGTTTGTGTTGAATTTCTTGTCCTCAGGTCATCATTGAAAATGAGACCCTTCTCTCAATGGGCTCTCCTGATTAAATACAAGTTAAATAAATAAAATAAAAACAAATCAAGAAAATAATCACTTATGTTATGCTGTAGAACTTATGCTATATTTTGTAAAGATGCATGAATATCACTTAACCCGAAAGGATTAGACTTGTACAGTAAATGCATATAAAACGTATTGTAACTTTTTCTGTTTAAAAAATAAATACAAATCGACACATTTATTACAAGCCTAACAATATTTTATATTTTGAATCCCAGATACTCATAGTTGCCCTTTGATAACTGCTTTAAAATCATTAGATATGACAGCCTTTCTGTTCGAATAACTCCTTCTGTCTTGTAATAGGCTGTGCGACCATAACATTTCAATAATTATGCCGTGTGTTGTACGGCTACATCTACCTCCTGTTTGATTTGTTTACATTCAGTCAAAGATCGGATCAGAATCACTCAAAGCTGTGTAGCATAGTGATTTCCCTATGCGTACTCCTGTGTACACACACCCGGCAAACATATTGTACCATGACGATGCTGTCTGGTGCTGTCTGTATGGTAATCACCCTATAAGTACAGTGGGGATACACTGCCGATTTTGCAGGTTTTCCTACTTACAAAGCATGTAGAGGTCTGTAATTTGTATCATAGGTACACTTCAACTGTGAGAGACGGAATCTAAAACAAAAATCCAGAAAATCACATTGTATGATTTTTAAGTAATTAATTTGCATTTTATTGCATGACATACAGTGGGGAAAAAAAGTATTTAGTCAGCCACCAATTGTGCAAGTTCTCCCACTTAAAAAGATGAGAGAGGCCTGTAATTTTCATCATAGGTACACGTCAACTATGACAGACAAAATGAGAAAAGAAAATCCAGAAAATCACATTGTAGGATTTTTTATGAATTTATTTGCAAATTATGGTGGAAAATAAGTATTTGGTCATTAACAAAAGTTTCTCAATACTTTGTTATATACCCTTTGTTGGCAATGACACAGGTCAAACGTTTTCTGTAAGTCTTCACAAGGTTTCCACACACTGTTGCTGGTATTTTGGCCCATTCCTCCATGCAGATCTCCTCTAGAGCAGTGATGTTTTGGGGCTGTCGCTGGGCAACACGGACTTTCAACTCCCTCCAAAGATTTTCTATGGGGTTGAGATCTGGAGACTGGCTAGGCCACTCCAGGACCTTGAAATGCTTCTTACGAAGCCACTCCTTCGTTGCCCGGGCGGTGTGTTTGGGATCATTGTCATGCTGAAAGACCCAGCCACGTTTCATCTTCAATGCCCTTGCTGATGGAAGGAGATTTTCACTCAAAATCTCACGATACATGGCCCCATTCATTCTTTCCTTTACACGGATCAGTCGTCCTGGTCCCTTTGCAGAAAAATAGCCCCAAAGCATGATGTTTCCACCCCCATGCTTCACAGTAGGTATGGTGTTCTTTGGATGCAACTCAGCATTCTTTGTCCTCCAAACACAACGAGTTGAGTTTTTACTATTTTGGTTTCATCTGACCATATGACATTCTCCCAATCCTCTTCTGGATCATCCAAATGCACTCTAGCAAACTTCAGACGGGCCTGGACATGTACTGGCTTAAGCAGGGGGACACGTCTGGCACTGCAGGATTTGAGTCCCTGGCGGCGTAGTGTGTTACTGATGGTAGGCTTTGTTACTTTGGATCCAGCTCTCTGCAGGTCATTCACTAGGTCCCCCCCGTGTGGTTCTGGGATTTTTGCTCACCGTTCTTGTGATCATTTTGACCCCCACGGGGTGAGATCTTGCGTGGAGCCCCAGATCGAGGGAGATTATCAGTGGTCTTGTATGTCTTCCATTTCCTAATAATTGCTCCCACAGTTGATTTCTTCAAACCAAGCTGCTTACCTATTGCAGATTCAGTCTTCCCAGCCTGGTGCAGGTCTACAATTTTGTTTCTGGTGTCCTTTGACAGCTCTTTGGTCTTGGCCATAGTGGAGTTTGGAGTGTGACTGTTTGAGGTTGTGGACAGGTGTCTTTTATACTGATAACAAGTTCAAACAGGTGCCATTAATACAGGTAACAAGTGGAGGACAGAGGAGCCTCTTAAAGAAGAAGTTACAGGTCTGTGAGAGCCAGAAATCTTGCTTGTTTGTAGGTGACCAAATACTTATTTTCCACCATAATTTGCAAATAAATTCATTAAAAATTCTACAATGTGATTTTCTGGATTTTTTTTCCTCAATTTGTCTGTCATAGTTGACGTGTACCTATGATGAAAATTACAGGCCTCTCTCATCTTTTTAAGTGGGAGAACTTGCACAATTGGTGGCTGACTAAATACTTTTTTCCCCCACTGTAAGTATTTCATACATCAGAAAAGCAGAACTTAATATTTGGTACAGAAACCTTTGTTTGCAATTACAGAGATCATATGTTTCCTGTAGGTCTTGACCAGGTTTGCACACACTGCAGCAGGGATTTTGGCCCACTCCTCCATACAGACCTTCTCCAGATCCTTCAGGTTTCGGGGCTGTCGCTGGGCAATACAGACTTTCAGCTCCCTCCAAAGATTTTCTATTGGGTTCAGGTCTGGAGACTGGCTAGGCCACTCCAGGACCTTGAGATGCTTCTTACGGAGCCACTCCTTAGTTGCCCTGGCTGTGTGTTTCGGGTCGTTTTCATGCTGGAAGACCCAGCCACGACCCATCTTCAATGCTCTTACTGAGGGAAGGAGGTTGTTGGCCAAGATCTCGCGATACATGGCCCCATCCATCCTCTCCTCAATACGGTGCAGTCGTCCCTGTCCCCTTTGCAGAAAAGCATCCCCAAAGAATGATGTTTCCACCTCCATGCTTCACGGTTGGGATGGTGTTCTTGGGGTTGTACTCATCCTTCTTCTTCCTCCAAACACGGCGAGTGGAGTTTAGACCAAAAAGCTCAATTTTTGTCTCATCAGACCACATGACCTTCTCCCATTCCTCCTCTGGATCATCCAGATGGTCATTGGCAAACTTCAGACGGGCCTGGACATGCGCTGGCTTGAGCAGGGGGACCTTGCGTGCGCTGCAGGATTTTAATCCATGACGGCGTAGTGTGTTACTAATGGTTTTTCTTCGAGACTGTGGTCCCAGCTCTCTTCAGGTCATTGACCAGGTCCTGCCGTGTAGTTCTGGGCTTATCCCTCACCTTCCTCATGATCATTGATGCCCCACGAGGTGAGATTTTGCATGGAGCCCCAGACCGAGGGTGATTGACCGTCATCTTGAACTTCTTCCATTTTCTAATAATTGCGCCAACAGTTGTTGCCTTCTCACCAAGTTGCTTGCCTATTGTCCTGTAGCCCATCCCAGCCTTGTGCAGGTCTACAATTTTATCCCTGATGTCCTTACACAACTCTCTGGTCTTGGCCATTGTGGAGAGGTTGGAGTCTCAAACAGGTGCAGTTAATACAGGTAATGAGTGGAGAGCAGGAGGGCTTCTTAAAGAAAAACTAACAGGTCTGTGAGAGCCGGAATTCTTACTGGTTGGTAGGTGATCAAATACGTATGTCATGCAATAAAATGCAAATTAATTACTTAAAAATCATACAATGTGATTTTCTGGATTTTTGTTTTAGATTCCGTCTCTCACAGTTAAAGTGTACCTATGATAAAAATTACAGACCTCTACATGCTTTGTAAGTAGGAAAACCTGCAAAATCGTCAGTGTATCAAATACTTGTTCCCCCCACTGTATATTATGTTTCATTTTTTTCTCATAAAGCTCATCATAACACGGTAATGTAGAGATGATCTTTTTCCCTGTAAGGCTATTAATATTGAGACAGAGAGAGAGAGATTGTGTGTGATAAAGTGCAAGCGTGTGTATGTTTCCGGTCTATTCATACCCTTAATTAAGCTCTTGAGGTGACATGATCGTAGTGTTGTGGAAATAATTGTTTTCCACAAATGATCCAGCGCCCACCCTTGGGCCAATTAGTGAAAATTAGTCAGACTTATGTTGCCTGGATTAAAAGATTTCATGACTCCAGCTCAAAAGGGACAGGAGATATTCTTGTTCAAAGTTTGGTGGGGGACAAAAAGTATAATTTGCGGAGAATGTAATGGGCCGAGCTTATGGGAAAGTTGTTGCTCATGAGGTAGCCTCTGCCAAGTCCCCAACAACCTAATGTTCCGGTTTTCAGGGGAAATGGAAGAGAGCCTGTGATGTGACTTCTGCTTTTGGACGTTAACAAGGCGACGTTCCATCTAAACTCCTCCTTCACATTTACTGGATTGGTTAAAAAGTGCAGAAAGAGAACCTCCCCTGACAGTTATTTTTCTTCTCGTCAAGACCAGTATGTAGGGGATCTAGTTTCAGGTGTTTCTTTTACATCTGCTACGTTAGGTTACTCATGAGGAGATGCATAGATGTACAAAATGTCATGACTGTAGCTCAAACGGGACAGGCGATATCCTCGTTGCCAGCCAGCCAGTCATTCTCACCCGCGTACACCCTCACAGCAGAGCTGGGTCTAGCCTTGTCTGGCAGCGAAACAGTTCATTCAGCCACATTTACACCCTTTTTAAAAAACATAGCTGATATGGCTGACTTGCTTGAACAAATGTTGTTTCTACTGATAATTGAGATGTGCAAACTATGGAATAAGGGAACGACGAGCGGATAAGAGGCAATCTGTAATTTCAATTAAGACATTAATGGACGGACATAGTCAATATAACTATTTGTTCAGCACTTTTGAAATGTACAGCGACAGAATTCAGAACATGGGCCGTTCTTACAGTATTCTCCCTGTACACCAACTCAGAACCGTAGGATAAATAAAGGGGGCATATAAGCAGACAATTAAAACTCTTACAATATTAAATGATGACATTACTCTAAAACAGGCTATAGGCTACATGTGCACCACCAAGTCAGAACAGTAGGCCAAGTTATGTGGAGGAAAGGGACCAAATTATTAGGGTGAGGCACATGGGCTACTAACAGCTTACTACACAACATACACTTAGTATTACTTTCTTAGCTACAGTATACATATCTCCCTGGCATATTACATCATTTACAGTGCCTTGCAAAACTATTCATCCCCCTTGGCGTTTTTCCTATTATGTTGCATTACAACCTGTAATTTAAATGGATTTTTATTTGGATTTCATTTAATGGACATACACAAAATAGTCCAAATTGGTGAAGTGAAATGAAAAAAATATATTGTTTCAAAACATTTGGAAAAGTGGTGCGTGCATATGTATTCACCCCCTTTGCTGTGTGCAATCAAATTTTTTATTTTTTATTTTTATTTTTATTTTTAAACATTTTTAGTCATTTAGCAGACGCTCTTATCCAGAGCGACTTACAGGAGAAATTAGTGTATCAAATACTTGTTCTCCCCACTGTATATTATGTTTCATTTTTTTCTCATAAAGCTCATCATAACACAGTAATGTAGAGATGATCTTTTTTTTTTTTTACATTTATAGTCATTTAGCAGACGCTCTTATCCAGAGCGACTTACAGGAGAAATTAGGGTTAAGTGCCTTGCTCAAGGGCACATCGACAGATTTTTCACCTAGTCGGCTCTGGGATTAGAACCAGCGACCTTTCGGTTACTGGCACAATGCTCTTAACCACTAAGCCACCTGCCGCCCCTAAGTGTCACATGATCTGTCACATGATCTCAGTATATATACACCTGTTCTGAAAGGCCCCAGAGTCTGCAACACCACCAAGCAAGTGGCACCATGAAGACCAAAGAGCTCTCCAAACAGGTCAGGGACAAAGTTATGGAGAAGTACAGATCAGGATTTGGTTATAAAAAAATATCAGAAACTTTGAACATCCCACGGAGCACCATTAAATCCATTATTAAAAATGGAAAGAATATGGCACCACATCAAACCTAAGAGTGGTCCGCCCACCAAAACCCACAGAACAGGCAAGGAGGGCATTAATCAGAGAGGCAACAAAGAGACCAAAGATAACCCTGAAGGAGCTGCAAAGCTCCACAGTGGAGATGGGAGTATCTGTTCATAGGACCACTTTAAGCCGTACACTCCACAGAGCTGGGCTTTACGGAAGAGTGGCCAGAAAAAAGCCATCGCTTAAAGAAAAAAATAAGCAAACATGTTTGGTGTTCGCCAAAAGTCATGTAGGAGACTCCCCAAACATATGGAAGAAGGTACTCTGGTCAGATGAGACTAAAATTGAGCTTTAATATGTGACATGTATTAATGCCAAAATGACATGCAAAACAGGCAACCCAACAATGTTTTCTTCTTTAGCTAAACAGGTGGGGCTCAAAACAGGCTCTGCCCCACCAGCCCTGAATGACGGGTCACCACTGATTGTAACAATCAGGAGACAGTTGGGATTGCCTCAAGTGCAAATGTTATAGAATTACAGATACAGTAGATTAGGTAAACTAATAATAATGCTGATTGCATCAGATATGCTGTGTGTTTCCCCCAGACATTGACGAGTGTGCGGAGGGCCTGATCCAGTGCCACAATCACTCCCGCTGTGTCAACCTGCCGGGCTGGTACCA
This sequence comes from Coregonus clupeaformis, assembly GCF_020615455.1. Lineage (NCBI taxonomy): Eukaryota > Metazoa > Chordata > Actinopteri > Salmoniformes > Salmonidae > Coregonus > Coregonus clupeaformis. Next base: position 44,035,925 of record NC_059194.1, on the reverse strand, counting down.
CTGTGAGTGCAGGAACGGTTTCCATGACAATGGCTCCTACCTGATCGACGGGAACTCCTGCATCGGTTAGTATGCAGTCATTGTATTCCACCTCTGTTGGTCGTCTCCATCTCTACTGCTCCATCTTGGTCTTCTGTAGCTCAGTTGGAAAAACTCTTAAGTCGCATTGGATAAAATCTAAATGTCACATATTACAGGGGAGGGGAAGGGGGCTGTTAACACGGCTATGCAGCTTTTTTTTCTGCTGCATGTTGCAGCCTTTTGTTGTGTAGTCTGAATGAATGAATGAATGGAATTAGATTTGCACATCATGAGGACAGCAATCATAAACAAATATATAAATAGTAGACACAGAGTAACAATCAATGACAGTACAACATACAACATTCATGTATATAGAAATCAATATCAAATACTGTTTAGTGCATAACAGCAGCTGACGTAGTGAATCACATGTAATCCCAATCTCTGTTACTGTGAGAAGAGCATGATTTCTCCCTATACCTCAGGATGTAGTGATGCATCGATCATGCAGAGATACAATGGTCAGGAATACACAGGAGAATGTCACTTTCTATAGCTTAAGTTCTCTATCTCTAAAATGTATTAGTGCAGAATATCTCTTTAGATTATATTAGCATAACTATTTTTCCTGAGGAGGGAACTTAGTTTCTTACTGTTTGAGATATAAAGTATGCATCACCCATATAGAAACAGTAGGGAGTAGGCATCATAGGCACAGGAAATATCCCAATGTCCATTCTTTATTTCTGAAATGAATAGCAGAGGACAGTGACTGTTGAGTCATATTATACACTCTGAGAATGTACTGTACCCATTGCCCATGTAGAGGTAGCATGCTCAAACATCCCATTCTACTTATTATTTTCTCTAAAATTAGCAACAGACTCTTCTCTACTCGTGACTTATTCCTTGTGTTACTTTCTATATATATATATATATATATATATATATATATATATATATATATATATATATATATATATATTACAGTGGGGAAAAAAAGTATTTAGTCAGCCACCAATTGTGCAAGTTCTCCCACTTAAAAAGATGAGAGAGGCCTGTAATTTTCATCATAGGTACACGTCAACTATGACAGACAAAATGAGAAAAGAAATTCCAGAAAATCACATTGTAGGATTTTTTATGAATTTATTTGCAAATTATGGTGGAAAATAAGTATTTGGTCAATAACAAAAGTTTCTCAATACTTTGTTATATACCCTTTGTTGGCAATGACACAGGTCAAACGTTTTCTGTAAGTCTTCACAAGGTTTTCACACACTGTTGCTGGTATTTTGGCCCATTCCTCCATGCAGATCTCCTCTAGAGCAGTGATGTTTTGGGGCTGTCGCTGGGCAACACGGATTTTCAACTCCCTCCAAAGATTTTCTATGGGGTTGAGATCTGGAGACTGGCTAGGCCACTCCAGGACCTTGAAATGCTTCTTACGAAGCCACTCCTTCGTTGCCCGGGCGGTGTGTGTGGGATCATTGTCATGCTGAAAGACCCAGCCACGTTTCATCTTCAATGCCCTTGCTGATGGAAGGAGGTTTTCACTCAAAATCTCACGATACATGGCCCCATTCATTCTTTCCTTTACACGGATCAGTCGTCCTGGTCCCTTTGCAGAAAAACAGCCCCAAAGCATGATGTTTCCACACCCATGCTTCACAGTAGGTATGGTGTTCTTTGGATGCAACTCAGCATTCGTTGTACTCCAAACACGACGAGTTGAGTTTTTACCAAAAAGTTCTATTTTGGTTTCATCTGACCATATGACATTCTCCCAATCCTCTTCTGGATCATCCAAATGCACTCTAGCAAACTTCAGACGGGCGTGGACATGTACTGGCTTAAGCAGGGGGACACAGCAGGATTTGAGTCCCTGGCGGCATAGTGTGTTACTGATGGTAGGCTTTGTTACTTTGGTCCCAGCTCTCTGCAGGTCATTCACTAGGTCCCCCCGTGTGGTTCTGGGATTTTTGCTCACCGTTCTTGTGATCATTTTGACCCCACGGGGTGAGATCTTGCGTGGAGCCCCAGATCGAGGGAGATTATCAGTGGTGTTGTATGTCTTCCATTTCCTAATAATTGCTCCCACAGTTGATTTCTTCAAACCAAGCTGCTTACCTATTGCAGATTCAGTCTTCCCAGCCTGGTGCAGGTCTACAATTTTGTTTCTGGTGTCCTTTGACAGCTCTTTGGTCTTGGCCATAGTGGAGTTTGGAGTGTGACTGTTTGAGGTTGTGGACAGGTGTATTTTATATTGATAACAAGTTCAAACAGGTGCCATTAATACAGGTAACGAGGGGAGGACAGAGGAGCCTCTTAAAGAAGAAGTTACAGGTCTGTGAGAGCCAGAAATCTTGCTTGTTTGTAGGTGACCAAATACTTATTTTCCACCATAATTTGCAAATAAATTCATTAAAAATCCTACAATGTGATTTTCTGGATTTTCTTATCTCATTTTGTCTGTCATAGTTGATGTGTACCTATGATGAAAATTACAGGCCTCTCTCATCTTTTTAAGTGGGAGAACTTGCACAATTGGTGGCTGACTAAATACTTTTTTTCCCCACTGTATATATATATATATATATACACTGAATGTACAAAACATTAGGAACATGCTCTTTCCATGACATAGACTGACCAGGTGAAAGCTATGATCCCTTATTGATGTCACTTGTTAAATCTACTTCAATCAGTGTAGATGAAGAGGGGGAGACACGTTAACCCTTAGCCTACAATGGTTGCGCCCCCACATAAATCTGTGTCTCAATCCGCGGTGAATCTGCGGTGAAAGGTGGCAGAGCTAGAGCGGTGTTTGTCAGACCATGAGACATCCTGAAAATTGGTCTTCTCACGTAATCGTCCGAACAGCCTACAAACCACTATGACCCCTGTATGGAAAGATGACTCTCACAAACACGATGGTGTTCTCCGATTTGCTCTACGACCTCCACAAGTGTCAGGAGACTCGTCTGAAGACGGTACAGCCGATCTGCCAACTTCTGTCACACACTAATATGCAAAGGCGAGACTCTCACGGACATGTACATGTCGGTTGTTTTCCTCTAGAATGCCCACAGGTCTCACAAGACTCGTCTGAAGGTCCCCCAGTACGAGTTGAAAAAATTAATGGAAGTATATATGGAGACTGTTTAATGCCAAAAACATGTAAAAAAAAAAAAAAGATAAAAAAGAAAGAAAAAAAAGATACTGTATATAAACATGTTTCCTGATCAAAATCAAATAGCTAAATGATCCTTGGTATGACCTTCTTAAAACAATTCCATATAGCTTAGTAGACTATTTAGTGACAAAAATAAGGGGTTAAATACATAATATAAGATGTTTCCTGATCTTTCTTATATCTCTCAGATATAAGATAGACACTTCAGAACAAACTTCCTTTTGATATTTTTTGGGGACTATCTGCTGTTCCATTAAGTTAATCTGTTATTCAATGCATTTGTATGATATAATAGCAGTAAGGCCAAAAATAATTGTTCTGCAAATAATTTGTACATATCTTTTTTTTGATACTTCAAGGGGTCTTAAAATAAAAAATTAAATAGGTAAATTATCGTTGGTATGACCTTCTTAAAACAATTCCATATAGCTTAGTAAGATTGATAAATATCTAACGTATAAAAAACATTCTGATGAGCTACTTAAAAAGCAAAGATTTATAGTGGGCTTCTTTTTAAGAAATAGATATTGCCTCTCCATGAACAATGGGAGTTCATGGAGAGTGCAGATTGTATAGTCAACTTTCCTGCCAGCTCTTGACTATGGTGACACCATTTACCAGAATGCAGCAGCCACTGCTCTTAAACCTTTGGATGCCGTCTACCATAGCGCCCTTTCCTTTATCACAGGTGACAGTTTTAATACTCATCACCGCATCCTGTATCAGAAGGTCGGCTGGACCTCACTAAAGTCCAGTATTTCACTTCATTACTCCCTTCTTGTTTACAAAGCTCTGCTCCACAAGCTTCCAACATACCTCACTTCGCTGTTGAAATATCAAATTAATGAGATACCAAACCCGTTCGCAGGGTTGGTTAACTTCGAGGTCCCGCTTGTCTCCACAAAGTTTGGTAAATCCACCTTTAGTTTTAATACACCACAGTTATGGAATGCCTTACAAAACAAATTACACCTGGGTTCCCTCGTACCGATAGGGAAGTTAAATGAGTTCAATTAAGTGTACAATTGTTTCAATTGATTATTATAACTTGTTGTAATGTATTTATAACTGTCTTGTATTTTAAATTTTTTAGCTGTATTAATTGCATTTTTGTCATCAGGGCCTGAATAAATTCACCTGAATAAATAAAAGTTTATACAAATTTAAGTTAACTAATAAATAAATCATGATATATGCCTTTTATCCAATGTAACTTACAGTGTGTGCATATATTTTTGTATGGGTGGCCACCACAATGGGATTTGAACGTACAATCCTGATGTTGCAAGTGCCATGCTCTACCAACTACACCACAAAGTATGACATAATAAAGTCCTAAACTCAGTTTGCCAAACTCTGTATGTATGTCTCTGCTTACTGTATACCACTTATCTTACAGTTGAAGTCGGAAGTTTACATACACTTAGGTTGGAGTCATTAAAACTAGTTTTTCAACCACTCCAAAAATGTCTTGTTAACAAACTATAGTTTTGGCAAGTCGGTTAGGAAATCTACTTTGTGCATGACACAAGTAATTTTTCCAACAATTGTTTACAGACAGATTATTTCACTTATAATTCACTGTATCACAATTCCAGTGGGTCAGAAGTTTACATACACTAAGTTGACTGTGCCTTTAAACAGCTTGGAAAATTCCAGAAAATTATGTCATGGCTTTAGAAGCTTCTGATAGGCTAATTGACATCATTTGAGTCAATTGGAGGTGTACCTGTGGATGTATTTCAAGGCCTACCTTCAAACTCAGTGCCTCTTTGGTTGACATCATGGGAAAATCAAAAGAAATCAGTCAAGACCTCAGAAAGAAAATTGAAGACCTCCACAATTCTGGTTCATCCTTGGGAGCAATTTCCAAACGCCTGAATGTACCACGTTCATCTGTACAAACAATAGTACACAAGTATAAACACCATGGGACCACGCAGCCGTCATACCGCTCCAGAAGGAGACGCGTTCTGTCTCCTAGTTTTGAACATACTTTGGTGCGAAAAGTGAAAATCAATCGCTGGAGGAAACAGATACAAACGTATCTATATCCACAGTAAAACAAGTCCTATATCGACATAACCTGAAAGGCCGCTCAGCAAGGAAGAAGCCACTGCTCCAAAACCGCCATAAAAAAGCCAGACTACGGTTTGCAACTGCACATGGGGACAAAGATCGTACTTTTTGGAGAAATGTCCTCTGGTCTGATGAAACAAAAATAGAACTATTTGGCCATAATGACCATCGTTATGTTTTGACGAAAAAGGGGGACGCTTGCAAGCAGAAGAACACCATCCCAACCGTGAAGCACGGGGGTGGCAGCATCATGCTGTGGGGGTGCTTTGCTGCAGGAGGGACTGGTGCACTTCACAAAATAGATGGCATCATGAGGAAGGAAAATTATGTGGATATATTGAAGCAACATCTCAAGACATCAGTCAGGAAGTTAAAGCTTGGTCGTAAATGGGTCATCCAAATGGACAATGACCCCAAGCATACTTCCAAAGTTGTGGCAAAATTACTTAAGGACAACAAAGTCAAGGTATTGGAGTGGCCATAACAAAGCACTGACCTAAATCCTATAGAAAATGTGTGGGCAGAACTGAAAAAGCGTGTGCGAGCAAGGAGGCCTACAAACCTGACTCAGTTACACCAGCTCTGTCAGGAGGAATGGGCCAAAATTCACCCAACTTATTGTGGGAAGCTTGTGGAAGGCTACCCAAAACATATGACCCAAGTTAAACAATTGAAAGGCAATGCTACCAAATACTAATTCAGTGTACGTAAACTTCTGACCCACTGGGAATGTGATGAAATAAATAAAAGCTGAAATAAATAATTCTCTCTACTATTATTCTGACATTTCACATTTTTTAAATAAAGTGGTGATTCTAACTGACCTAAAACAGGGACATTTTACTAGGATTAAATGTCAGGAATTGTGAAAAACTGAGCTTAAATGTATTTGGCTAAGGTGTATGTAAACTTCCGACTTCAACTGTATCTCCTCTCTTCTCCCAGAATGAGTGGATATTAACATTTCCTCCTAGATTAGGCTGCCTCCTAAATCACACCCTATTCTCAAAAGTAGTGCACTAACCCCTGAGTGGGGCATTGGTCTAAGGCACTGCATCGCAGTGCTAACTGTGCCACTAGAGATTCTGGTTCGAATCCAGGCTCTGTCGTAGCCAGCCGCGACCGGGAGACCCATGGGGCGGCGCACAATTGGCCCAGCGTCGTCCAGGGTAGGGGAGGAAATGGCCAGCAGGGATATAGCTCAGTTGGTAGAGCATCGCCAGGGTCTCCCGGTCGCGGCTGCAACGCCAGGGTTGTGGGTTTGATTCCCACGTGGGGCCAGTATGAAAAAATAAATATATATATAATGTATACACTCACTAACTGTAAGTCGCTCTCGATAAGAGTGTCTGCTAAATGACTAAAATGTATGTAGGGAATAGGGTGCCATTTGGGACGTATACCTACAGTACATTAGTCTGTGGGCGTGCGTGTGGTTTAATCACACACTGGCTGGCTGAGCTGGATCTGAATAGACATTTATTAACCATATGCTTCAGGGAGGGGTGGTTTTAATAAACAGATTGTGCATGAAGATTATAATAATATGTAGAAAATTCTCTCCACTGTGTGTGTGTGTGTGTATGCGTGTCTGGGTCTCTACTCCCCCCTCTTTCTCTATTCGCTCTCTCTAACTATTGCACTGACGTCCATGACCTTTCCATATGGACTACACAAATCAAATACAGTTGAAATTGTCCAGTACACAAATACAGTGCTGGCTGATGCCCTCTAATTACGAACAATATTGTATGTTGTGCGTGTGTATGTGACTGCACTCAGTAAAACATGGTACGGTTAGGCTACAGGATTTTTCCCTGAGGTACAAAAATATCAAATACACAATGTACCTCCAGAGGTATACATATGATCTCACATGGTGCTGTTCAGTACCTTTTAGTGTACATGTGTGGATAATCTAGTATAATGGCACATTTTTGTACCCAATATTTTGAATATAAAGGTACAATCATCACACACTCAAAAAAAGGTGTACGGTGATGGTACTGATCTGTACCTTTATTTAGCATGATATTGGAGGTGTGGCTTAGTGGGGGCTTGGCTTTCAGTTAGTTATTCTTGGCCACCCATGAGTAGAAGTGTTGTACCAGTTTAAGTGGTCTATGGGAATGTTAAAGTTTGAGCATTTCTGCTGACAGTTCTGAAGTCTTTATAAAGGCTTGCAATAGGGCATGTGACAATAAAGAGTTGTAATTAATATTATAGAAACCTTAACCAAACACTAAGCAACCCTGTCAAGAGGTACGGACCTTTCAGCGTAATGGTGAAGTTGATGGTTTGAGAGTCACTGGACTCAAGTCCTGGTCGGGGCTACCCCCAAATTCGCTACATTTGTGTCAGAAGTGGGATGGCGGAGAGGCGTGTAAACATGAGGGACTTGTTATAGAGAAGAGGTACATTTTTGCCACTTAAAAGGAACAAATGGCTTTGTCATTGTGGTGGTACCCTAAAAGGGCAAATGTGTACCTTTTCTAAAAGTATGCTTTTGTAGCTGTGGGCTATAAAGTACACTTGGCTCTTAAGGTACAAACAGCAAAATACCAATTAGTGGCAAAAGATCAGAATTGGGCTACCTGTGTAAATGCAGCCTTATGTAGTGTACCTACAGTGGGGGAAAAAAGTATTTAGTCAGCCACCAATTGTGCAAGTTCTCCCACTTAAAAAGATGAGAGAGGCCTGTAATTTTCATCATAGGTACACATCAACTATGACAGACAAATTGAGAGAAAAAAAATCCAGAAAATCACATTGTAGGATTTTTAATGAATTTATTTGCAAATTATGGTGGAAAATAAGTATTTGGTCACCTACAAACAAGCAAGATTTCTGGCTCTCACAGACCTGTAACTTCTTCTTTAAGAGGCTCCTCTGTCCTCCACTCGTTACCTGTATTAATGGCACCTGTTTGAACTTGTTATCAGTATAAAAGACACCTGTCCACAACCTCAAACAGTCACACTCCAAACTCCACTATGGCCAAGACCAAAGAGCTGTCAAAGGACACCAGAAACAAAATTGTAGACCTGCACCAGGCTGGGAAGACTGAATCTGCAATAGGTAAGCAGCTTGGTTTGAATAAATAATAATAATAATAATAATATGCCATTTAGCAGACGCTTTTATCCAAAGCGTGCATCCAAAGAGTGCATTTGGATGATCCAGAAGAGGATTGGGTGAATGTCATATGGTCAGATGAAACCAAAATAGAACTTTTTGGTAAAAACTCAACTTGTCGTGTTTGGAGGACAAAGAATGCTGAGTTGCATCCAAAGAACACCATACCTACTGTGAAGCATGGAGGTGGAAACATCATGCTTTGGGGCTGTTTTTCTGCAAAGGGACCAGGACGACTGATCCGTGTAAAGGAAAGAATGAATTGGGTCATGTATCGTGAGATTTTGAGTGAAAACCTCCTTCCATCAGCAAGGGCATTGAGGATGAAACGTGGCTGGGTCTTTCAGCATGACAATGATCCCAAACACACCGCCCGGGCAACGAAGGAGTGGCTTCGTAAGAAGCATTTCAAGGTCCTGGAGTGGCCTAGCCAGTCTCCAGATCTCAACCCCATAGAAAATCTTTGGAGGGAGTTGAAAGTCCGTGTTGCCCAGCGACAGCCCCAAAACATCACTGCTCTAGAAGAGATCTGCATGGAGGAATGGGCCAAAATACCAGCAACAGTGTGTGAAAACCTTGTGAAGACTTACAGAAAACGTTTGACCTGTGTCATTGCCAACAAAGGGTATATAACAAAGTATTGAGAAACTTTTGTTATTGACCAAATACTTATATTCCACCATAATTTGCAAATCAATTCATTAAAATCCTACAATGTGATTTTCTGGATTTTTTTTTCTCATTTTGTCTGTCATAGTTGACGTGTACCTATGATGAAAATTACAGGCCTCTCTCATCTTTTTAAGTGGGAGAACTTGCACAATTGGTGGCTGACTAAATACTTTTTTCCCCCACTGTATAACTAATGCTACAATTGACATACCTTACAGGGTACCAATACAGTGACAAATGTTTGTACCCCTTTAAGTATATTAATTTTTGCGTGTGAGCATGTCAGTGTGTGCTCTGTTATTTACTATTTTAGCGTGTATACTTCCACTGCTGCTAGCTACAGCAGTGCTCCGTTGAATATGTTGAATGTGGCACGAACACAATTACTCTGGGAACGGTAGAGGTACATTGTAAAAACGCCACCTAATGAAATGTTGGGGAAGCTAAAATAACAAAGTTGTGGCAACATTTTTGTGTGGGTTTAATTTAGAAAACATATTAGGCTTGTGAAATTCCTCTGAAAATATGCTATATTTTTGGGCCTGAACAGAAACTAGTGGGTGCTGTCACACTTTTTGGAATGGCGCACTCACATTCAATATTTGACGCGAGAGGCGCGAGGCGCGAGTTTGGATTTTGACATTTCCAGGCAAAACATTGTGGTACTTTGTTGAACAACAGGAGCTTGAAATCAAGGTGGAAATCTACAGAGTGATTTGACTATTCCGAGAAAAGATTCATCGATGTACCGGTAAGTGGAACTGACTAACTGTAATGTTTGCTCGTGTTAATCAGTTTTGGTATCTTCTGCTGCTGCATGGCTGTAGACTTGTTAGCTAGCTAGCTAATATTTGGCATGGTTGCTAGTAAGCTAGCTAACACTATGTCTGACAGGGCTGTGTGTTTAATGACGGCTGCCATTTTGGTTGCAGAATGCTGATGAATTGTTCAGGAATTGCTTGGGAAACTATTTGCGATTCACGTGCTGTAGTATGTTAGTGGAATCCATTTAAGGACTTTTTTGTGGAATTGATTTATTTTATTTTATAAAGGTTGTTGAAACTTACCCAAAACTAAATTGAAACTAGAAACCTTGCCTACAACACTAACTGAAATCCAATAAATAAAATACTATGTTAAATGATTGAGCTGGCTGAACTCAGCTTGTTAGAACAGACTGACCAAAAGTTAAAATTACATGCTCTTATATTGATTCTGAATGGTCAAAGATTTTAAGATTTTAAAATGTGTCACGCGACGTGTATGCAGTTAGCGAAGTCAAATGCAGGACACAGAGCGGCTGGCAACGTTCTTTACTGAACACAGTAAAATAAACGTACAAAACAACAAACCTCCAAAACAGGGAGGAAAACACAAAGACCCGTACATACAAGAAACTGCCGGAATGACAAACGAACAATCACACACAAAATAACCAAATGAGAGGCAGGGGTTAATATAGGGAATACAATCCAACATAATGGGAAACAGGTGTAAACAATAAAGACCAAACAAGACAAACACCGAAACATTGATCGGCAGCAGCTAGTACTCCAGGGACGACGAACGCCGAAGCCTGCCCGAGCAAGGAGGAGGAGCAGCCTCGGCTGAATCCGTGACAGTACCCCCCCCCCCTTGACGCGCCGCACCAGCCGTGCGCCGACCCCGGCCTCGTGGACGGCCAGGAGGACGCGGAGCAGGGCGAGTCGGATGACTACGGTGGAAATCCCTCAACAAGGAGGGATCTAGGATGTCCCTCCTAGGCACCCAGCACCGTTCCTCCGGACCGTACCCCTCCCACTCCACGAGATACTGCAGACCCCCCATCCGACTCCTCGAATCCATGATGGAACGGACTAAGTACGCCGGAGCCCCCTCGATGTCTAGTGGGGGCGGAGGAGCCTCTCGTATCTCATTCTCCTGGAGTGGACCAGCTACCACCGGCCTGAGGAGAGACACATGGAATGAGGGGTTAATGTGGTAATTAATGGGCAGTTGTAACCTATAACATACCTTGTTCAATCTCCTCAGGACTTTAAATGGCCCCACAAACCGCCGACCCAGCTTCCGGCAGGGCAGGCGAAGGGGCAGGTTTCGGGTTGAGAGCCAGACCCGATCTCCCGGTGCATAAACCGGAGCCTCACTGCGGTGGCGATCGGCGCTCGCCTTTTGCCGTCTGATAGCCCGCTACAGATGGACATGCGCAGCGTTCCATGTTTCCTCCGAGCGCCGAAACCACTCATCCACCGCAGGGGCTTCGATCTGGCTCTGATGCCAGGGTGCCAGGACTGGCTGATAACCCAGCACACACTGAAAAGGCGTAAGATTAGTGGAGGAGTGGCGGAGTGAGTTTTGGGCTATCTCTGCCCAGGGGATATACCCCGACCACTCCTCCTGCCGGTCCTGGCAATAGGACCTCAGAAACCTACCCACATCCTGGTTTACTCTCTCCACCTGCCCATTACTCTCAGGGTGAAAACCCGAGGTAAGGCTAATCGAGACCCCCAGACGTTCCATAAACGCCCTCCAGACTCTAGAGGTGAACTGGGGACCCCGATCAGACACTATATCCTCAGGCACCCCGTAGTGCCGGAAGACGTGAGTAAACAGGGCGTCGGTCGTTTGTAGGGCTGTAGGAAGACCTGGCATAGGAATTAGACGGCAGGCCTTAGAAAACCGATCCACAACGACCAAGATCGTGGTATTCCCCTGGGAGGGGGGAAGGTCCGTGACAAAATCCACCGATAGGTGAGACCACGGCCGTTGTGGAACGGGTAGGGGTTGTAACTTCCCTCTGGGCAGGTGTCTAGGCGCCTTACACTGGGCGCACACCGAGCAGGAAGAACCACCAGTACTTCCCACTAAGGCAGTGCACTGTCCGACCAATACCAGGATGACCAGAGGAGGGTGACGTGTGAGCCCAATATATCAGTCGATCACGGACCTCGAGGGGCACGTACCTCTGTCCCTCTGGACACTCTGGGGGAGTAGGGTCGGCACGTAACGCCCGCTCGATGTCCGCATCGACCTCCCACACCACCGGTGCCACCAGACAAGACTCCGGAAGTATGGGAGTGGGCTCAATGGACCTCTCCTCTGTGTCATAACGTCAGGACAGGGCGTCTGCCTTAGCGTTCTGTGACCCTGGTCTATAAGTGAGCTTAAATACAAACCGGGTAAGAAACATGGCCCACCTAGCCTGACGAGGGTTCAGTCTCCGCTGCCCGGATGTACTCCAGGTTACGATGGTCAGTCAGAATGAGAAAAGGGTGTTTAGCCCCCTCAAGCCAATGCCTTCACACCTTCAGGGCTTGGACCACCGCTAGCAGCTCCCTGTCCCCCACGTCATAATTGCGTTCCGCCGGACTGAGCTTCTTAGAATAGAAAGCACAGGGGCGGAGTTTTGGAGGCGTGCCCGAGCGCTGAGACAGTATAGCACCGATCCCCGCCTCGGACGCATCCACCTCAACTTGGAACGCCAAAGAGGGATCCGGATGTGCCAGCACCGAGGCCGAGGTGAACAGGTCCTTCAGATGTCTAAACGCCCTGTCCGCCTCAGCCGACCACTGCAAACGCACCGGGCCCCCCCATAGCAGGGAGGTGATGGGAGCTGCTACCTGTCCAAAGCCCCGGATAAACCTCCGGTAGTAATTGGCAAAACCCAAAAACCGTTGCACCTCCTTCACCGTGGTAGGAGTCTGACCGCGTTTCAGCCGTGCGTAATTGGCAATCTCCATCTTCACCCCTGTTGCGGACAACCGATGTCCTAGGAAGGAGATGGACTCCTGGAAGAACAGACATTTCTCCGCCTTCACATACAGGTCATGCTCCAATAGTCTACCAAGCGCCCGACGCACCAGGGACACATGCTCGGCTCGTGTAGCGGAGTATATTAGAATGTCATCAATATACACCACTACATACACTGTCCATGCAAATCCCGGAAAATCTCATCCACAAATGATTGGAAGACTGAAGGAGCATTCATTAAACCGTATGGCATGACGAGGTACTTATAGTGACCCGAGGTGGTACTGAACGCTGTCTTCCACTCATCTCCCTCCCTAATGCGCACCAGGTTGTACGCGCTCCTGAGATCCAATTTTGTGAAGAATCGCGCCCCGTGTAATGACTCCGTCATACTAGCAATCAGAGGAAGAGGATAGCTGTATTTGATTGTAATCTGATTGAGACCACGGTAATCAATACACGGGCGTAAACCCCCATCCTTCTTCTACACAAAAAATAAACTCGAGGACGCAGGAGAAGTGGACGATCGTATGTATCCCTGTCTCAGAGATTCGGTGACGTATGTCTAAATAGCTGCCGTCTCCTCCTGAGACAGGGGATACACATGACTACGAGGAAGCGCAGCTCCTACCTGGAGGTCTATCGCACAATCCCCCTGTCGATGAGGTGGTAATTGAGTCGCCTTCTTTTTACAGAAGGTGAGTGCCAAATCGGCATACTCAGGAGGAATGTGCATGGTGGGAAACACAACTTTAATACACATATGTACAACAGAGAGCTCTGGGTGAGTTGGGTGCTTACTCACCTGGAATGACTCATCAGTGCGCGGCCTACTGCCTCGATTCCTAGGAGACCCTCCCCAGCACCGAACCACAGTGTGTCCTCTGCGGCCACCGCTGGTGCAGGGGACGGCCTCTCTCCTGGTCTCTCTCCTGGTCTCCCTAGCACCAGCACCCCCGAGCTCCATAGGGCTCGGCTCGGAAGTGCTGGGGGATGGAATGGACGGCCCCGACTCCGGACGTCCGCGGGTAGCCAACAGGGTATCTAGGCAAATCAACATGTCCACCAGCTGATCGAAGCTTAGATTGGTGTCCCTGCAGGCCAACTCCCGACGCACGTCCTCCCTCAGGCTGCACCTGTAGTGGTCGATGAGGGCCCTCTCATTCCATCCCGCATTGGCAGCCAGAGTCCGGAAGTCCAGTGCGAACTCCTGCGCGCTCCTCTTCCCCTGTCTGAGGTGGAACAGACGCTCACCCGCCGCCTTACCCTCTGGGGGATGATCGAACACCGCCCTGAAGCGGCGGGTGAACTCCGCACATGTAGCGGCGTCTATTCGCCCCCACTCGGCGTTGGCCCACTCCAGTGCCTTGCCGGACAGACAGGAGATGAGGGCGGACACGCTCTCGTATCCCGAGGGCATCGGGTGGATGGTTGCCATGTAGAGTTCCACTTGGAGCAGGAAACCCTGACACCAGGCCGCGGTGCCATCATAAGCCCTCGGGAGCGAGAGCCGAATCCCACTGGACTCCGGAGGTGAGGCGATGGGTATAGCTGATGGTGGTGGTATCCTCGGAGGAGGTGTGGGCAAACCTCCTCTTTCCCATTGCTCCAAGGTGTTCATCACCCCTTCCATGGCGGCTCTTGTTGTGATACGCGCTCCTCCAGTGATCCATCTGGCACCGCCGCTCCTGCTGACTCCATGTCTTGGTGTGTGATTCTGTCACGCGACGTGTATGCGGTTAGCGAAGTCAAATGCAGGACACAGAGCGGCTGGCAACGTTCTTTACTGTAAAATAAACGTACAAAACAACAAACCTCCAAAACAGGGAGGAAAACACAAAGACCCGTACATACAAGAAACTGCCGGAATGACAAACGAACAATCACACACAAAATAACCAAATGAGAGACAGGGGTTAATATAGGGAATACAATCCAACATAATGGGAAACAGGTGTAAACAATAAAGACCAAACAAGACAAACACCGAAACATCGATCGGCAGCAGCTAGTACTCCGGGGACGACGAACGCCGAAGCCTACCCGAGCAAGGAGGAGGAGCAGCCTCGGCTGAATCCATGACAAAATGAAGCAATAAGGTTACTGTATAAAGCCTGAAGCTTTAAAGAGGGCAAGTGTGTAATATCAGCTAATTGTTTCTTCCCCATAAGGTTAGTTTTAAGCTAAATTGTTTGTTTGTGCTTTTGTTTCTCCATCAGGTCATGAGGAGAGAAGAGATTCATGCTTTGTCGGCACTGCAAGTTCTAATTCTAGTGCTAGTAGTGCTAGTTCAGAAACTATGCTATGCAGGGTGCTCTGAAGTAGAGATCAACTGGAGACACATAGATGGGCATCAGAATGGAACAGTCAAGAAACCCAGAAGGGCAGGGATGATCAACTTTCTTCCTGATCACCCTGCTCGACTAAATGGAGAGAGCTTGGCTTGAAGAAGAACTCAAGAAGAGGAACGTTAACATGAATCTGGTCAATACTAAAATGGACCTGACTTTGTCCCTCAGGAGAAAAGGGATTGTTGACATGGCCAAGCCTCCTCTTGAAGCACCAGGTGAGTTCTACAGGTATTTTGTAAATGTACTTTGTGCAATTGTACATTATCACTAATTTTATCTCCATATTCTCATTTAGTTTTGCAGGTTTATGCTGAATTCAAAACAATCACCTGAGATGATCTGCACACAACTCTCCACACAGCCCTGGAAGACAATGCAAGAGGCCTAATCAGGATGTATCACTGCAAAGGAGGTGCCTTGGAGAGGAGATGAAAGCCCTGTTCGAGAGCCTAGATGAGCAGGTAAATTAGCAAACTAATCACATCTTGACAACAGTTGATTTGCTGGATTATTGGTAATATGGTGTAATTTAAATGGTTGTAAATCTTGATGTATGGGTAGTTGTCATCTCTTTGATACATTTTTAACAGCGATGTTGGAAATGTTTCACCACCCTCATTTGTGTGGTGCCTGGTTAAAACATTCCTGCAGTAGAAGTGCCACTCAGACCAGGGTTACCTGCGTATGGTGTAACTTTGTCAAGTGTTGCACAAATATTTGAGTCCCAAATTCGAACCAATGTTTTTTATGCAGACCACAGACATAGCCAAGCATTAGAGGTCGGTGGCACTCAGAGGTCTTCCCCTTTATCTTCAGGAACATACACCAATAGTAAAAACTGTCAGGTAAACCAACATTTTCAAAAACAGTGCAAAGTCTTGCTGTGTCACTCATTGACTTGTTAAGTTTCAAGTTTCAAGTTTTAATGTCACATGCACAAGTCCAGTGAAATGCCTTTCTTGCGAACTTAAAACCCAACAATGCAATAATCAATAACAATGTATTACTAGAAAAAAACACATGAGAAATAAGAATAAGATGTATGCAATACACAATAAAGTAAGTAAGCATACTATATACAGGAAATATTTAAAAAGTAAGTTCCAATACCATATTTACATGTGCAGGGATACTGGAGTGATGGAGGTAGATACAGTGGCTTGCGAAAGTTTGTTGCCTTACAACCTGTAATTAAAATAGATTTTTTGTGGGTTTGTATCATTTGATTTACACAACGTGCCTACCACTTTGAAGATGCAAAATATTTTTTTATTGTGAAACAAACAAGAAAGAAGACAATGAAAAACATCCCCACATGGTGTTCTCGGGGTGATGAGAGGTGTAGGGTTTGTGCCAGACAGCGTTTTCCTTGATGGCCAAAAAGCTCAATTTTAGTCTCATCTCACCAGAGTTCTTCCATATGTTTGGGGAGTCTCCCACATGGCTTTTGGCGAACACCAAACGTGTTTGCTTATTTTTTTCTTTAAGCAATGGCTTTTTTCTGGCCACTCTTCCGTAAAGCCCAGCTCTGTGGAGTGTACGGCTTAAAGTGGTCCTGTGGACAGATACTCCAATCTCCACTGTAGAGCTTTGCAGCTCGTTCAGGGTTATCTTTGGTCTCTTTGTTGCCTCTCTGATAAACGCCATGGGGCATGAATACCTTTGCAAGGCACTGTATAGGGGTAAGATGACTAGGCAACAGGATATAAAATAATCAGAGTAGCAGAAGCTTGCATGTGAGTGGGTGTGCGGGTGTGTAGAGTCAGTATAAATGTATGTGCATATTATATGTGAGTGAGAAAATGATGGAGTGAGTGTTTGTGTGTGTGTTGGACTGACAGTGTGTGTGAGTGTGTAGGGCCATGTGAGTGTGCATAGAGACAGTGCAATTATTGAAATAAAGGTCAATAAAGATAGAAGGTAGAAGGTATTCTGTTAGCTATTTATCAGTCATATTGCTTTGGGATATAAGCTGTTCAAGAGCCTGTTGGTGTCAGACTTGACGCACCTGTACCTCTTGCCGTGCGGCAGCAGAGAAAATACTATATGGCTTGGGTGGTTGGGGTCTTTGACGATTTTTTTCCAGGCCTTCGTTTCACACTGCCTGATATAGAGGTCCTGGATGGCAGGTAGCTCGGCCCCAGTGATGTACTGGGCTGTCCGCAAAACCCTCTGTAGCGCCATGTAATCGAGGGTGGTGCTATTGCCATACAACCAGTCAATATACTCTCAGTGGTACAGCTGTAGAACCTTTTGAGGATTAGAGGGCCCATGCCAAACTTTTTCAACCTCCTGATGGGGAGGAGGCACTGTTGTGCCTTCTTCACGACTGTGTGTGTGTGTTTGGACCATTTTAAGTCTTTAGTAATTTGGATTTGCACACCGAGGAACTTGAAGCTGTCTACCTGCTCCACTGCCGATGTAGATGGGGGCGTCTGGGAGAGGTTGTTGCTCCGACACCACACTGCCAGGTCACTGACTTCCTCCCTGTAGGCTGTGGGGCCCCTGTGTTAAGGGTCAGCGTGTTAGAGGTGATGTTGCCTACCCTCACCACCTGGGGTCGGCACGTCAGGAAGTCCAGGATCCAGTTACAGAGGGAGGTGTTCATACCCAGAGTCCTAAGCGTGATGACGAGCTTGGAGGGGATAATGGTGTTGAACGCTGAGCTGTAGTCAATGAACAGCATTCTCACATAGGTGTTCCACTTATCTAGGTGGGTGAGGGCAGTGTGGAGAGCAATTGAGATTGTGTCATCTATGGATCTGTTGGGACGGTATGCAAATTAGAGTGGAGTGGGTGGCTGGGATGGTGGAATTGATGTGTGCCATAACCAGCCTCTCAAAGCAAAAATAAAAATAAAATATGCCATTTAGCAGACGCTTTTATCCAAAGCGACTTACAGTCATGCGTGCATACATTTTTGTGAATGGGTGGTCCCGGGGATCGAACCCACTACCTTGGCGTTACAAGTGCCGTGCTCTACCAGTTGAGCTACAGAGGACCACATGGGGTTAAAGCACTTAATGATTGTGAGTGCTACAGGGCAATAATCATTGTGGCATGAAGCCTTAGAGTTCTTAGGAACATTGTGGTCATTTATAAATGTGGGGATTACAGACTGGGACAAGGAGAGGTTGAAAATTACCGTGAATATGCCTGCCAGCTGTTCTGCGCATGCTCTGAGAATGCGCCCTGGAATACCGTTGGGGCCCGCGGCCCCACGGGTGTTGACCTGATTAAAAACCCTTCTCACATCGGCCTCAGAGAGTGAGATCACCCAGTCCTCTGGGTCGGTGACGGCCCTCACACCCGGCTCGATGTTGTTGTCAAAGCTTGCATAAAATTCATTAACTTTGTATGGTAGAGAGGCATCGTTGGGCAGATCACGGTTGGGTCATCCTTTTTGTAATCCGTAATGGACTGTAGCCCCTGCCACATGCGGTGGGCATAAGGTATTCCAAGACTGGTGAACAGTGGGTCGACACTTCCACCGCGCTGGAATTAGTACACCAGTTGGAGTTGATGAAGAGGCAAACCCCTCCCCCCTCGATTTCCCCGACTCCACTGTCCCTTCTGCCACATGAATGGAGAATCCATTGAGTTGGATAGCCATGGGGGGTATCTTGTCTGAGAGCCATGTTTCTGAAAAGCAAAGAATATTGCAGTTCCGAGAGTCCCGTTGGTAGCAAATCCGCGATCGGAGGTCATCCGTCTTGCTATCAAGTGACTGTTCATTAGCCAGTAGAATGGAGGGAAGAGGTGGTCGGTTTTCCCTACGCCTTAATCTCACATGGATCCCCCCTCTCTTGCCTCTGTAACGCCAGCTTTTTCTCTTGGGTAGCCCGGAAATTGGGTTGGAATTACAGAGAGAGCCCAGGGCAGATGAGTCGAAGTAGAAGCCGGAATTGGGGTTAGTCACTGCCGATCTGATGTTCAAGAGTTCTTGTCGGTTGTAAGAAATGATAGCGGATACATTTTGTGAAAATACTTGATTTATTAACATTTCTCTTTTGTGCTCCAAATCAGATGATGCTGTGGAAAGGCACACCAGTGGGGTGAAAGTGAGTGTCCTGGAGATGGTGGAGGATCCTGCAGGCCCGAGGTCAGCGCTGAATGTGGCTGTCATGCTGGAGAGACAAGTTGTCCTTGAGGGACTTCCAGACTTCCCAACCGCCTTTGGAGTGCTCTTCAGCCTGCTTTACGCTCTCAGCATTGAGTATCCCCAGGAGTGGAAATACTCTTTTGAGGCTGTGCAAAAGATCTTCATGCATCTCGGTGAACAATATTCCGTTCGAATTCAGTCACTGAGAAACAGACTGTTGCAGGCATAGAGGGACGCTTTTCTGTCACACAGGGTGATTTTGTTGCTGAGCTCTGGTTTATAACAGGGACATGAGAAAGGCTTGTGTCCAGTGGATATTGCTGTACTGTTCTTTAAAGTGGAACTGACAGCATTTTAGCAACATTAAATCTTTTTTAAATATGGTCAATACACCCCCAGCAAGAATATGACACGTTTTTCTAAATTTTCTGACAAGTGAGTATATGGTCATTTTCACGTTTTCATAAATTCTTTAAATGTTTGGGAATTATGTATACTAAGGCATTTGTGAAAATTCTATAGTAATAAATATAGAGTGGGAAAGCGGCCGTGCATTTGGACAATTAATACACAATGCAGTAAATAAAACCTAATAAAAACACCTGTCTCGTCCAGGACCAGAGTCTACGCAGACCGGTGCGCCATAGTCAATCAGAGCTTCAGTAGATAAGCCATTTGCCAGAAGGGCCTACCAACATTCACTAAGAACTGGACTGTGTGTTTACAGGCAGTAGCAACAGCACGACTTTAGATCATTGGAACGCATTTGCCAAAAGCCACAAAATACACCTGAATGGATTTCTGCAAATATGTAAATATTTAAGTCCTCTTACATTTGGGAACTTTACAGTCCTATTTATCAAACAACCATGAAACGCTAGGCTCCCTCCCTCAGTTATGCACATCAACAACAACAACATCAACAACTAATGCTAGCCAGAGCGAGATTAACTAAAATCTAACGAGGTAACATTAGATACATTTTTTCAGCTAGTTGGCCGTCAAAATTGCATCGATAAACGATGCTTTTCCCAACCCACATTTTGACAACTGAATGGAAACTTGCCTGCCCATTTGATTAATGCCAAATTAATTTGATTGACAAATAGCTAAGGGTGTGTTCATATATTGCCTCCAATGTGTCAGTCGGTCGTTCGTAAATTCAGAGCATTGTCAGATTGTCTGTTCATAAATTCAGAGCGTTTCGCTCTCCAAGCACTCAGAGCGCACACTGCACGATTGACACTGGACGCTCTGGCCGAGGAGTAGGTAGGGTTGATCCGAGTGTTCCTCACACCGGCGGTCAAGCACCCAAGCTAACTGGCTAAAATTGGCTGGCTTGCTACTTCCAGATACAAATGAGAGAACACATCACTGATCATTTTACTCACCCTAGCCAAGCTGGTTAGGCTGTTTACATGTTATCTAGAGCGTTCGTGACTGCTACTTTTATTTGCCTACATTTACTGACACGGTCATATTCAGTGGGTGTTGAGTGTTCTTAAATGCATCCGTTATTCGGCGCTCTGGCACAATTTATGAACACAAGTGATATACTAACTGGAAAACAGTCGTTCAAGTTCAGCATAGCTAGCTAGCAAAGCAATTCAAATGTTTTGCTAGCTAACCAAATGACACCTGCATCTACAGTGGGGAGAACAAGTATTTCATACACTGCTGATTTTGCAGGTTTTCCTACTTACAAAGCATGTAGAGGTCTGTAATTATTATCATAGGTACACTTCAACTGTGAGAGACGGAATCTAAAACAAAAATCCAGAAAATCACATTGTATGATTTTTAAGTAATTCATTTGCATTTTATTGCATGACATAAGTATTTGATCACCTATCAACCAGTAAGAATTCCAGCTCTCACAGACTTGTTAGTTTTTCTTTAAGAAGCACTCCTGTTCTCCACTCATTACCTGTATTAACTGCACCTGTTTGAACTCGTTACCTGTATAAAAGACACCTGTCCACACACTCAATCAAACAGACTCCAACCTCTCCACAATGGCCAAGACCAGAGAGCTGTGTAAGGACATCAGGGATAAAATTGTAGACCTGCACAAGGCTGGGATGGGCTACAGGACAATAGGCAAGCAGCTTGGTGAGAAGGCAACAACTGTTGGCGCAATTATTAGAAAATGGAAGAAGTTCAAGATGACGGTCGATCACCCTCGGTCTGGGGCTCCATGCAAGATCTCACCTCATGGGGCATCAATGATCATGAGGAAGGTGAGGGATCAGCCCAGAACTACACGGCAGGACCTGGTCAATGACCTGAAGAGAGCTGGGACCACAGTCTCAAAGAAAACCATTAGTAACACACTACGCTGTCATGGATTAAAATCCTGCAGCGCACGCAAGGTCCCCCTGCTCAAGCCAGCGCATGTCCAGGCCCATCTGAAGTTTGCCAATGACCATCTGGATGATCCAGAGGAGGAATGGGAGAAGGTCATGTGGTCTGACAGGTCTGTGAGAGCCGGAATTCGTACTGGTTGGTAGGTGATCAAATACTTATGTCATGCAATAAAATGCAAATTAATTACTTAAAAATCATACAATTTGATTTTCTGGATTTTTGTTTTAGATTCCATCTCTCACAGTTGAAGTGTACCTAAAAATTACAGACCTCTACATGCTTTGTAAGTAGGAAAACCTGCAAAATCGGCAGTGTATCAAATACTTGTTTTCCCCACTGTAGCTGTAGCCGCCAAAAACGATATGAGGGGAAAAGGTCAGTCACTCACCCACTCCTCCAATCACATGGCATGCCTCCCAGCAGCTAGCTAGCTAACGTTAGGCTCCGTGATTTACAACCTGATAGCAATATTTTTTGGTCTACCAAGAAATGTATTGTTGCATTATATTAATAATGTATTGAACTGCATCTATCTATTCTGCCAACAATGCCTTAGGGTACGTCATGGAATTTTTTGTCAAATAGAACCTATTTTTAAAACCTCTTATAAAGTTGGTTTTGTAGCATAACTGGGAATTTGATATATTTGACTTTATTATGATTTTGATTTTGAGTAATTACTGGAACACAAGGTTCCAGCATTGTTACTTTGCATGCAAACAGTTATGTATCTAGGAATTCTAGTTAATGAGGACAATTTACATAAACAATTACTTTTAACTGTAAAGGGAGCTCTTGCCACACATCATAGAAGAATGGCTCATTTCAAAAACAACTTTACTGTTGTTGATCTTAAAGAATATAGTTTCAGAAGATCAAACAGTTGTTTGTCTATGTTTATGCTGTTCAATTCAGAATGTACTACTATCACTATTGAACTGATGGTCATTGTATGCTGCTGATGAAGGTGTCTTAGTGGAGGTCCATTAGAGTAGTGTTGAATCAGAAACATATATTTTCAGGATATACCATTTATTTTCATTGGCCCAATGTGAGAATGTTTGCACTGTGTTCATGTATATGGCTTAATAGACAGGTTTGTGTTGTCTTAACCCTATCCGTCCCGAGATGTATCTGCATGTCCAGCCCTTATATTAGCCTCACAATTAAGTGTTTTACTATTTTGTTTTCAGCACAACCAGGGTTACAAGAACACAAATGTAATGGCAAAATTGTAGATTTCCACCTAAATAGACATAACCAAAAGTAACTGCTTTTAATGAGCAGTTATATGATAAGGACATGCATAAACTTGGTATCATTGGAAATGTAACACCTGGGAGATTATAAGGAAATGGTCAGAACATAGATAGGAATGGCACAGTTCAGATCACACAAGATCAAGCACACACAAACGAACCATTTTATTTTTATTTTAAAAGTCATCTTTCATGGACAAGCTATATGTCAATTATTGATGAATAGAGCTGGAAACACATCAGATGGCTTCCACAACAAGTAAAAAAAACTTCTGGGGAAAAAATGGGATTGATAAGACAAAACAGATAGAACTTTACAGACATTTTAGTAAGGGGTGTTAGGTGCAGTCAAGGGACATCTCCAAGTGTCCCATAAACCTCTCCAAAGTGTCCTAAGTATGTAAATTAGGTAATTCCACTGCTATTACACATCGAATATGCCTAAAAGATATTGATCACTATACAAACAACATTTCTACAATATCAACTTCTCTCAAACATTGTGGTGGTGTCAGGGAATATCCAGGGGACATCCAAATGAACCTGGGTGGTACTGGCTCCACATAATCTTCAATGACCGTATGCCATCTGTCCTCAGGTTCATCTCCCTCTGTTGTGCTGGTTTCAGTGCCTCTACCTCTGTTTCTCCCTCTTCTCTGTTGAGGCCTAGGTGTCCTCCCTGCACCCACACCTCAAGGTGAACTGGCTGAGAGGGGAGTGGAGCCAGGGCCTGCAGTGGGGATAGTGGTAGAGGAGTGGGGCCTTTGTGTAGTGGTGGAGCTTGAACCATCAGTAGAGATAGCATTAGAGACAGCAGTGGAGGTTGTGGATCTGGCAGGGGAGGGTGAAGACCTTGAGTGGCGGGGCACTTGCTGGTGGGTGGTTTTCTCCAAAACGTCTTCATCCTCAATGTGGGGAATAAAATAAAGGAATGTAAAGGGATCAATATTGCAGTAAGATATATATCATTACAGTTGACTAATTTTACAACACTACATTACTGTAATAATAATATGCCATTTAGCAGACGCTTCTATCCAAAGCGACTTACAGTCATGCGTGCATACATTTTTGTGTATGGGTGGTCCCGGGGATCGAACCCACTACCTTGGCGTTACAAGCGCCGTGCTCTACCAGCTGAGCTACAGAGGACCACTAATGTAAAATCAATTTACTAAAAGATAACACACAGCCTAAACTTTGTTACAAATACCCTACTGGTGACTTTTAGCACACCATCTCACAGCCCTCTCTCAGCGTGAAACTCTGTAAATGTCTAACTCCTTCAGTAGGCTCCCCTCCCCACTGCACATAGCAGGCCAGGGGAATTGTAAACTGCCCCTTCACAACTGGCCAGGTGAGAGAGAGCAGCAAGCTCACCTCTGTCCACAAAGCATCTCAGAGTTGGAATGCTGATCTAGGAGTAGTTTTTGGTGGCCTCTCCAAAGTTACAAAGAATATATTCTACTTTTACCAGCAAACTAATGTGAAATATATACAATATGTAACTACTTTGGAATGATACACATGATATAGGCTACACAGGACAGGACACCGCTAAACTGTAAATACAAAACAAAAAGTAATTGTCATCTTGGTCCAGGTCGCTTCCAGCCGCTGTGTCTGACTCACTAAGAATTTCCTCCAAAGCGTCTTTCTCTGTATACCTGGCTTTTGTCATATTTCTACCCCCCTGTTGGGAAGTTTGCTTGTTTTTTCACTTTCTTTTTGCATCCCTGATAAGCCATTTTTATGCCAAAGCTGGGTGGACATTTGATTTCATTGGTAATAGGCTACTTTGGTTGTTCGTAAAAACCTAACGATTCATTTGACACCCCCCATGTAGCTCTAGCTCAAACACAGATGAAATCAAAGCTTACGTTGTATAATAACATATTCTTATAATCTGTGGAGTCTTCGCTTTCACCACACTAACGGACTGTGAGTCGCAGCCATCTTGACTATGGGATCGTGGGTGTGGCCTGCCCTGTTATGGCATACGCCCATATTTAAGTGATAATGCCCTCGAAGCAGGTGTTTGTAGGTTATATTGGCACGGGTGTTGTTAGACCTGAGACGAAGTCAATTTTAGTATGACATTTCTAATGACATTTCTAGTGTTATTTAGTAACTAGTTCCACAGCCTTTTTTCCTTAAGATGCTCAAATAATAATTTATAGTTAAATGAACATACAGTGCATTCAGAAAGTATTCAGACCCCTTGACCTTTTCCTTTTTTTTACGTTACAGCCTTATTCTACAATTGATAAAATATGTTTTTAGAAGTTTCTGCAAATGTATTAAAAATAAAAAATGGACATATCACATTTACATAAGTATTCAGACCCTTTACTCAATACTTTGTTGAAGCACCTTTGGCAGCGATTACAGCCTCGAGTCTTCTTGGGTATGACGCTACAAGCTTGGCACACCTGTATTTGGGGAGTTTCTCCCATTCTTCTCTGCAGATCCTCTCAAGCTCTGTCAGGTTGGATGGGGAGCGTTGCTGCACAGCTATTTTCAGGTCTCTCCAGAGATGTTCGATTGTGTTCAAGTCTGAGCTCTGGCTGGGCCACTCAAGGACATTCAGAGACTTGTCCAGAAGCCACTCCTGCGTTGTCTTGGATGAGTGCTTAGGGTCGTTGTCCTGTTGGAAGGTGAACCTTCGCCCCAGTCTGAGGTCCTGAGCGCTCTAGAGCAAGAATCTCTCTGTACTTTACTCCGTTCATCTTTCCGTCGATCCTGACTAGTCTCCCAGTCCCTGCCACTGAAATACATCCCCACAGCATGATGCTGCCACCACCATGCTTCACCGAAGAGATGGTGCCAGGTTTCCTCCAGACGTGACGCTTGGCATTCAGGCCAAAGAGTTAAATCTTGGATTCATCAGACCAGAGAATATTGTTTCTCATGGTCTGAGAGTCTTTAGGTGCCTTTTGGCAAACTCCAAGCAGGCTTTCGTGTGCCTTTTACTGACGAGTGGCTTCCGTCTGGCCACTCTACCATAAAGGCCTGATTGGTGGAGTGCTGCAGAGATGGTTGTCCTTCTGGAAGGTTCTCCCATCTCCACAGAGGAACTCTAGAGCTCTGTCAGAGTGACCATCGGGTTCTTGGTCACCTCCCTGACCAAGCCCTTCTCCCCCGATTGCTCAGTTTGGCTGGGCGGCCAGCTCTAGGAAGAGTCTTGTTGGTTCCAAAATTCTTACATTTAAGAATGATGGAGGCCACTGTGTTCTTGGGGACCTTCAATGCTTCAGAAATGTTTTGGTTCCCTTCCCCAGATCTGTGCCTCAACATAATCCTGTCTCAGCGCTCTGCGGACAATTCCTTCAACCTCATGGCCTGCTTTTTGCTCTGACATGCACTGTCAACTGTGGGAACTTATATAGACAGGTGTGTGCCTTTCCAAATCATGTTGAATCAATTGAATTTACCAAAGGTGGACTCCAATCAAGTTGTAGAAACATCTCAAGGATGATCAATGGAAACAGGATGCACCTGAGCTCAATATCGAGTCTTATAGCAAAGGGTCTGAATACTTATGTAAATAAGGTATTTCTTTTTTAAATGTTTTATACATTTGCCAAAATGTCTAAAAACCTGTTTTCGCTTTGTCATTATGGGGTATTGTGTGTAGGTTGATGATGAAATTTTTTTATTTAATCCATTTTAGAATAAGGCTGTAACGTAACAACATTTTGAAAAAGTCAAGGGGTCTGAATACTTTCCGAATGCACTGTGTGAGACAAGTTGAGCAAACACATTTAAAATAAACTGCATTTTTTCCTAAGTTCTCAAGTTGGAGCTAAATAATAATTTCTAGTTGAATCAACATATGAGATAAGTTGAGAAAACACGTCATTTTAAATTGGAGCTAAGTTTGGGCCAACTAAAACATTTAAATTCAGGTAATACTGACAGAAAAATGTAGTGAACAAAAAAAGGCTGTGGAATCAGTTACTTAATAATAATTAGTTGAAACACAATTACATTTTTTACAGTATATGTCTCTCCCTGACGGCAATTTCATTTAATTTATGCAAATAATGTGTCACACTTACAATAAATTCCAGTCAGAACTTTTTTCACCAATTAGTGTGTGTATTCAGCGCTGTTACTGGAGGTGAAACTCTCTAAGTGTGTCCTGATCTGTGGCGTGGCTACCGAGTCTCCTCACCATACTCTGGGTGTATCTCTGGGTGCATGCTACCCAATCCCCAATATAGTGCACTACCTTTGAGGCTCAGATCAAACATTGTGCACTATATGGGGAATAGGGTGCCATTTGAAAAGGAAAATTTTTCTCTCTCTCTGCCTCCCAGAGAACTATTTTCTAATTTTTTATTTTTCAAGATTTCAGGGGCATTCCGTATATTGTTATATTGTTGCAGGGTTTTATTCATGTTGATATGCTCTGTCTCTGGGCACACTCCTGTTGCATTTGCAACAGCTAATGAGGATCCTAATAAACTAAACTAAACACTGGAAGAACAGGTAAGAGATAAAGTAGAGAGGTGAAAATGGTGTAGCGAAGAAAGTCACACATTCTTGTTTTTGATTGGTAAAACAGCTATTCTCTGTTTCAGACGTTGACGAGTGCGCCACGCAGATACACACATGCTGGAATGACAGTGTGTGTGTGAACCTTCCGGGTGGCTTTGACTGTGTGTGCACATCTGGACCGGCCTGCAGTGGAGACTGTATTGACGAGGAGGGCCTCAAACACAACGGACAGGAGTGGAACCTCAGCCTGGACCGCTGCACCCTCTGCTCCTGCAAGGTAGAGCTAACACACATACACACACACACATTCTGCTCCTGCAAGCTATAGGGCTAACACACACCACACACACACACTGCTCCCTCTGCTCCTGCAGTGTAAGACTAACACACACACACACACACACACACACACACACACACCTACATGTGAGCCTATGCTCATCCAAGAATGCACTCACATCAACACATCACTGTGTTCACACACAGACAAACACATGCATGCAGGTATACGCGCACACACAAGATATAGCTTTTCTGACAAACACACATCTCCACCTCACACCTACTTTGTTATTGGCTACTACCTAGTAAACAGGAACAAAGCGATAAAATACAGAAAGACACATCCACAGAGGGAAAAAAGTATTTGATCCCCTGCTGATTTTGTACGTTTGCCCACTGACAAAGAAATGATCAGTCTATAATTTTAATGTTAGGTTTATTTGAACAGTGAGAGACAGAATAACAACAAAAAATCCAGAAAAAAACGAATGTCAAAAATATTATAAATTGATTTGCATTTTAATGAGGGAAATAAGTATTTGACCCCTCTGCAAAACATGACTTAGTACTTGGTGGCAAAACCCTTGTTGGCAAACACAGAGGTCAGACGTTTCTTGTAGTTGGCCACCAGGTTTGCACACATCTCAGGAGGGATTTTGTCCCACTCCTCTTTGCAGATCTTCTCCAAGTCATTAAGGTTTCGAGCCTGACGTTTGGCAACTCGAACCTTCAGCTCCCTCCACAGATTTTCTATGGGATTAAGGTCTGAAGACTGGTTAGGCCACTCCAGGACCTTAATGTGCTTCTTCTTGAGCCACTCCTTTGTTGCCTTGTCCATGTGTTTTGGGTCATTTTCATGCTGGAATACCCATCCACAACCCATTTTCAATGCCCTGGCTGAGGGAAGGAGGTTCTCACCCAAGATCTGACGGTACATGGCCCCGTCCATCGTCCCTTTGATGCGGCGAAGTTGTCCTGTCCCCTTAGCAGAAAAACACCCCCAAAGCATAATGTTTCCACCTCCATGTTTGACGGTGGGGATGGTGTTTTTGGGGTCATAGGCAGCATTCTTCCTCCTCCAAACACAGTGAGTTGAGTTAATGCCAAAGAGCTCGATTTTGGTCTCATCTGACCACAACACTTTCACCCAGTTCTCCTCTGAATCATTCAGATGTTCATTGGCAAACTTCAGACGGCCCTGTATATGTGCTTTCTTGAGCAGGGGGACCTTGCGGGCGCTGCAGGATTTCAGTCCTTCACGGCTTAGTGTGTTACCAATTGTTTTCTTGGTGACTATGGTCCCAGCTGCCTTGAGATCATTGACAAGATCCTCCCGTGTAGTTCTGGGCTGATTCCTCACCGTTCTCATGATCATTGCAACTCCACGAGGTGAGATCCTGCATGGAGCCCCAGGCTGATGGAGATTGACAGTTCTTTTGTGTTTCTTCCATTTGCGAATAACGCACCAACTGTTGTCACCTTCTCACCAAGCTGCTTGGGGATGGTCTTGTAGCCCATTCCAGCCCTGTGTAGGTCTACAATCTTGTCTCTGACATCCTTGGAGAGTTATTTGGTCTTGGCCATGGTGGAGAGTTTGGAATCTGATTGATTGATTGCTTCTGTGGACAGGTGTCTTTTATACAGGTAACTAGCTGAGATTAGGAGCACTCCCTTTAAGAGTGTGCTCCTAATCTCAGCTCGTTACCTGTATAAAAGACACCTGGGAGCCAGAAATCTTTCTGATTGAGAGGGGGTCAAATACTTTTTTCCCTCATTAAAACGCAAATCAATTTATAACATTTTTGACATGTGTTTTTCTGGATTTTTCTGTTGTTATTCTGTCTCTCACTGCTCAAATAAACCTACCATACAAATTATAGACTGTTCATTTCTTTGTCAGTGGGAAAACGTACAAAATCAGCAGGGGATCAAATACTTTTTTCCCTCACTGTATATATATATATATGCGAGAAAAAAACAAAAAAACTTTGGAAGTGATGCAGACAATTACATTGATGGAAGTTACAATCTATCTGCAATATTAAAGCTGATCTACCCCCTGAAAAAAAAAAAAAAAGAAAGATGCCAAGAGAGAGACACAGGAGAAGGGAGAGAGAGGAGGAGTGCACTGATTGACATATACAGTTGAAGTCGGAAGTTTACATACACCTTAGCCAAATACATTTAAACTCAGTTTTTCACAATTCCTGACATTTAATCCTAGAAAAATTCTCTGTTTTAGGTCAGTTAGGATCACCACTTTATTTTAAGAATGTGAAATGTCAGAACAATAGTAGAGAGAATGATTTATTTAATATTTTATTTATTTCATCACATTCCCAGTGGGTCAGAAGTTTACATACACTCAATCAGTATTTGGTAGCATTGCCTTCAAATTGTTTAACTTGGGTCAAACGTTTCGGGTAGCCTTCCACAAGCTTCCCACAATAAGTTGGGTGAATTTTGGCCCTTTTCCTCCTGACAGAGCTGGTGTAACTGAGTCAGGTTTGTAGGCCTCCTTGCTCGCACACACTTTTTCAGTTCTGCCCACACATCTTCTATAGGATTGAGGTCAGGGCTTTGTGATGGCCACTAAAATACCTAGACTTTGTAGTCCTTAAGCCATTCTGCCACAACTTTGTAAGTATGCTTGGGGTCATTGTCCATTTGGAAGACCCTTTTGCTTTAATTTCCTGACTGATGTCTTGAGATGTTGCTTCAATATATCCACATAATTTTCCTTCCTCATGATGCCATCTATTTTGTGAAGTGCACCAGACCCTCCTGCAGCAAAGCACCCCCACAACATGATGCTGCCACCCCCGTGATTCACGGTTGGGATGGTGTTCTTCGGCTTGCAAGCCTTCCCCTTTTTCCTCCAAACATAACGATGGTCATCATGGCCAAACAGTTATATTTTTGTTTCATCAGACCAGAGGACATTTCTCCAAAAAGTACGATCTTTGTCCCCATGTGCAGTTGCAAACCGTATTCTGGCTTTTTAATGGCGGTTTTGAAGCACTGGCTTCTTCCTTGCTGAGCGGCCTTTCAGGTTATGTCGGTATGGGCCTCGTTTTACTGTGGATATAGATACTTTTGTACCTGTTTCCTCCAGCATCTTCACAAGGTCCTTTGCTGTTGTTCTGGGATTGATTTGCACTTTCACACCAAAGTACGTTCATCTCTAGGAGACAGAACGCGTCTCCTTCCTGAGCGGTATGACGGCTGCGTTGTCCCATGGTGTTTATACTTGCGTACTATTGTTTGTACAGATGAATGTGGTACCTTCAGGCGTTTGGAAATTGCTCCCAAGGATGAACCAGACTTGTGGAGATCAAAAAAAAAATTCTGAGGTCTTGGCTGATTTCTTTAGATTTTCCCAAGATGTCAAGCAAAGAGGCACTGAGTTTGAAGGTAGGCCTTGAAATACATCCACAGGTACACCTCCAATTGACTCAAATGATGTCAATTAGCCTATCAGAAGCTTCTAAAGCCATGACATCATTTTCTGGAATTTTCCAAGCTGTTTAAAGGCACAGTCAACTTAGTGTATGTAAACTTCTGACCCACTGGAATTGTGATACAGTGAATTAAAAGTGAAATAATCTGTCTGTAAACAGTTGTTTGAAAAATTACGTGTGTCATGCACAAAGTAGATGTCCTAACCGACTTGCCAAAACTATAGTTTGTTAACAAGAAATTTGTGGAGTGGTTGATTTAACAAGTTTTAATGACTCCAACCTAAGTGTATGTAAACTTCCGACTTCAACTGTATGACCCGAGAGGAAAAGTACAGGCAACAAAGAGAGAGGAAAAGAGAGGGAGGAAGTGAGGATTGTGAGTGAGGTCTATGTACCTCGGCTGCTGTCTCTGTTTAGCCTCAGGTATCTGTGCTGCAGCTTTCATCAGGTTCTGTGACTCTGCAGTAAGTCAAGTAGCCAAAGCCCAGCTCTCTGCATGACTTCAACACCTGATCTGTGTAGTGGGTCTCACAACCTGGCTTTCTCTATAGGACTCCAGCACCTGATATGAAAATAGTCTCCAACACAAAGATCTCACTTCAGCCTGTGACATGCTACTTATATGCTAGTTTACCCAGACCAAATCTGAACCAATCATAGGCGTCCATGTTTGGTTTAGATTTGGTCCGCACCGGCTTTGATTTCAATGTCCACAAACTGATTGATTTGGCCCAATCATAGAAGTCTATAATTGGTTCAGATCTTGTCCGGACCGGACAAAATCTGAACCAATCATAAAATGTTATGTTTTACAAGTTTGGGCAGCACAGTACAACACAGTACAGAGCAGTACATTACAGTTGAGCACAGCAGAGTACAGTACAACACAGTACAGTAAAGTAAAGAAAAGTAGAGTAGATTACAGTATAATGTACTCTATTGTACTATACTCTAATGTACTTTACTGCACTGCACTGAACTCTACTGTACTGCACTGTACTGCACTCTGTACTCTACTGTGCTCTATGTACTCTACTGTGCTGTACTGGACTGTGCTGTCCAAACTTGTGAAACATAGATGTCTATGATTGGTTCAGACTTGGTCCACACCGACCAAATGTGGGTCGTGTCCCCCTGCTCAGACGTTGCATTCATCAACCAATGGTTTCGTGCCATGTCATCGACTGTGCCGTCAGGCACCAGATTGCTATAACATATAGCTGATACATTATCTTGGTTAAACCAGAATTTAAGTATTGTGTAATTGGTCAGAGGCTCAATTCTGGGTGAATTATACGTGTTAAGAGAATAAAGAATGAGGATCGGTACCAGAACGAAGCGCTCCACCAGCTCATTAGAATAATAACCAGTGTGCTTTGCAAGTGTTCATTTTTACATTTACATTTTGGGCTTTTAGCAGATGCTCTTATCCAGAGTGACATACAGTTAGTGCATTCAACTAAGGTAGATAAACAACCACACATCACACTCATAGCAAGAAAAATGCTTCTGTAACTGTTAGAGAAAGTGTTCTGTAATCTTTGTCTGTTGGTCCAAAACCTTTGAACATGATTACTGCCAGTTCTATAGCTTTTGAAAAAGCAAACATAAGTGCATGTGACAGATGGGAGCATTAATAAATATTGCATAATGCAATCTTCAGTTAACCCTATTTTAATTGTGATAAAAGTTTGGGAGGGAAAAAAAAAAGTAAAAGAAAAATGTATTTTCAACTTACATTCAGAAACGAAAATGGACCTGATTTCAACATCTGGAAAAATGTATTTTAGATGTCTTGCCAACATAATTTTGCTCACTGGGTAACTAATCAAGTAAACATGAACTAGTGAGATTTTATCAGAATAGTGCAAGCTAATGCTAATGATGGACTTTTCAGGACACTTGCCAGGCTTTAGTATTAAGTATAGGCCTACCACTGGCTAATCAAAGTATATATTTGTACCTCCCATTGTTTACAATCTTACATTGTTATCAATCTCATTGGGAAAAAGGTGAACATGTTTGCAGCTTAGTAGTCAATCGCTATAGGCATGAGCATGAAAACCTCGCATTGGAAACATGGCCGGTAAGAAGCTCAGATATTGATTGAAATTGTCTTCAGGATGACTTCTGCACGGCGACGAGAATAATGTCAAGCTGATTAAAAGTATATTCAATTTCAAGATTATCCAATATAACCTTAGGGCTACACACAGAGGTATTCCAGTCAACCTTAAACGGTTTCTCAGATAGAGATTGGGACTATCTCAGATTTTTAGGGTGGTTGCCCCAAAATCTATTATTATGTATTGAATTGGAGGTCGTTTGCATTATTGAAAGCTATGCATTTTTAACATTACAAACTTGGCATTTATTTGGTAAATAAAACAATGCCGTAAAATGCCTAATTTCAAGGCTATTCCAAAGCATTGTTACAATGGGAATGATATTGTATGGCATTAGTCTGCCACCCGAGTAAAATTTGCGGTGATACTCATATCCATAGCAATAA
Source organism: Coregonus clupeaformis (assembly GCF_020615455.1). Lineage (NCBI taxonomy): Eukaryota > Metazoa > Chordata > Actinopteri > Salmoniformes > Salmonidae > Coregonus > Coregonus clupeaformis. The sequence continues at coordinate 44,002,232 of NC_059194.1, read as the reverse complement.
CATTAAAAGGCTAACGCCAATAAAGCTCTTGGATATTAGCACCATGAGAGTTACTGGCTACTGTAGCGAGACAATACGCACCAATAAAATATTGGCTACTCATTATGCAAGTTCATTTTATGTCCCATATTCATTTTGCAACAGCCTTTTATATAGGGTTTTTATATCTCCATTATTGTGCTCATTGCCAAGCTGGCAAGGTCTCAGTGTGACAAGTAAAATGGACCATAAAGTTTTCACTGGTCGAGAGCCTGGAATCTCTGTAGAAAGAGTTACACCCATGGCCTTGACCAGACATCCAATACAAAACCCTAAGCCCCTAAAAACACTCCTCTCAAAACGTCAATGACAAATTGTAGTCAGTATTGTTGGGAATGGCCTTGCTCAATAAAGTATATTTTTCTCTATAATGTAAATGTAGATACTGTACATTGTAGTTACTGTAGCCTTTCTGTAGGTAGGCTGTAGCCTTATCAATGTCTCTTTCTGACAGGATGGTTATACCTTCTGTAGGAGGAGTGAGTGTAACTGTTTAGATAAGACTGTAGGTAGCTAGGTAGGGTAGGAGGCATACCAATGTGTGTGTGTGCATGTATTTGTGTGTGTATGTGTTTGTAAGTGCATTCAAGCAATCACATATTAAAATATCAGTCATAAAACAGAAAGATTATTTACAAGCAAAACCAGCCAAGATTACCATTTGTACAACATAACTGCAGTCTTAAACACTTTGTAGGTGGATGGATGTCACTGTCCTGATTATAGTAGTTAATTAGAATTTTGGACGAAAGGCCTCAAAGTTCCAGCCATGCTGGGATTGAGGATTATTTACTTGTAGAACTATTTAGAATTTTTTTTTTTGGGGGGGGGGGTCGGATTCAAACCCATTCTCACAGCGGTACATAGTACGTGATCCAGAGTCAGCGGCTTAGACCGCTGGACCATCTAAGGACATGGCCTTGACATTCCTTTGTATTCCTATGCATTTACCTTGTCTCCAGGATGGACGCACCTTCTGCAGGAGGAGAGAGTGTGACTGTGTGGACCCTGAGGCAGACCTGTTCTGCTGTCCTGAGTGTGACTCCAGAAAGTCCAGCCAATGTCTGCACCAGAGTGGACACACACTGTACCGCAGCAGAGACTCCTGGATCTACAGCTGCCAGCAGTGCCGCTGCCTGGTATGTACACACACACACACACACAGACGTTTGCATGCATATACACATGTTTGAATGCACATACAGACACACAGACATTCACACACACACACTTCTTGTGTACTTTGTTGCACACAAACACACACTCTCTTGTTCACACACGCACGTTTTAAACTTGTGCAGCATGGATGAAGAGGATGTGTGTCTCCTCTGATCATGATTGCGTGTCTTCCATGAGCAGCACCCAGCTAATTATTATGGCTACCAGGAAACAAAGCAGATCCTTGCATGCTAATGAGACAGGCTGTGAAGAAGCCTGATAACCAAAGAAAAAGCAGATGATACCATCTTGATATGAAATACAATTATATAATTTTTGTGGCCTTGGCTGTGTGTGTGTGTGTGTGCACCTGCGTTTGTGAATGTGTGTGACGTCTTTGTGTGTGTGTGTGTACATGTGCGAGGTGCATGACCTTACTCTGGTGGACCTGATAATTAGCGGGCTCTGACAGCTGTGCAATTAGCTAAGCGGTGCTGCCGTGGAAGCACAAATCCCAGGATCAGCAAGGCAACAACAACCACTAATTGGCCCAGCCAGCCTTCAGGTGTCATCAGAAAGGAATAAAGACATTCTAAGGCCTTAGACACAGGTGTCACTACTGTAGCCTATGGCCAAATATTCAAGTGACTCACACCAAGAGACACAGAGAATCTACAGTGTGAGTCTGTGATATTAAACTGATATTATAAACTGGGTGCTTCGAGCCCTGAATGCTGATTGGCTGACAGCCGTGGTATAGCAGACCGTATACCACGGGTACAACCAGTTTATAATAGCAATAAGGCACCTTGGAGGTTTGTGGTATATGGCCAATATACCATGGCTAAGGGCTGTATCCACACACTCCGCATTGTCTTGCCTAAGAACAGCCTTTAGCCGTGTTATTTTTACATTTATATTGGACATATACCACACCCCCTTGGACCTTATTGCTTAAGTATATGTACTGATCCCACTATGTCAGCCATCAGGTGATTCACATCAGAGAGCTGCTCAGACACTTGTCTCTCTACTCCTAGATTTATCCTTTCAATATGGTCTTACAATACCCCATAGTAGTCACCTCAGGGTCCAGCGGTTATAAGGACTGTTCCAAACTACCTTTTCGGCCCTTGTTTTTATTTTATTCTCCTCCAATCCCTCTCCCCTTCTCTCTCTTTCCCTCTCTCTCTCTGTAGGAGGGAGAGGTGGAGTGCTGGCCCCTGGCGTGTCCAGTGTTGGCGTGCAAGTACTCGGCCTTGGCGGAGGGTGAATGTTGCCCGCACTGCGTCACTGACCCCTGCCTGGCAGACAATATTGCCTACGACATCAGGCAGACCTGCCAGGACCCCACGGGCATCACCCGCCTCAGCAGTGCCACGTGGCCCATGCCAGGGTCACCCTGCACCACCTGCAAGTGCAAGGTAACAACAACAACTCATCTCTTACCTGACACAGACACACACACACAGACAAACACACATACACACACGCGCACGCAAAAACACACATACAGTACCAGTCAAAAGTTTGGACACACCTACTCATTCAAGGGTTTTTCTTTATTTTTACTATTTTTTACATTGTAGAATAATAGTGAAGACATCAAAATTAGGAAATAACACATATGGAATCATGTAGTAACCAAAAAAGTGTTAAACAAATCAAAATATACTTAGATTCTTCAAATAGCCACCCTTTCCTTGATGACACCTTTGCACACTCTTGGCATTCTCTCAACCAGCTTCATGAGGTAGTCACCTGGAATGCATTTCAATTAACAGGTGTGCCTTCTTAAAAGTTAATTTGTGGAATTTCTTTCCTTCTTAATGTGTTTGAGCCAATCAGTTGTGTTGTGACAAGGTATGGGGGGTATACAGAAGATAGCCCTATTTGGTAAAAGACCAAGTCCATATTATGGCAATAACAGCTCAAATACGCAAAGAGAAACAACAGTCCATCATTACTTTAAGACATGAAGGTCAGTCAATCCGGAAAATGTCAAGAACTTTGAAAGTTTCTTCAAGTGCAGTTGCAAACACCATCAAGCACTACGATGAAACTGGCTCTCATGAAGACCGCCACAGGAATGGAAGACCCCGAGTTACCTTTGCTGCAGAGGATAAGTTCATTGGAGTTACCAGCCTCAAAAAATGCAGCCCAAATAAATGCATCACAGAGGTCAAGTCACAGACACATCTCAACATCAACTGTTCAGAGGGGACTGTGTGAAACAGGCCTTCATGGTCTAATTGCTGCAAAGAAACCACAACTAAAGGACACCAATGATAAGAAGAGACCTGCTTGGGCCAAGAAACATGATCAATGGACATTAGACCGGTGGAAATGTGTCCTTTGGTCTGGAGTCCAAATTGGAGATTTTTGAGACGCGGTGTGGGTGAACATATGATCTCCGCATGTTTGTTGCCACCGTAAAGCATGGAGGGGGAGGTGTTATGGTGTGGGGGTGCTTTGCTGGTGACGCTTTCTGTGATTTATTTAGAATTCAAGGCACACTTAACCAGCATGGCTACCACAGCATTCTGCAGTGATATGCCATCCCATCTGGCTTGGGCTTAGTGGGACTATCATTTTGTTTTTCAACAGGACAATGACCCAACACACATCCAGGCTGTGTAAGGGCTATTTTACCAAGAAGGAGAGTGATGGAGTGCTGCATCAGATGACCTAGCCTCGACAATCCCCCGACCTCAACCCAATTGAGATGGTTTGGGATGAGTCGGACGGCAGAGTGAAGGAAAAGCAGCCAACAAGTGCTCAGCATTTACATTTAAGTCATTTAGCAGACACTCTTATCCAGAGCGACTTATATGTGGGAACTCAAGGCAAAGGGTGGCTATTTGAAGAATCTCAAATATAAAATATATTTTGATTTGTTTAACACTTTTTTGGTTACTACATGATTCCATATGTGTTATTTCATAGTGTTGATATCTTCACTATTATTCTACAATGTAGAAAATAGTCAAAATAAAGGAAAACCCTTGAATGAGTAGGTTTGTCCAAACTTTTGATTGGTACTGTACACACACACACACACACACACACACACACACACACACACACACACACACACACACACACACAGTGAATGGCAAGCTTTCCCTGCACCTCCTGCAAGTGCGAAGTATTGTACAGGTTCCGCTGATAGTGTCAGATCTAGTGTCATACAGACACACCTTTTAGACACACAACCAATGCCAGGACCACCCTGCATATTTACAGGAACACAAACACACACAGCTTTGTCACTTACAAGAACAAAGCAGGTAACCCTAACCTAGGCCAGGATTCAATGCAAGGCACATTATAGGGCAGCACACTATACAGCCGATAATGCACCTTTTAAAGGCATTTCCCCCGATGTTCGCAGAGATCGCATTCATGGTAAATGCTGCAGATGTCGGTTCTATAGCGTAAATGACCTTTTAACGTTTGTTGAATCCCAGCCCTAACTTCACCTTGCATCACTCACACATGGTAACATAAGCAAACAAGCACAAACAGAATGGAACTAACTACCTGTCTCTCTTTTTTTTCTTCATGTACCCCTTTTTTATCGCTGCCGTGGTCAGAATGGAAGTGTGTGTTGCTCGGTGGAGCTGGACTGCCTTCAGAACAACTAAACCCTCCTCTTTCGGAAGCCGTACTCCTCTCCTCCACTCCAATAGCTCCTTTCCTCCAATTCTAGACTGGTCATACTGTTTGAAGACCCTACCTTTGGACCTTTTTTCCATGCACATACGCACGCGCGCACACACACACTCTGCCTGGGTTAGGGCAGTGGCTAGAGCTGTGTGTCCACACTGGTTCTTCAAGCCACACTGTATCGCTGACAGACGGAGAGATGGAGTGTGTGTCTGCTATACAACTACAGGAGGAGACCGACCCACATATAACCGTTTCCTCACTCACCCCCTACTTGCACCCTTATACGTGTGTGTACTGTATGGTTGTGTGCGTGCATGTGTGTGAGTGTGTGTATACCAGGGATTCCCAAACTCTTTTGGCCCGCGACCCCATTTTGATTTTAAAAAAAATTGCTAACCCACCATGTAAAAAAGTTATGTAATCAAGGGACAGTGTTTTTTAATTGGGGCTATGACAGTCTATTAGAAATCAGTCTGACCGTACTTTTGACAGTATTTCAATGTGAAGGAATTATGGTTTGAAGTGACTGAAATGCATCGGAAATGTGTTGGGAAGTTCAGAAAATCATCAGGCAATAATTTTGTATGATCTTCTGTGTAGAAAAGAACATCATCGTTGATGATGCTCTTTTTTCCCCAGTCTGATTTACTGCCTGGTCTTGTCCACTCTGTTCTAATGAGTCCTGTGTGACATGTGGGGATTGTAGAGGGAGACAGAAGACGCATGCGTGTTCCTGAGAATCGTATGTTTGATGGGGTCATAATATTTTGTAGCTTAAATGGATCAAAAGATAGAGCCACATTTGCAGGAAGAAAACAGAAACTGCTGTGTTTATTACAACTGCATCTAGCGGCTACCAGCGCAATTCTTCCCCCCCCCCGAGTTTCTCTCAAATTAAATTGTATTGGTTGCGTACACATTTTGCAGATGTTATCGCAGGTGCAGTGAAATGCTTATGTTTCTAGCTCCAACAGTGCAGGAATACCTAACAATACAAAACAATACACACAAATCCCAAAAAATTAAAAGAAAGAAATTAAAAAATATCAGAACATGCAATGTCAGAGTCTGAAATATAAATGTATATAATGGTGTATATAGACAGTATGGGCAGTATATGAATAGAAAAGGTGTGTACAGCAGTAGTTATATAGGATGAGCCTTGACTAAAATCCAGTATATACTGTACATATGAAGTGGGTAAAATGGTATGTAAACATTACTAAAGTGACCAGTGTTCAATGACTATGTACATAGGGCAGCAATATCTAAGATGCAGGTAGAGTACCAGGTGGTAGCCGGCTAGTAACAGTGACTAAGGTTCAGGGCAGGTTGCTGGGCGGGGGCCGGCTAGTGGTGACTGTTTAACAGTCTGATGGCCTGGAGAGATAAGCTATTTTTCAGTCTCTCGGCCCAAGCTTTGATGCACCTGTACTGTCTCCGCCTTCTAGATGGTAGCGAGGGTGAACAGGCCGTGGCTCGGGTGGCTGAGGTCCTTGATGATTTTCTTGGCCTTCCTGTGACACCGGGTACTATAGATGTCCTGGAGGGCAGGCAGTGTGCCCCTGGTGATGCTTTCGGGCTGATTGCACCACCCTCTGGAGAGCCCTGCGATTGCGGACGGTGCAATTGCCGTACCAGGTGGTAATACAGCCGACAGGATGTTCTCAATGATGCATCTGTAGAAGTTTATGAGGGTCTTAGGGGCCAAGCCTAATTTCTTCAGCCTCCTTCTTCACCACACTGTCTGTGAATGGACCATTTCAGGTTGTCAGTGATGTGCCCACTGAGGAACTATAAGTGTTTCATCCTCTCCACTGCTGCCTCGTCGATGTGGATGGGGGCGTGCTCTCTCTGCTGTCTCTTGAAGTCCACGATCAGCTCCTTCATTTCATTTTGTTGACGTAGAGGAAGAGGTTATTTTTCTGGCACCACTACGCCAGGGCCCTCACTTTCTCCCTGTAGGCTGTCTCATTATTGTTGGTGAATCAAGTGGGGACAACAGACAGGGAGAGAGAGATTGAATATGTCCATAAACACTCTAGCCAGCTGCACACGCGGATAGGGATGCCGTCTGGGCCGGCAGCCTTGCGAGGGTTAAAACGCTTAAATGTCTTACTCACGTCGGCCACAGAGAACGAGAGCTCACAGTCCTTGTGTTTTCCTCGAAGCGGGCAAAGAAGGTGGGACCGATGACACTGCTGTGAGGTAGTCAACTGTCCCCGTACCAGGGTTGTATTCATTACTACACACTGAAATGAAAATGTGAGTTTCTTATTGAACAAATTCAGGTAGTACATCCCTGTTTCGGTCCATTTTCTTCTGCTTGGTTTTTACTGAATACGACCCAGGTGGATGAGATGAGCCACCCTCCTTTAGAATATAACGTTTTTTTTAGCTCTTTGAAAAGTGCCATAAAAATTGCTTTCCAATATCATTATTGTCGTCATCATGTGTTAGTGTGAAATACTGATCCTGATTGAGCACACAATGTCTTTGTCCCACCTGATCTGAGGTCAGCCCTGCTGTATAGTGGTTCAATGGATGTGTTGTCTTATCCTAGTGATCCAATCTACAGCATTTCATATGGGCACTGATGTCGCTAATGTCTTTTAGGTTCTACAAGGAGTACAAATGAAGCTTTGTTTGTCATGGATGTGGACTTCTCCTTGTCTTTGCGTTATAACGAGATGCACATTTATGGGTGACATTTTAGCAGCGTAAAAAAAATGGCGCTATTGTCAATTGTCAAAAAGGCACCCGCCTCACAGACACTGTGTGCGGCATTGCATCTGCATGTTGAATGAACAATCACTACAAACGTTGCAGAACAAAAGTTTTGAAATATATTCGATGACACAGTCACACTTTGACACTAACTTCATCGTTGTTTGGCGTTTGCAAAATGGTACCCTTTGTATCAACCATGATTTCTATGTTTTTTCATTTTGTTGTTGGTCTTAAATTTGTTTGTGATAGAAAGCTTTGTGAATATTATAAACCACCTCACAATCCCAATCACACCAGTCCTGGCCTCTTGTACAAATTAAAATATAAACTGTGAAAGGAATACACAAGGAAATGGGAACATTTGTAAAAAAATTACTAAAAATAATAATAATAAACAAATTGCCATTGAGAAGCAAGTGGCAATACTTACGAACATAAGCAACCATCTCCGGCAAAAAAATTTAAATCATAAATTTACTTGCACGTGACAGATCGCTAAATTGTAGCTGGTCCCATCATAAAATGGCACACGTTAGCCCTATGCTAACCTCACCAGGTGGCGGTGATTATATCCTGGAACAAGTTCTGCATCAGCCAATTAAAATCGTTGATGTAGTTGGACATGTTCCAACACTTGTTCATGGAAGCATCCTTAACATACCTCAGTTCAACAGCATCGTTAAAGCAACAATCACATGTATTTGAGTGACTGGTGAAATTGCTCTATGTGTAAAGTGCTTTGTCCACGTAATTGTCGCAGATTTGTGGCAAGTGTTCGAATCTTACATTCGTCCCCCCCCTTTGAAATGTAGATTTACATATATTGTGTTAGTGTTGAAAAGGGATGTAGTCAACAGCTTGACAATGAAGATTAAGATATACTTTAAATAAAGAGCTACCTCTTTTAGCCTTGCACGCAAACACACTGGCCGTGTCCGAATACCCATACTTGCGTCCTATATAGTAGGCCGTTTTCATTTTTGGAAAAATTAAGTTTAATGGTAAGTGACATTTCAAAAATCGAGTTTACTTTAAATGCACAGATGTCATACTCATTTTGGCTTTGACAAGAGCTGATCAATTAGATATGGGGATGCGCTACCGAAATCAACAAATAGCGGGAAACTTCGCAATTACGCATGACGCATTCTCAGTATGCGAAAATAAAATGTTTAATATGAGACATTTTGATAAATCGAGTATGGCTTAAATGCCAGGATGTTATACTCATTTCGGCACTTCATCTACTGTAGTAGAATTCGATGCACACTTTTCCACAATGCATTGGAAGACGTGGGCTTCGAGTGATAGGCCGTAGTTCTCTTCAAGTACCCAAAGTGGATTTCGGTTTTCTCACTGAAAAGGGTTCTTGTCCTATTCGCCTTCATCAGAGCTTTTAAACTAAATACTCAACCATCTTCTGATTTCTGAACGTGTCGGCACCGGGGACTCGGGATGTAGCAGCGTTATTGATGTCATGTTAATCAGGCCTTTTGTTTTAGTTTTGTAGGCTACCTATTTCATTGATGGATCAAGCCTTAGCAGTCATTCTGATCTCATTCCCAATGATCAGTGCTTTAGTTTATTATGTTGCGGGTCCAGCGGTTCTGAATTTGCGATGCACTCGACTGTCCACGTTTTTCTGTGCAATAGCCTTTCGATTTGAACATCTGAAAAGTTTTTGTGTGTGTACTAAGCTATTTGATTTAATTTATATATGTTACAACACTTTGCTTTCAGTAATAGATATTGAAATGGAACCAAATGATCTGATTCTGTCTTCAGTCATTTTTAAATAGGATAGATGAGCTACATGGCCTACTACGTTATAGGTCGAATGTGGTAGTCTGTTTATAACCAGCCTGAGTAGGCCTATAATTCCTTTCCTATTCTATTCAGATTTTAGAGAAATTTATCAAATTGGAAATCAACTATTATCAGGCTGGTTAATGCGATGTATGTCTGTTGAATTGGGAAAAATCCACCCACACTCGGCCCCGCCCCACCTACTGAGCCAATCAGGATCCAGTTATGGCATACTGCATACTTTTTACTAAACGGTACGTGCTAAATAGTATGTGACGATGAGTAAATAGTATGCAGTTTAAGTATGTACTACGCTAGTATGGGTTTTCGGACACGGCCACAGATGGTGAATTACTTCTATTTGACAGTCATCTAATGTTAGTAGTAGCTAGTAGCCTAGTAAAGGATGCATCAATGCAATATTGGCACATTACATTTTGTTACAGACCAACGGACCAAAAGTAAACTTTGAATTTGTAGGTTTAAAATATCCCTCTAGTGGCCAGGGTTAACCTATTTTAATAATTGCCTGGTTAGGTTAGCATAGGGCTAACGTGTTCCATGTTATCTGATGGGACCAGCTACAATTTAGCGTTATGCCATGTGCAAGTAAATCTATGGATAAACTGTTTCAATTTAAATGGTTGCTGATGTTCAAGTATGGCCCCCAAGATTGTAAGATTGTCATATTGATGGGTTTGTTACTGAATGACTACTGTAAAACTATTTCCAAGTCTGTGTGTAAATGTTGTTACGTACTGAAATTATGATAAGATTTTTTTTTTTTTTGCATTATAATCGTCATTAGCCATGTTTTTGTGACTACTATTACTTATTTTGTTTGGGTCTGTTCTGTTTGGCTGTAAATATTGTGTAAAGTGAGGATTCTGTAAAAAGAGTTAAGACTGTGAATAATGATTCTCCCTTCTACACCTTCTTAAGACCTTAGCATTTTTTTGTCAACGGTGTGAGAAAGCTATACATTTCTATTGTTTTTCAACTTTCTTTCTTTTTGTATTATTGCCTTAACCCTTTTAGTAGTTGTCATAGTGTATACATGTCCCATCACCTAAACAGCAGAGAAACTTGCTCCGGGGAGAAGTTGCACGAATGCACAGATCTAGGATCAGCTTACTTACCAAAAGCTCATATTAAAAGTTAGAAAACCTCATATTAGAAGTGGAAAACACAAAAGTGAACATAGATCAGCATCAAGGTGCAATTGCATTCAACTCCAGGAGGCTCTGCAGTGATCAACAAGTCACAACACTAAACCACCATGCAAACAGAACATTCATGTCCACACAATGTTTCAATGGACTGAATTACTCCAAGTGAACGTATTTAAACCCAAGAGATGGAAGAAAGAAAAATAAAGTGTAAACTTGTTATTATTGACTAGATTCCTACTAAAAAGCAAACCCCTTGTGTTCTCCTTTTTTAAAATTGTATTTATTGTGGATGCCCATTAGCTGCTGCCAAGGCAGCACCTACTCTTCCTGGGGTCCAGCAAAATTAAATAGTTATACAATTTTTAAAACATTACAATACATTCACAACAGATGTCTCACTTTTTTTTAAATATAACATTTGATTCAAATTAGCTTTTTATTGTTTTTAATAGAGGATGAACAGAATATTATATTCCAAACTCGACCAACTTACTTGTACTCATTTGACTTGAAGAATGTGTCATGACAAGAGTTTGCTGCACATTCCACAGTTAATAATTATTTTAGTTATGGACTTTGCTGTGGATGTTTTGGCGGGTGTTTGGTAATTTAATTGGTTAAAACAAATGTGATTCATGTCATGTGGATTACGGCTGGGATTCAATCCAAGGTGCGTTATAGAGCAGTGCCATAGAGGTACAAATGTGGTTGCCTGTGGTTTGTAAATGGCTTTAAAGAGGGTGTGAACAGGCTGATTTTGCCTCGGTTTTCCTCTTCCTCATTAAGAAATGAGAGTGAAAAGATGTGATTTGTGTCTTGGAGGGGTGCCTTTGAAATACATTTTCCCAGACTTTCATGGCATGTCGGCCCAAGCATAAATGACCTGCTCCACACGGGCCCGATTTAGACCCGAGTTAAATGGAATTGAAATGTAACTTGGCATGTTCAATGGAAAAAAGTTTTAAAACTCTGACGCATTTCGGCTGCATGGCCTTCGTCAGGGAGTACTTCATTCCTTTTTATGCACTTGTATCTCTACGCGTGTTCTGAGCTTGAACTTAGGCATGAGGTAACAGATGTTTCAGCCAGCTATTCGTTTAGGGTGGAGATCAGAGAAATGGAGGTGTGGCAGATGTGTCTTCAGATATGCCGTATTCTGACCTTGACTTAATTCCACTTATAATTCCGAGCGCAATGAATACGTTTGAGGAACCTGTCAGGTTTGAAGTGGAACAACATCTACTTTATTATTTTCGATAGAAATAACACCATTCTCCATGCACTGTAATTTACAAATTGATAAGAGCTATTGAAAAAGAGCTAGGTAAATGAGTAATCTGTTTGGATTGTAAATACAAATGACAATTGTTTTGGATCTATTTTTCCCTATTATGCTGGAGACAAATGTGAACCAGTAGACAAATGTGAAACCAGTAGACAAAAGTTAAACCAGTCATATGGCAGCAAACTGAAGCATATCAACATAACTTTTCCACAGTGAAGTGGAATGACATTTGGAGACCCAAGCTATAGGCTTCTGTAGCCATGTGCAAATGACAGTAAAGCGCCGGTCCTACCCAGTTGATTTACAGTGGGGAAAAAAAGTATTTAGTCGGCCACCAATTGTGCAAGTTCTCCCACTTAAAAAGATGAGAGAGGCCTGTAATTTTCATCATAGGTACACGTCAACTATGACCGACAAAATGAGAAAAAAAAATCCAGAAAATCACATTGTAGGATTTTTTATGAATTTATTGGCATATGATGGTGGAAAATAAGTATTTGGTCAATAACAAAAGTTTCTCAATACTTTGTTATATACCCTTTGTTGGCAATGACACAGGTCAAACGTTTTCTGTAAGTCTTCACAAGGTTTTCACACACTGTTGCTGGTATTTTGGCCCATTCCTCCATGCAGATCTCCTCTAGAGCAGTGATGTTTTGGGGCTGTCGCTGGGCAACACAGACTTTCAACTCTCTCCAAAGATTTTCTATGGGGTTGAGATCTGGAGACTGGCTAGGCCACTCCAGGACCTTGAAATGCTTCTTACGAAGCCACTCCTTCGTTGCCCGGGCGGTGTGTTTGGGATCATTGTCATGCTGAAAGACCCAGCCACGTTTCATCTTCAATGCCCTTGCTGATGGAAGGAGGATTTCCTCAAAATCTCACGATACATGGCCCCATTCATTCTTTCCTTTACACAGATTAGTCGTCCTGGTCCCTTTGCAGAAAAACAGCCCCAAAGCATGATGTTTCCACCCCCATGCTTCACAGTAGGTATGGTGTTCTTTGGATGCAACTCAGCATTCTTTGTCCTCCAAACATGACGAGTTGAGTTTTTACCAAAAAGTTCTATTTTGGTTTCATCTGACCGTATGACATTCTCCCAATCCTCTTCTGGATCATCCAAATGCACTTCAGACGGGCCTGGACATGTACTGGCTTAAGCAGGGGGGACACGTCTTGCACTGCAGGATTTGAGTCCCTGGCGGCGTAGTGTGTTACTGATGGTATGCTTTGTTACTTTGGTCCCAGCTCTCTGCAGGTCATTCACTAGGTCCCCCCGTGTGGTTCTGGGATTTTTGCTCACCATTCTTGTGATCATTTTGACCCCACGGGGTGAGATCTTGCGTGGAGCCCCAGATCGAGGGAGATTATCAGTGGTCTTGTATGTCTTCCATTTCCTAATAATTGCTCCCACAGTTGATTTCTTCAAACCAAGCTGCTTACCTATTGCAGATGCAGTCTTCCCAGCCTGGTGCAGGTCTACAATTTTGTTTCTGGTGTCCTTTGACAGCTCTTTGGTCTTGGCCATAGTGGAGTTTGGAGTGTGACTGTTTGAGGTTGTGGACAGGTGTCTTTTATACTGATAACAAGTTCAAACAGGTGCCATTAATACAGGTAACGAGTGGAGGACAGAGGAGCCTCTTAAAGAAGAAGTTACAGGTCTGTGAGAGCCAGAAATCTTACTTGTTTGTAGGTGACCAAATACTTATTTTCCACCATAATTTGCAAATAAATTCATTAAAAATCCTACAATGGGATTTTCTGGATTTTTTTTCCTCAATTTGTCTGTCATAGTTGACGTGTACCTATGATGAAAATTACAGGCCTCTCTCATCTTTTTAAGTGGGAGAACTTGCACAATTGGTGGCCGACTAAATACTTTTTTTCCCCACTGTATGTGCTCTAGAATGTTTTAAATAGGCTATATTAATACATGCTTTATTTAACCTTTATTTAACCAGGCAAGTCTTATTTACAATGACGGCCTGACAAGAGGCAAAATATGCCCAGACCTCTCTATCTGTGTTTTTAACTATTGGTATTGTGTTAAATATTAGGCACTATCGGTAGCTACCATCAGTTATACACACATATATCTATAACTGTCACTTTAGTGTTAGTTTCCTTAAATTTTGCATCATTTTGTTACATCGTTAGTTGTCCCCCACGATAAAATCAGAGAGTGGACTATGGATCTGTCTCCGTCCTTTCGTCACACGCGATACTTCAGACAGCACTGGCCCGATTTTGTTGAAATTTGGGTGAATTATGCTTCTTGACATAGAAATCTGGCATTTACAAAATTACACTGATTGGCCCAAGGCGGGAGCAATAGTAATTAACTGAAATTTGTTAGTCACACTATCTCAATTGGCCCAAAGGGGGCTGCATCATTCGTGGGGAATGACATGTTTACTGTTGCCTTCTTTACCTTTCTTTCCTCCATCACGTTTGTGTGGCTATTCCTGAGGGGCGCTAGCAATAGTGGATCATATTAGGTTAACATATTACAATAATTATGCAATAATTTGGGACATGTAGCTTATTTTGAATCATTATGGAATGGAGCGTATGTACAGTGCTTTCAGAAAGTATTCATACCCCTTGACTAATTCCACATTTGTTGTGTTACAGCCTATATGGATTTTTTAAAATTCTCACCAATCTACACACTACCCCATAATGACAAAATGAAAACATGTTTTTATACTGAACAAAAATATAAACGCAACATGGTCCCATGTTTCATGAACTGAAATAAAAGATACCAGAAATGTTCCATATGCACAAAAAGCTTATTTCTCGCAAATGTATTGCACACATTTGTTAGTGAGCATTTCTCCTTTGCCAAGATAATGTCACGGATTCAGCCGAGGCTGCTCCTCCTCCTTGCTCGGGCAGGCTTCGGCGTTCGTCGTCCCCGGAGTACTAGCTACTGCCGATCGATGTTTCGGTGTTTGTCTTGTTTGGTCTTTATTGTTTACGCCTGTTTCCCATTATGTTGTATTGTATTCCCTATATTACCCCCTGTCTCTCATTGGTTATTGTGTGTGATTGTTCTATGTCATTCCGGCAGTTGCTTTGGTGTACGGGTTATTGTGTTTTCCTCCCTGTTTGGAGGTTTGTTGTTTTTGCACTATATTTACTGTGTTCAGTAAAAGTACGTTGCCAGCCGCTCTGTGTCCTGCGTTTGACTTCGCTGACCGCATACAGGTCGCGTGACAGAATCACACACCTAGACATGGAGTCAGCAGGAGCGGCGGTGCCAGCTGGATCAATAGAGGAGCACGTAGCACAACAAGCGGCCATGATCCAGGCTCTCGACACCGCCATGGAACGGGTGGTGAACACCATGGAGCGATGGGAAAGAGGAGGTTTGCCCACACCTCCTCCGACGATACCACCACCATCAGCTATACCCATCGCTTCACCTCCGGGGTCCAGTGGGATTCGGCTCTCGCTCCCGAGGGCTTATGATGGCACAGCGGCCGGGTGTCAGGGTTTCCTGCTCCAAGTGGAACTCTACCTGGCAACCATCCACCCGGTGCCCTCGGGATACGAGAGCGTGTCCGCCCTCATCTCCTGTCTGTCCGGCAAGGTGCTGGAGTGGGCTAACGCCGAGTGGGGGGTAATAGACGCTGCTACAGTCAACTATGCGGAGTTCACCCGCCGCTTCAGGGCGGTGTTCGATCATCCCCCAGAGGGGAAGGCGGCGGGTGAGCATCTGTTCCACCTCAGACAGGGGAAGAGAAGCGCGCAGGAGTTCGCACTGGACTTCCGGACTCTGGCTGCCAAAGCGGGATGGAATGAGAGGGCCCTCATCGACCACTACAGGTGTAGCCTAAGGGAGGACGTGCATCGGGAATTGGCCTGCAGAGACACCAACCTAAGCTTCGATCAGCTGGTGGACATGTCGATTCGCCTAGATACCCTGTTGGCTACCCGAGGACATCCGGAGTTGGGGCCGTCCATTCCATCCCCCAGCACTTCCGAGCCGAGCCCTATGGAGCTCGGGGGTGCTGGTGCTAGCGAGACCAGGAGAGAGACCAGAAGAGAGGACGTCCCCTGCACTAACTGTGGCCGCAGAGGACACACTGCGGGTCGGTGCTGGGGAGGGTCTCCTAGGAATCGAGGCAGTAGGCAGCGCACTGATGAGTCATTCCAGGTGAGTAAGCACCCAACTCACCCAGAGCTCTCTGTTGCGCATATGTGTATTCAAGTTGTGTTTCCCAAGGTTTCTCCTCACTCCCAGCATAAGGCGCTAGTAGATTCCGGCGCAGCTGGGAATTTTATCGATCGCCGGTGCACATATAAGTTAGGGATTCCTATTGTACCAGTTGATGTGCCCTTCCCCATCCATGCCCTAGATAGCCGCCCTTTGGGGTCGGGATTGATTAGGGAGGTCACAGCGCCACTTAAGCTGAAGACGCAGGAGGGCCATGAGGAAATTATACGGTTATATTTGATTGATTCTCCTGCGTTTCCCGTGGTGTTGGGGCTTCCCTGGTTAACATCTCATGACCCCAACATTTCATGGCAACAGAGGGCTCTCAAGGGATGGTCTGATCAGTGTGTCGGGCGGTGTGTAGGTGTTTTCGTAGGGTCAACGACGGTGGAAAGCCTGAACCAAGTTCCCAGCATGCACATTCCTCCTGAGTATGCCGATTTGGCACTCGCCTTCTGTAAAAAGAAGGCGACTCAATTACCACCTCATCGACAGGGGGATTGTGCGATAGACCTCAAGGTAGGCGCTGCGCTTCCTCGTAGTCATGTGTATCCTCTGTCTCAGGAGGAGACGGCGGCTATGGAGACATACGTCACTGAATCTCTGAGACAGGGATACATACGATCGTCCACTTCCCCTGCGTCCTCGAGTTTCTTTTTTGGGAAGAAGAAGGATGGGGGTTTATGCCCTTGTATTGATTACTGTGGTTTCAATCAGATTACAATCAAATACAGCTATCCTCTCCCTCTGATTGCTAGTATGACGGAGTCATTACACGGGGCGCGATTCTTCACAAAATTGGATCTCAGGAGCGCGTACAACCTGGTGCGCATTAGGGAGGGAGATGAGTGGAAGACAGCATTCAGTACCACCTCGGGTCACTATGAGTACCTCGTCCTGCCATACAGTTTAATGAATGCTCCTTCAGTCTTCCAATCGTTTGTGGATGAGATTTTCCGGGATTTGCATGGGACAGGGTGTAGTGGTGTATATTGATGACATTCTAATATACTCCGCTACACGAGCCGAGCATGTGTCCCTGGTGCGTCGGGTGCTTGGTAGACTGTTGGAGCATGACCTGTATGCGAAGGCGGAGAAATGTCTGTTCTTCCAGGAGTCCATCTCCTTCCTGGGACATCGGTTGTCCGCGTCAGGGGTGGAGATGGAGATTGACCGCATTTCAGCCGTGCGTAATTGGCAGACTCCCACCACGGTGAAGGAGGTGCAGCGGTTCTTGGGTTTTGCCAATTACTACCGGAGGTTTATCCGGGGCTTTGGACAGGTATCAGCTCCCATCACCTCCCTGCTAAAGGGGGGCCCGTTGCGTCTGCAGTGGTCGGCTGAGGCGGACAGGGCGTTTACACATCTGAAGGACCTGTTCACCTCGGCTCCGGTGCTGGAACATCCGGATCCCTCTTTGGCGTTCCAAGTTGAGGTGGATGCGTCCGAGGCGGGGATCGGTGCTATACTGTCTCAGCGCTCGGGCACGCCACCAAAACTCCGCCCCTGTGCTTTCTATTCTAAGAAGCTCAGTCCGGCGGAGCACAATTATGACGTGGGGGACAGGGAGCTGCTAGCGGTGGTTCAAGCCCTGAAGGTGTGGAGGCATTGGCTTGAGGGGGCTAAACACCCTTTTCTCATTCTGACTGACCATCGTAACCTGGAGTACATCCGGGCAGCGAGGAGACTGTACCCTCGCCAGGCTAGGTGGGCCATGTTTCTTACCCGATTTGTATTTAAGCTCACCTATAGACCAGGGTCACAGAACACTAAGGCAGACGCCCTGTCCCAACGATATGACACAGAGGAGAGGTCCATTGAGCCCACTCCCATACTTCCAGAGTCTTGTCTGGGGGCACCGGTGGTGTGGGAGGTCGATGTGGACATCGAGCGGGCATTACGTGCCGACCCTACTCCCCCACAGTGTCCAGAGGGACGGAAGTACGTGCCGCTCGAGGTTCGTGATCGACTGATATATTGGGCTCACACGTCACCCTCCTCTGGTCATCCTGGTATTGGTCGGACAGTGCACTGCCTTAGTGGGAAGTACTGGTGGCCCACTTTAGCTAGGGACGTGAGGGTTTACGTTTCCTCCTGCTCGATGTGCGCCCAGTGTAAGGCGCCTAGACACCTGCCCAGAGGGAAGTTACAACCCCTACCCGTTCCACAACGGCCGTGGTCTCACCTATCGGTGGATTTTGTCACGGACCTTCCCCCCTCCCAGGGGAACACTACGATCTTGGTTGTTGTAGATCGGTTTTCTAAGGCCTGCCGTCTCATTCCTATGCCAGGTCTCCCTACAGCCCTACAAACTGCCGACGCCCGGTTTACTCACGTCTTCCGGCACTACGGGGTGCCTGAGGATAATAGTGTCTGATCGGGGTCCCCAGTTCACCTCTAGAGTCTGGAGGGCGTTTATGGAACGTCTGGGGGTCTCGATTAGCCTTACCTCAGGTGTTCACCCTGAGAGTAATGGGCAGGTGGAGAGAGTAAACAAGGATGTGGGTAGGTTTCTGAGGTCCTATTGCCAGGACCGGCAGGAGGAGTGGTCGGGGTATATCCCCTGGGCAGAGATAGCCCAAAACTCACTCTGCCACTCCTCCACTAATCTTACGCCTTTTCAGTGTGTGCTGGGTTATCAGCCGGTCCTGGCACCCTGGCATCAGAGCCAGATCGAAGCCCCTGCGGTGGATGAGTGGTTTCGGCGCTCGGAAGAAACATGGAACGCTGCGCATGTCCATCTGCAGCGGGCTATCAGGCGGCAAAAGGCGAGCGCCGATCGCCACCGCAGTGAGGCTCCGGTGTATGCACCGGGATATCGGGTCTGGCTCTCGACCCGAAACCTGCCCCTTCGCCTGCCCTGCCGGAAGCTGGGTCGGCGGTTTGTGGGGCCATTTAAAGTCCTGAGGAGATTGAACAAGGTATGTTATAGGTTACAACTGCCCATTAATTACCACATTAACCCCTCATTCCATGTGTCTCTCCTCAGGCCGGTGGTAGCTGGTCCACTCCAGGAGAATGAGGTACGAGAGGCACCTCCGCCCCCATTAGACATCGAGGGGGCTCTGGCGTACTCAGTCCGTTCCATCTTGGATTCGAGGCGTCAGATGGGGGGTCTGCAGTATCTCGTGGAGTGGGAGGGGTACGGTCCGGAGGAACGGTGCTGGGTCCCTAGGAGGGACATCCTAGATCCCTCCCTGTTGAGGGATTTCCACTGGAGTCATCCGACTCGCCCTGCTCCGCGTCCTCCTGGCCGTCCCCCGAGGCCGCGCCGCTGGTGCCGCGCTTCAAGGGGGTACTGTCACGGATTCAGCCGAGGCTGCTCCTCCTCCTTGCTCGGGCAGGCTTCGGCGTTCGTCGTCCCCGGAGTACTAGCTACTGCCGATCGATGTTTCAGTGTTTGTCTTGTTTGGTCTTTATTGTTTACACCTGTTTCCCATTATGTTGTATTGTATTCCCTATATTACCCCCTGTCTCTCATTGGTTATTGTGTGTGATTGTTCTATGTCATTCCGGCAGTTGCTTTGGTGTACGGGTTATTGTGTTTTCCTCCCTGTTTGGAGGTTTGTTGTTTTTGCACTATATTTACTGTGTTCAGTAAAAGTACGTTGCCACTCTGTGTCCTGCGTTTGACTTCGCTGACCGCATACACGTCGCGAGACAGATAATCCATCTACCTGACAGGTGTGGCATATCAAGAAGCTGATTAAACTGCATGATCATTACACAGGTGCACCTTGTGCTGGGGACAATAAAAGGCCACTCTAAAATGTGCAGTTTTATCACACAACACAATGCCACAGATGTCTCAAATGTTATGGGAGCATGCAATTGGCATATTGACTGCAGGAATGTCCACCAGAGCTGTTGCTAGAGAATTGAATGTTAATTTCTCTACAATAACCAGCCTATAAAAAGTTGTTTCAAAGAATCTGGCAGTACGTCCAAACAGCCTCACAACCGCAGTCCACGTGTAACCACGCCAGCCCAGGACCACCACATCCAGCTTCTTCACCTGCGGGATCGTTTGAGACCAGCCACACGGACATCTGATGAACCTGAGTAGTATTTCTGTCTGTAATAAAGCCCTTTTGTGGGGAAAAACTCATTCTGATTGGCTGGGCCTGGCTCCCAAGCGGGTTGGTCTATGCCCTCCCAGGCCCACCCATGGCTGCGCCTCTGCCCAGTCATGTGAAATCCATAGATTAGGGCCTACTGAATTTATTTCAATTGACTGATTTCCTTATATGAACTGTAACTCAGTAAAATCGTTGAAGTTGTTGCATGTATAAATGTTGCATTTATATATTTTGCTAATTTATTGAAAATGAAATACATAAATATCTAATTTACATAAGTATTCACACCCCTGAGTCAATACATGTTAGAATCACCTTTAGCACCATTTACATCTGTGAGTGTTTCTGGGTAAGTCTCTAAGAGCTTTGCACAATGATAATCATTTGTTGGTGTCAAGCATATGAAAACATGATACATTTTAAAAGCTGAGAAAGTTATTTCAAATGATATGACATACAACACCACCACATCATTCAAACTGTAATCAGTCAAGAAAAACACCTGTGAAAATGTGTATCTTACGAAAATCTATGCTTCTCTCCCAAACAGCTACCATTTACAAAACGTTATTTATTTAACCTTTATTTTATGGAAGACATATTGAGACCTAGGTATTTTTTCCAAATACAATATAAAATACACACACACACATACACACAAACACACACATATATATATATATATATATATATATATATATATATATATTATTATTATTATTTTAATATTATTATTATTTATTTTTTATTATATATATTTTTTTCAGTACCAGTCAAAATGTTGGACACACCTACTCATTCAAGGGTTTTTCTTTCTTTTTACTATTTTCTACATTGTAGAATAATAGTGAAGACATCAAAACTATGAAATAACACATATGGAATCATGTAGGAACCAAAAAAATGGTAAACAAATCCAAATCATTTATATTTGAGATTCTTCAAAGTAGCCACCCTTTGCCTTGATGACATCTTTGCACACTCTTGGCATTCTCTCAACAAGCTTCACCTGGAATACCCCACACAATAATCCATAATGACAAAGCAAAAACAGGTTTTATGGAATTTATGGAAAATATAAAACTGAAATATAACATTTACATAAGTATTCAGACCCTTTACTCAGTACTTTGTTGAAGAACCTTTGGCAGTGATTACAGCCTCAAGTCTTCTTGGGTATGATGCTACAAGCTTGGCACACCTGTATTTGGGGAGTGTCTCCCATTTTTCTCTGCAGATCCTCTCAAGCTCTGTCAGGTTGGATGGGGAGCATTGCTGCACAGCTATTTTCAGGTCTCTCAAGAGATGATATATCGGGTTCAAGTCCGGGCTCCAGCTGGGCCACTCAAGGACATTCAGAGACATGTCCTAAAGCCACTCCTGTGTTGTCTTGGCTGTGTGCTTAGGGTCGTTGTCCTGTTGGAAGGTGAACCTTCACCCCAGTCTGATGTCCTGAGCACTCTGGATCATGTTTTCATCAAGGATCTCTCTGTACGTTGCTCCATTCATCTTTGCCTCGATCCTGACAAGTGTCCAAATCCCTGCCGCTGAAAAACATCCCCACAGCATGATTATGCCACCAACATGCTTCACCGTAGGGATGGTGCCAGGTTGCCTCCAGACGTGACGCTTGGAATTCAGGCCAAAGAGTTCAATCTTGGTTTCATCAGACCAGAGAATTTTGTTTCTCATGGTCTGAAAGTCTTGAGGTGACTTTTGGCAAACACCAAGTAGGCTGTCATATGCCTTTTACTAAAGAGTGGCTTCCGTCTGGCCACTCTACCATAAAGGCCTGATTGGTGGAGTGCTGCAGAGATGGTTGTCCTTCTGGAATGTTCTCCCATCTCCACAGAAGAACTCTAGAGCTCTGTCAGTGTCCATCGGGTTCTTGGTCACCTACCTGACCAAGGCCCTTCTCCCCCGATTGCTCAGGCTGTCCAGGCGGCCAGATCTAGGAAGAGTCTTCGTTGTTCCAAACTTCTTCCATTTAAGAATGATGGAGGCCACTGTTCTTGGGGACCTACAATGCTGCAGAAATGTTTTGGTACCCTTCCCCAGATCTGTGCCTCGACATAATCCTGTCTCGGAGCTCTACGGACAATTACTTCGACCTCATGGCTTGGTTTTTGTTCTGACATTCACTGTCAACTGTGGGACCTTATATAGACATGTGTGTGCCTTTCCAAATCATGTCCAATCAATAGAATTTACCAAAGGTGGACTCCAATCATGTTGTGGAAACGTGTCAAATATGATCAATGGAAACAGGATGCACCTGAGCTCAATTTCAAGTCTCATAGCAAAGGGCCTGAATACTTATGTACATGTAAGGTATTTCTGTTTTTTATTTTTTATACATTTGCAAAAATGTCTACAAACCTGTTTCCGCTTCATCATTATGGGGTATTATGTGTAGATTGCTGAGGATTTTATTTTAGTTAATCCATTGTAGAATAAGGCTGTAAGGTAACAAAATGTTGAAAAAATCAAGGGGTCTGAATATTTTCCGAAGGAACTATATATATATATATATATACAGTGAGGGAAAAAAGAATTTGATCCCCTGCTGATTTTGTACGTTTGCCCACTGACAAAGAAATGATCAGTCTATAATTTTAATGGTAGGTTTATTTGAACAGTGAGAGACAGAATAAAAACAAAAAAATCCAGAAAAACGCATGTCAAAAATGTTATAAATTGATTTGCATCTCAATCAGAAAGATTTCTGGCTCCCAGGTGTCTTTCTATTTAGGTAACGAGCTGAGATTAGGAGCACACTCTTAAAGGGAGTGCTCCAAACTCAGTTTGTTACCTGTATAAAAGACACTTGTCTACAGAAGCAATCAATCAATCAGATTCCAAACTCTCCACCATGGCCAAGACCAAAGAGCTCTCCAAGGATGTCAGGGACAAGATTGTAGACCTACACAAGGCTGGAATGGGCTACAAGGCCATCGCCAAGCAGCTTGGTGAGAAGGTGACAACAGTTGGTGCGATTATTCGCAAATGGAAGAAACACAAAAGAACTGTCAATCTCCCTCGGCCTGGGGCTCCATGCAAGATCTCACCTCGTAGAGTTGCAATGATCATGAGAATGGTGAGGAATCAGCCCAGAACTACACGGGAGGATCTTGTCAACAATCTCAAGGCAGCTGGGACCATAGTCACCAAGAAAACAATTGGTAACACACTATGCCGTGAAGGATTGAAATCCTGCAGCGCCCGCAAGGTCCCCCTGCTCAAGAAAGCACATACACAGGCCCGTCTGAAGTTTGCCAATGAACATCTGAACGATTCAGAGGAGAACTGGGTGAAAGTGTTGTGGTCAGATGAGACCAAAATCGAGCTCTTTGGCATCAACTCAACTCGCCGTATTTGGAGGAGAAGGAATGCTGCCTATGACCCCAAGAACACCATCCCCACCGTCAAACATGGAGGTGGAAATATTATGCTTTGGGGGTGTTTTTCTGCTAAAGGGACAGGACAACTTCACCGCATCAAAGGGACGATGGATGGGGCCATGTACCGTCAAATCTTGGGGGAGAACCTCCTTCCCTCAGCAAGGGCATTGAAAATGGGTCGTGGATGGGTATTCCAGCATGACAATGACCCAAAACACACGGCCAAGGCAACAAAGGAGTGGCTCAAGAAGCAGCACATTAAGGTCATGGAGTGGCCTAGCCAGTCTCTAGACCTTAATCCCATAGAAAATGTGTGGAGGGAGCTGAAGGTTCGAGTTGCCAAATGTCAGCTTCGAAACCTTAATGACTTGGAGAAGTTCTGCAAAGAGGAGTGGGACAAAATCCCTCCTGAGATGTGTGCAAACCTGGCGGCCAACTACAAGAAACATCTGACCTCTGTGATTGCCAACAAGGGTTTTGCCACCAAGTACTAAGTCATGTTTTGCAGAGGGGTCAAATACTTATTTCCCTCATTAAAATGAAAATCAATTTATAACATTTTTGACATGTGTTTTTCTGGATTTTTTTGTTGTTATTCTGTCTCTCACTGTTCAAATAAACCTACCATTAAAATTACAGACTGATCATGTCTTTGTCAGTGGGCAAACGTACAAAATCAGCAGGGGATCAAATACTTTTTTCCCTCACTGTATATATACAGTGGGGGAAAAAAGTATTTAGTCAGCCAACAATTGTGCAAGTTCTCCCACTTAAAAAGATGAGAGAGGCCTGTAATTTTCATCATAGGTACACGTCAACTATGACAGACAAAATGAGGAAAAAAATTCAGGAAATCACATTGTAGGATTTTTAATGAATTTATTTGCAAATTATGGTGGAAAATAAGTATTTGGTCAATAACAAAAGTTTCTCAATACTTTGTTATATACCCTTTGTTGGCAATGACACAGGTCAAACGCTTTATGTAAGTCTTCACAAGGTTTTCACACACTGTTGCTGGTATTTTGGCCCATTCCTCCATGCAGATCTCCTCTAGAGCAGTGATGTTTTGGGGCTGTCGCTGGGCAACACAGACTTTCAACTCCCTCCAAAGATTTTCTATGGGGTTGAGATCTGGAGACTGGCTAGGCCACTCCAGGACCTTGAAATGCTTCTTACGAAGCCACTCCTTCGTTGCCCGGGCGGTGTGTTTGGGATCATTGTCATGCTGAAAAGACCCAGCCATGTTTCATCTTCAATGCCCTTGCTGATGGAAGGAGGTTTTCACT
This sequence comes from Coregonus clupeaformis, assembly GCF_020615455.1. Lineage (NCBI taxonomy): Eukaryota > Metazoa > Chordata > Actinopteri > Salmoniformes > Salmonidae > Coregonus > Coregonus clupeaformis. The sequence goes on along the minus strand of NC_059194.1, from coordinate 43,977,373 downwards.
CAAAATCTCACGATACATGGCCCCATTCATTCTTTCCTTTACACGGATCAGTCGTCCTGGTCCCTTTGCAGAAAAACAGCCCCAAAGCATGATGTTTCCACCCCATGCTTCACAGTAGGTATGGTGTTCTTTGGATGCACCTCAGCATTATTTGTCCTCCAAACACGACGAGTTGAGTTTTTACCAAAAAGTTATATTTTGGTTTCATCTGACCATATGACATTCTCCCAATCCTCTTCTGGATCACCCCAATGCACTCTAGAAAACTTCAGACGGGCCTGGACATGTACTGGCTTAAGCAGGGGGACACGTCTGGCACTGCAGAATTTGAGTCCCTGGCGGCGTAGTGTGTTACTGATGGTAGGCTTTGTTACTTCGGTCCCAGCTCTCTGCAGGTCATTCACTAGGTCCCCCCGTGTGGTTCTGGGATTTTTGCTCACCGTTCTTGTGATCATTTTGACCCCACGGGGTGAGATCTTGCGTGGAGCCCCAGCTCGAGGGAGATTATCAGTGGTCTTGTATGTCTTACATTTCCTAATAATTGCTCCCACAGTTTATTTCTTCAAACCAAGCTGCTTATCTATTGCATATTCAGTCTTCCCAGCCTGGTGAAGGTCTACAATATTGTTTCTGGTGTCCTTTGACAGCTCTTTGGTCTTGGCCATAGTGGAGTTTGGAGTGTGACTGTTTGAGGTTGTGGACAGGTGTCTTTTATACTGATAACAAGTTCAAACAGGTGCCATTAATACAGGTAACGAGTGGAGGGCAGAGGAGCCTCTTAAAGAAGAAGTTACAGGTCTGTGAGAGCCAGAAATCTTGCTTGTTTGTAGGTGACCAAATACTTATTTTCCACCATAATTTGCAAATAAATTCATTGAAAATCCTACAATGTGATTTTCTGGATTTTTTTTCCTCAATTTGTCTGTCATAGTTGACGTGTACCTATGATGAAAATTAGAGGCCTCTCTCATCTTTTTAAGTGGGAGAACTTGCACAATTGGTGGCTGACTAAATACTTTTTTCCCCCACTGTATACATATATATATACAGTGGGGAGAACAAGTATTTGATACACTGCCGATTTTGCAGGTTTTCCTACTTACAAAGCATGTAGAGGTCTGTCATTTTTATCATAGGTACACTTCAACTGTGAGAGACGGAATCTAAAACAAAAATCCAGAAAATCACATTGTATGATTTTTAGGTAATTAATTTGCATTTTATTGCATGACATAAGTATTTGATCACCTACCAACCAGTAAGAATTCCGGCTCTCACAGACCTGTTAGTTTTTCTTTAAGAAGCCCTCCTGTTCTCCACTCATTACCTGTATTAACTGCACCTGTTTGAACTCGTTACCTGTATAAAAGACACCTGTCCACACACTCAATCAAACAGACTCCAACCTCTCCACAATGGCCAAGACCAGAGAGCTGTGTAAGGACATCAGGGATAAAATTGTAGACCTGCACAAGGCTGGGATGGGCTACAGGACAATAGGCAAGCAGCTTGGTGAGAAGGCAACAACTGTTGGCGCAATTATTAGAAAATGGAAGAAGTTCAAGATGACGGTCAATCACCCTCGGTCTGGGGCTCCATGCAAGATCTCACCTCGTGGGGCATCAATGATCATGAGGAAGGTGAGGGATCAGCCCAGAACTACACGGCAGGACCTGGTCAATGACCTGAAGAGAGCTGGGACCACAGTCTCAAAGAAAACCATTAGTAACACACTACGCCGTCATGGATTAAAATCCTGCAGCGCACGCAAGGTCCCCCTGCTCAAGCCAGCGCATGTCCAGGCCCGTCTGAAGTTTGCCAATGACCATCTGGATGATCCAGAGGAGGAATGGGAGAAGGTCATGTGGTCTGATGAGACAAAAATTGAGCTTTTTGGTCAAACTCCACTCGCCGTGTTTGGAGGAAGAAGAAGGATGAGTACAACCCCAAGAACACCATCCCAACCATGAAGCATGTAGGTGGAAACATCATTCTTTGGGGATGCTTTTCTGCAAAAGGGACAGGACGACTGCACCGTATTGAGGGGAGGATGGATGGGGCCATGTATCGCGAGATCTTGGCCAACAACCTCCTTCCCTCAGTAAGAGCATTGAAGATGGGTCGTGGCTGGGTCTTCCAGCATGAAACACACAGCCAGGGCAACTATGGAGAGGCTCCGTAAGAAGCATATCAAGGTCCTGGAGTGGCCTAGCCAGTCTCCAGACCTGAACCCAATAGAACATCTTTGGAGAGTGCTGAAAGTCCCTATTGCCCAGTCGCAAAAACCATCAAGCACTATGATGAAACTGGCTCTCATTAGGACCACCAAATGAATGAAAGACCCAGAGTTACGTCTGCTGCAGAGGATAAGTTCATTAGAGTTACCAGCCTCAGAAATTGCAGCCCAAATAATTGCTTCACAGAGTTCAAGTCACAGACACATCTCAACATCAACTGTTCAGCGGAGATTGAATGCTGCAAAGAAACCACTACTAAAGGACACCAATAAGAAGAAGGGACTAGCTTGAGGCCAAGAAACGCGAGTAATGGACATTAGACCGGTGGAAATCTGTCCTTTGGTCTGGAGTCCAAATTTGAGATATTTGGTTCCAACTGCCGTGGCTTTGTGAGACGCGGTGAGGGTGAACGGATGATATCTGCATGTGTATTTCCCACAGCAAAGCACAGAGGAGAAGGTGTTATGGTGTGGGGGTGCTTTGCTGGAGACACTGTCTGTGATTTATTTAGAATTCAAGGCACACTTAACCATCATGGCTACCACAGCATTCTGCAGTGATATGCCATCCCATCTGGTTAGGGCTTAGTGGGACTATACATTTTTTTTCAACAGGACAATGACCCAACACACCTCCAGGCTGTGTAAGGGCTATTTTACCAAGAAGGAGAGTGATGGAGTGCTGCATCAGATGCCCTGGGCTCCACAATCCCCGGACCTCAACCCAAATGAGATGGTTTGGGTAGATTCAGACCGCAGAGTGAAGGAAAGCAGCCAACAAGTGCTCAGCATATGTGGGAACGCCTTCAAGACTGTTGGAAAAGCATTCTAGTTGAAGCTGGTTGAGAGAATGCCAAGAGTGTACAAAGCTGTCATCAGGGAAAAGTGTGGCTATTTCAAGAATCTCAAATATAACATAGATTTTGATTTGTTTAACACTTTTTTGGTTACTACATGATTCCATAAGTGTTATTTCATTGTTTTGATGTCTTCACTATTATTCTACAATGTAGAAAATAGTAAAAATAAAGAAAACCCTGGAATGAGTAGGTGTGTCCAATATATATATATATATATTGTGACGTCACGAGAGGCTACACAGCTTTCAGCGGGATTGCTCAAGTAGTGCAAGGAGACAAGGTTCAAACAAAACAAGGATTTTATTATAGGTCTTGGGAAATTAACGAAAATATAACAAAATTCTGTTCTCTTGTGGCTCTTTAAGGGTTAACAGTTCAGGGATGTCTCTTCCACATCCAAAATCATAATTCTCACTCGCTCAGATAACTTTTCCCCAGCCTTACTGTAGTCCACGTTGCAGCTAGTGGCCAACCCAGCAAAAAGTCCTTCCAAATGTCTCTCACGTATTTCCACAGGTGCATATATCCAAAGGTGAGTATTTCCCAAAGGTAAGTATCTCCAAATCCTTATATTCCTCATGGAAGTGGACGTGCAGCACTCTTGTCCTCCAGAGAGCCCAGGTTGGAGACTGTCTCTTCACCCCCCACACACTCCCTCAGTGTCTCTTCCCTTCCCAAAACTTCAGCTCATCAGCTCCTCATTTGTTTCAGCTGCGTGGGAAGATTGGCCATAGAGGGGTGGAGTTCCCGACCCTACCAGCAGATGGAGCCATAGCTGTCTGGGTTTGCAGCCATCTCAGGGGGATGTAACGTCCCTCCAGGACACAGCCTCTCGTGACATCACAATATATATATATACATGCATACACTACCGTTCAAATGTTTGGAGTCACTTAGAAATGTCCTTGTTTTCGAAAGAAAAGCAATTTTTTTGTCCATTAAAATAACATCAAATTGATCAGAAATACAGTGTAGACATTGTTAATGTTGTAAATGGCTATTGTAGCTGGAAACGGCAGATTTTTTATGGAATATCTACATAGGCGTACAGAGGCCAATTAACAGCAACCATCAGTCCTGTGTTCCAATGGCACGTTGTGTTTGCTAATCCAAGTTTATAATTTTAAAAGGTTAATTGATCATTAGAAAAACCTTTTCCAATTCTGTTAGCACAGCTGAAAACTGTTGTGCTGATTAAAGAAACAATACAACTGGCCTTCTTGAGCCTAGTTGAGTATCTGAAGCATCAGCAATTGCGGGTTCGATTACAGGCTCAAAATGTCCAGAATCAAATAACTTTCTTCTGAAACTCGTCAGTCTATTCTTCTTCTGAGAAATGAAGGCTATTCAATGCAAGAAATTGCCAAGAAACTGAAGATCTCGTACAACGCTGTGTACTACTCCCTTCACAGAACAGCGCAAACTGGCTCTAACCAGAGTAGAAAGAGAAGTGGGAGGCCCCGGTGCACAACTGAGCAAGAGGACAAATTCATTAGAGTGACTAGTTTGAGAAACAGATGCCTCACAGGTATCTCAGACTAACCCATCTTAATATTTTCTTTTTATTGGCCAGTCTGAGATATGGCTTTTTCTTTGCAACTCTGCCTAGAAGGTCAGCATCCCGGAGTCGTCTCTTCACTGTTGACGTTGAGACTGGTGTTTTGCGGGTACTGTGTTCAGATGTACCGATCCTGTGCAGGTGTTGTTACACGTGGTCTGCCACTGCGAGGACGATCAGCTGTCCATCCTGTCTCCCTGTAGCGCTGTCTTAGGCGTCTCACAGTACGGACATTTCAATTTATTGCCCTGGCCACATCTGCAGTCCTCATGCCTCCTTGCAGCATGACTAAGGCATGTTCACGCAGATGAGCAGGGACCCTGGGCATCTTTCTTTTGGTGTTTTTCAGAGTCAGTAGAAAGGTCTCTTTAGTGTCCTAAGTTTTCATAACTGTGACCTTAATTGCATACCGTCTGTTCCACAGGTGCATGTTCATTAATTGTTTATGGTTAATTGAACAAGCATGGTTTAAACCCTTTACAATGAAGGTCTGTGAAGTTATTTGGATTTTTACGAATTATCTTTGAAAGACAGGGTCCTGAAAAAGGGACATTTCTTTTTTTGCTGAGTTTATATACATTTTATAGACAATTTTACAATAATTATATTTTGTTTGTTCTACTCTCAACCTCTCCAATCATTTTCATGATGTCCATCCGGTTTGCCTCTACATGCCATATCCCCCAAACTGTGCTCTTTCACAAAAGTTCTCAACCTACAGTATATACTTATTATGGACACATTATGTTTTACATTGGTTATTTTGTTGTTAGTAGTTGTTATTAGTACCAACCTTCAGCTCAATTCAACCCCTCCCATCAATCTCTTAACACCATCCATATTGGATTTCTACTTGCCATATATTTCTCAACTGTACTGTGATGTTTCACAAAAGTTCTGAACCCTTCTATTCTCATTGTTTCCACACATTGTAAATTGAAAATATTTTTTTTTGCTGAAAGTATTATTATATTATTAATCGATTGACCATGACTTTTCAGATCACCTAATAGTGCTATCTGCAGCTTCAAATGGACATTACCAAAACAAATTATCTAATGATTCTGTCTCTTCGCAGCAAAATCTGCAGAGCTGGGAAGATTGTATCCCCCATATAAATAACATTCTATTGTATCCCCAATATAAACCCATTCTTCTTCAATCTATTTAGGGGCTTCATAGCAAAGCGGGTGAATACATATGCACGCACCACTTTTCCGTTATTGATTTTTTACAAGTTTTTTTTTTTTCACTTCACCAATTTGGACTATATTGTGTATGTACGTTACATGAAATCCAAATAAAAATCAATTTAAATTACAGGTTGCAACAAAATAGGAAAAACGCCAACTTTGCAAGGCACTGTATGGTAATTATTTTGTTGCTGTTTTGTGTTTTCTTACTGTTCTAGTGTATGCCATCAACAAACTGAAAATGAGAGACAGTGAATTCAACAAGGCAATAAACTCCAAAGTACATACAGTGGGGGAAAAAAGTATTTAGTCAGCCACCAATTGTGCAAGTTCTCCCACTTAAAAAGATGAGACAGGCCTGTAACTTTCATCATAGGTACACGTCAACTATGACAGACAAATTGAGATTTTTTTTCTCCAGAAAATCACATTGTAGGATTTTTAATGAATTTATTTGCAAATGATGGTGGAAAATAAGTATTTGGTCACCTACAAACAAGCAAGATTTCTGGCTCTCACAGACCTGTAACTTCTTCTTTAAGAGGCTTCTCTGTCCTCCACTCGTTACCTGTATTAATGGCACCTGTTTGAACTTGTTATCAGTATAAAAGACACCTGTCCACAACCTCAAAAAGACACACTCCAAACTCCACTATGGCCAAGACCAAAGAGCTGTCAAAGGACACCAGAAACAAAATAGTAGACCTGCACCAGGCTGGGAAGACTGAATCTGCAATAGGTAAGCAGCTTGGTTTGAAGAAATCAACTGTGGGAGCAATTATTAGGAAATGGAAGACATACAAGACCACTGAAAATCTCCCTCGATCTGGGGCTCCACACAAGATCTCACCCCGTGGGGTCAAAATGATCACAAGAATGGTGAGCAAAAATCCCAGAACCACACGGGGGGACCTAGTGAATGACCTGCAGAGAGCTGGGACCAAAGTAACAAAGCCTACCATCAGTAACACACTACGCCGCCAGGGACTCAAATCCTGCAGTGCCAGACGTGTCCCCCTGCTTAAGCCAGTACATGTCCAGGCCCATCTGAAGTTTGCTAGAGTGCATTTGGATGATCCAGAAGAGGATTGGGAGAATGTCATATGGTCAGATGAAACCAAAATAGAACTTTTTGGTAAAAACTCAACTCGTCGTGTTTGGAGGACAAAGAATGCTGAGTTGCATCCAAAGAACACCATACCTACTGTGAAGCATGGGGGTGGAAACATCATGCTTTGGGGCTGTTTTTCTGCAAAGGGACCAGGACGACTGATCCGTGTAAAGGAAAGAATGAATGGGGCCATGTATCATGAGATTTTGAGTGAAAACCTCCTTCCATCAGCAAGGGCATTGAAGATGAAACGTGGCTGGGTCTTTCAGCATGACAATGATCCCAAACACACCGCCCGGGCAACGAAGGAGTGGCTTCGTAAGAAGCATTTCAAGATCCTGGAGTGGCCTAGCCAGTCTCCAGATCTCAACCCCATAGAAAATCTTTGGAGGGAGTTGAAAGTCCTTGTTGCCCAGCGACAGCCCCAAAACATCACTGCTCTAGAGGAGATCTGCATGGAGGAATGGGCCAAAATACCAGCAACAGTGTGTGAAAACCTTGTGAAGACTTACAGAAAACGTTTGACCTGTGTCATTGCCAACAAAGGGTATATAACAAAGTATTGAGAAACTTTTGTTATTGACCAAATACTTATTTTCCACCATAATTTGCAAATAAATTCATAAAAAATCCTACAATGTGATTTTCTGGAATTTTTTCTCTCATTTTGTCTGTCATAGTTGACGTGTACCTATGATGAAAATTACAGGCCTCTCTCATCTTTTTAAGTGGGAGAACTTGCACAATTGGTGGCTGACTATTCCCCTTCAGGAGACTGAAAAGATTTGTCATGGGTCCTTAGATCCTCAAAAAATTCTACAGCTGCACCATCGAGAGCATCCTGACTGGTTGCATCACCGCCTGGTATGGCAACTGCTTGGCCTCCGACCGAAAGGCACTACAGAGGGTAGTGCGTACGGCCCAGTACATCACTGGGGCCAAGCTTCCTGCCATCCAGGACCTCTATACCAGGCGGTGTCAGAGGAAGGCCCTCAAAATTGTCAAAGACTCCAGCCACCCTAGTCATAGACTGTTCTCCCTGCTACCGCACGGCAAGCGGTACCGGAGTGCCAAGTCTAGGTCCAAAAGACTTCTCAACAGCTTCTACCCCCAAGCCATAAGACTCCTGAACAGCTAATCATGGCTACCCTGACTATTTGCACTGCCCCCCCCACCCCATCCTTTTTACGCTGCTGCTACTCTGTTAATTATTTATGCATAGTCACTTTAACTCTACCCACATGTACATATTACTTCAACTATCTCAACTAGCCGGTGCCCCCGCACATTGACTCTGCACCGGTACCCCCCTGTATATATAGCCTCCCTACTGTTATTTTATTTTACTTCTGCTCTTTTTTTCTCAACACTTTTTTTGTTGTTGTTTTATTTTTTGCTTTTTTTGTTAAAAATAAATGCACTGTTGGTTAAGGGCTGTAAGTAAGCATTTCACTGTAATGTCTGCACCTGTTGTATTCGGCGCATGTGACCAATAAAAATTGATTTGATTTGATTTGATTTGACTAAATCCTTTTTTCCCCACTGTACTAGCAAAAGGGCGGTGACTATGAAGAGGGTTTAGAAGAGGTTGAATGTGTATGGTTAAGAAGGGGTGTATGTTTTGTAATTTATTGTATGTACAGTTGAATCACTTTGAACAATGAACGTGAGTTTTTTTGTTGTATAGTTAAATCACCTCGAATAATTGCCTGGATAAAAAAATTAAAAAACACTTTGAATAAATACCATGATTTATATTTATTTCTCCGGTCATATGCTTCAATATAATATTGAATATAATGATTATAATATTATAGTGATTTTGAGGTAAAAGTATGGAATGTTCTGTTTTCTCTCCAATGTTATATGTGAGTTGTTTTGTTAAAGTGAGCAAAAACCTGTTTTTGTAAGCAAAAACTATTCATAATTAAATTTGCTGCAAACAATAGAATGTTCACCACAAGTTTCCCAGAATTGTTTGCCAGAAGTTCACAAGTTCACGCAAATTTACCGCAATAGAACTAATTTGCAAGTGAAAATATGAGCTTGCCACAAATTGGCCAAAAGTTTGCCACAAGCCTGTAAATGGAATTGGCGGGAGACAGATGAGCTCATTCTGGAGAGCTGATTACATGCATTCTGGAGAGAGACACGCCAATTCTTCGCCACACACCCATCCCCTTCTTCTTGTTGCAACATTTTAAATTATACTCAAGACATTATCGTCACACATATTTTAGATGCTTTTCACGGACAGCCGCAACTCAATCAGAGACAATTATACATTTGGCAATGTCCACAATATATTTCACAGTATATTATCTAATACCGAACTGAAAACATTAACCTAGATTGTTACATCGAGTTTCAGTTAGGGTTGGGTGATTTGGACAAGTGGCTAAAAAAGGTAATGTCAAGCCCTGTGTGGAAGGAATAGGCTAATTACTTGAAATGTCACTTGTGTGCTTTCCTTCTGTGAACTTCCCTACTCCATTCTTTACTGCCCAATTTTCAATAGGTCTATTCATTGATGAGGAATGAATCATTATCCCATCAGTACTAATTAGATGGTTGTGGTTATAACATGCTGGCAACATATTGCCTCGTTCTAAATCATTGTTAACTTTCATGCCTGGAATTTATCAAATTAGACAGACAATAAAAGCTCATATACTGTAGCAGCAACAAGTCTTTCTACATTTGAAATTGGACCTATTCCACCAGATAAGGAAATCATGAATCAGACAGTCACTGATATGATTAGAGCAAAGTAACCTAACTTTGCAAAAAACATTTCCACAACTGTTATTGTTGGAAAAGGGAGCTAACATTAACACATTTATTGAGAGCCCTGAAAAGTTAATCATGATGCTGTCACTGGCTGACTGTGCAGTGAGGTCAGTGAAACCACATGGGGACAACTTGTACAAAGTGGGACATCAGTGGAGAGAATGCATCTATGATCAGAGAGAATGCATCTATGATCAGTTTTACCATCCTACCAGCTGCCACCCTCATTCCTCACCATCGCAAGGGAATTGGCATATTTTCCAAAAAATCGGAAAAAGCTAGCTAGGTGGCTAACGCATTAGCTACCTGCCGTTACCTTGTTATCTGTCAGACATCATAATGCAAATTAATGTCCATTCTAGTATTCTATGAAGAGTGTATTTTTTAAACTAAAAGAACACAAGGTGAGTAACGTGGAGTAGCTAATAGCTAGGTTGGCTAGCTAGCTAACTAGCTAGCTAAGTTGGTTTTCTGAAATGTTGCACTGTCAAAGTTTCCGCCAGACAGGCTACTGAAATGTTGATAACGTTACTTTCAAAGTCTGACACGATCCACTAATTACCCTTTGAAAGACTTAGATATAAAACTGCAAAAAAAATAAAAAATGTGTTACTAACTAACATTAGCTTCCTATACTGACCCGTTAATTTTAGTTAGCTAGATAGCTAGCTAGCTACATAGCCAACGTTATTCTGTAGCTAACTAGCTAGCCTAAATACCATCAAATCAAATGTTATTTGTCACATGCGCCGAATACAACAGGTGTAGACCTTACCATGAAATGCTTACTTACAAGCCCTTAACTAACAATGCAGTTAGGAAAATATTTACTAAATGAACTAAAGTAAAAATTAAAAGATAAAGTAACACAATAAAATAACAATAACGAGGCTACATACAGGGGATACCGGTACCGAGTCAATGTGCGGGGGTACAGGTTAGTCGAGGTATCTTGTACATGCCAAGCGGTGATGCAACCGGTCAGGACGCTCTCGATGGTGCAGCTGTAGAACTTTTTGAGAATCTGGGGACCCATGCCAAATCTTTTCAGTCTCCTGAGGGGGAAAAGGTGTTGTCATGCCCTCTTTACGACTCTCTTGGTGTGTTTGGACCATGATAGTTTGTTGGTGATGTGGACAGCAAGGAACTTGAAACTCTCGACCCACTCCACTACAGCCCCATCGATGTTCATGGGGGCCTGTTTGGCCCTCCTTTTCCTGTAGTCCACGATCAGATCCTTTGTCTTGCTCACATTGAGGGAGAGGTTGTTGTCCTGGCACCACACTGCCAGGTCTCTGACCTCCATCCTATAGGCTGTCTCATCATTATCGGTGATCAGGCCTACCACTGTTGGGTCGTCAGCAAACTTAATTATGGTGTTGGAGTTGTGCTTGGCCTCGCAGTCGTGGGTGAACAGGGAGTACAGGAGGGGACTAAGCACGCACCCCTGAGGGGCCCCAGTGTTGAGGATCAGCGTGGCAGATGTGTTGTTGCCTACCCTTACCACCTGGGGGCTGCCCGTCAAGAAGTCCAGGATCCAGTTGCAGAGGGAGGTGTTTAGTCCCAGGGTCCTTAGCTTAGTGATGAGCATTGTGGGCACTATTGTGTTGAACGCTGAGATGTAGTCAATGAACAGCATTCTCACATAGGTGTTCCTTTTGTCCAGAGGGGAAAGGGCAGTGTGGAGTGCATCATCTGTGGATCTGTTGGCGCGGTATGCAAATTGGAGTGTGTCTAGGGTTTCTGGGATAATGGTGTTGATGTGAGCCATGACCAGCCTTTCAAAGCACTTCATGGCTACAGACGTCAGTGCTACGGGGCGGTAGTCATTTAGGCAGGTTACCTTCGCTTTCTTGGGCACAGGGACTATGGTGGTCTGCTTGAAACATGCAGGTATTGCAGACTCGGTCAGGGAGAGGTTGAAAATGTCAGTGAAGACACTTACCAGTTGGTCTGTGCATGCTCTGAGTACACGTCCTGGTAATCCGTCTGGCCCGCGGCCTTGTGAATGTTGACCTGTGTAAAAGGTCTTGCTCCCATCGGCTATGAGGAGCATGATCACACATTCATCTGGAACAGCTGGTGCTCTCATGCATGCTTCAGTGTTCCTTGCCTCGAAGCGAGCATAGAAGGCATTTAGCTTGTCTGGTAGGCTCGCGTCACAGGGCAGCTCGCGGATGGGTTTCCCTTTGTAGTTCGTAATAGTTTGCAAGCCCTGCCACATCCAACGAGCGTCAGAGCCAGTGTAGTAGGATTCAATCTTAGTCCTGTATTGATGCTTTGCCTGTTTGATGGTTCGTCTGAGGGCATAGCGGGATTTCTTATAAGCATCCGGATTAGTGGCCTGCTCCTTGAAAGCGGCAGCTCTAGCCTTTAGCTCGGTGCGGATGTTGCCTGTAGTCCATGGCTTCTGGTTTGGATATGTACGTACGGTCACTGTGGGGACGACGTCGTCGATCCACTTATTGATGAAGAGATAATAATCAGAGATAATACTGCTACAATGTGTACGCCAAGGAACTTGAAGCTTTCCACCTTCTCCACTGCGGTCCCGTCGATGTGGATAGGGGGGTCCTCCCTCTGCTGTTTCCTGAAGTCCACGATCATCTCCTTTGTTTTGTTGATGTTGAGTGAGAGGTTATTTTCCAGACACCACACTCCGAGAGCCCTCACCTCCTCCCTGTAGGCTGTCTCATTATTGTTGGTAATCAAACCTACTACTGTTGTGTCGTCCGCAAACTTGATGATTGAGTTGGAGGCGTGCCTGGCTACGCAGTCATGTGTGAACAGGGAGTACAGGAGGGGACTGAGCACACACCCTTGTGGGGCCCCAGTGTTGAGGATCAGCGAAGTGGAGATGTTTTTTTTTTTTCCGTCAGGAAGTCCAGGACCCAATTGCACAGGGTGGGGTTGAGACCCAGGGCCTCAAGCTTAATGATGAGCTTGGAGGGTACTATGGTCTTGAATGCTGAGCTATAGTCAATGAACAGCATTCTTACATAGGTATTCCTCTTATCCAGATGGGATAGGGCAGTGTGCAGTGTGATGGCGATTGCGTCGTCTGTCAGCACTTGATCGTTACACTTGAATCATTCCCATGGTGAATGTCTAAGCCCACTACGTTATGAAACCACACACTATTGCAAAGACTTTGATACTACTGGCCGCAATTGATATGGTGAAAACAAAGTGTGGGGAGGCAAAGGCACAGAAACTCACATAATACCTTTGTCAGTTAACACTGTGAAATTAAGCTTTGATGCTATAGCTAGCAATCAAGAGGAAACTGACTGAACGACTCAAACCCCCCACCTTATGCTCTCCAAATGGACATTAGCTGTGAGGGCCGAAATGCAAATGCATTGACTTTTCTTCGTGGGATGCTATTCACAAGGACATATTGTTCTGTCTCACGATTCCCAAGCATGAAATGGCACAGGGGATTTTCAGTGTGCTGCATGGCTTTATTAACGAAAAACAGATTCCATGGGATCGAATGGTGGGCTTTTGCACAGATGGAGCTCTGTCTATTACGGATGGCGGGCAGGCCTCTGCACTCTAGTGATGAATGTGTCTCCCTCTGCCATTTTGGACGCATTGTATGATACACCCACTGAGCTATAATGGATTCACTGAGAGTAACTGGCAGCAAAAGAGCTGAGCGCAGAACTCAGATATGCAGCAGGTAACTTCGATTGTAAACTACATCACGCATGCCTGATATGGGATCAGAGCAAGACAATGTTCTATTTCACGCCGAGGCTTGGTGGTTATCGAGGGGGAGTGTTGGAAAGATTTTTCGAATTGAGAGAGGAACTGTTATAATTCACAATGGATGTAAAATAAAAAACAGACATCAATGACTTTCTGTGTTGTAACGATCCCGGCAGTCTGAGTCGGGTCCTGTCTGGTGACTAGTTTTTGTGTTTCGTAGTCTCCAGTTTCCCGAGGGTTCGGGAACGCTCCGGGGAGCTCTCTTGTTTTCCGCACCTGCATCCCGTCAGCAATCTGCACACCTGGCCCTCATCATCACCCTTTTTAGGCTCTGGCCAAACATCCAGTTCCTGCCGGATCGTTAGCCATGAACAGTAGGTGTACTGTGTATCAGTTCAGAGTATCTTGCGTGAGTTTGTTGTTTTGTACTTTGTTGAGTTTTTGTGTCCTTACCTCCGTTTTTGTTCCACCTGCAGTCACACGTCCGGAACCTTCACCCCACCTCTGCCTGATGGTCGGCGGCTGCCGAGCCATCACTGGACCTAGTGCTGCACCCCCAACTACTCATCCACGCCGCCCGCTCTGTCCCTGGATTACTCTGCACCTTTTTGTTGTTATCCGAATAAACCCTCACTTTCGTTCAACTCTCCTTGTCCTGGTCTGCTTCTGGGTTCTGGCTGAGGGAACTGTGACAGAACGATCCGGCCAATTATGAACCCAGCGGACCTGGACTCAGTTCGCCATGCCATTACCCAGCAGGAGAAGATGTTGGGCCATCATAGCACGGTACTACAGGAGATCGCGTTGTCAGTTCGGAACCTTTCTACCGGCCTGATGGAGGTCCAGAACCAACGCCAGTGTCCGGTGGAGGATCCACTACCGGTTTCACCCATCTCGCCTGCCGCTTCTGAAGTTGTGTCCCTCCGTGAGCCCAAGGTTCCGACGCCGGATAAATATGAGGGGAGCTGGGAGGATGCCGTTCCTTCCTTATGCAGTGTGGATTAGTGTTCGATCTACAGCCCTACTCTTATGCCACAGACAAGGCTAGGATAGCCTTTGTGATTGAGTTGCTGCGTGGTCGAGCGCTGGAGTGGGCTTCAGCCGTTTGGGAACGACAGGATCCCTGCATGGCTTCATACCAGGGGTTCACGGCCGAGATGAGGAAGCTCTTCGACCATTCCGTCCGAGGGAGGGACGCAGCTAGGCGCCTGTTTTCTCTTCACCAAGGAACTCGCAGCGTGGCCGACTTCGTGATCGAGTTCAAGACGTTGGCTGTGGAGAGTGGGTGGAACGAGGAGTCTTTGCAAGCGGCCTTTTACCAGGGTCTGTCGGAGCAGCTCAAGGATGAGTTGATCTCCTATCCGGAGCCTAGTGACCTGGACAGCTTGGTAGCCTTGTCTATTCGGGTGGATAATCGAGTCCGAGAGCGAAGGAGGGAGAAGCAATGGGGTCCGTCCAATCGATCAGCTTCTCAGTTCCCAGTCGGGTCGGGTGGTGGACCAGAACACGTCGATCATTCTCCACCACAAAGGATTAGTGGAGAGGACCTCACTCCCGATTCTGAACCCATGCAAGTGGGGCGGCACGGGTTAACCAAGGAGGAGCGTCAACATAGACGTAGGGACCAACTGCTGCCTCTACTGTGGTCGCTCGGGACATTACATCTCCACTTGCTCCCCGGCGGTCGTCAAACTGCCCGGCTCGCTAAAGTTGGGAGGACTTTTAGCGAGCCAGTTTCAACCTCTCAGTACCTCTGTCAGACCCCGCTTCCCGGCTACCCTTGTGAACAGGAATCAGAGCTTAGCGCTTAACGCTTTTATCGATTCAGGTGCCGATGGAAGCTTTCTTGATGCCGAGTTGGTGGAACAGCTGGGGCTTTCCAAGGAGCAATTGCCGGAAGCCATTGAAGCGACCACTCTGAACGGCAGTAGTCTGGCACGTATCACGATGAGGACTGAACCGGTTAAGATGCGGTTGTCAGGGAATCATTCTGAGATGATTTCATTTTTCATTCTGCCGTCTTCCCATGTTCCTCTGGTCCTTGGTTACCCCTGGCTGAAGGAACACAATCCCACGTTCGATTGGGTGACGGGCAAGGTAACGAAGTTGGAGCCTGGATTGTCATGCTAACTGTCTCAAGACTGCCTGCCCCCATTCGGTTCCCAGTCAGGTGATTGAGGCTAAACCTCCAGATTTGTCCCTGGTTCCCGAGACATATCACGATTTGGGGGAAGTTTTCAGTAAGCAGAAGGCTCTGTCACTCCCTCCCCACCGGCCATATGATTGTGCCATCAACCTGGTTCCTGGAGCTGTCTACCCCAAGGGAAGGTTATACAGTATCTCCCGACCTGAACGTGAGGCGTTGGAGACCTACATCAAGGAGTCCCTAGCTGCTGGTCTCGTTCGTCCCTCGTCATCACCCCTGGGGGCAGGATTCTTCTTTGTGGGAAAGAAGGATGGCTCTCTTCGACCGTGTATTGATTATCGGGGGTTGAATGACATCACGGTCAAGAACAAGTATCCCCTGCCCTTGATGAGTTCTGCCTTCGACTCCTTACAGGGTGCTACGGTGTTCACCAAGCTAGACCTACGCAATGCGTATCACCTGGTCCGGATCAGAGAGGGGGACGAGTGGTTGACGGGTTTCAATACACCGATGGGTCACTTCGAGTATCAGGTGATGCCGTTTGGACTGACCAATGCTCCAGCGGTATTCCAGAGTATGGTGAACGACGTCCTGAGAGATATGATCGGTCTCTTCGTGTTTGTTTACCTGGATGACATTCTGATCTTCTCGAAGGAACCTTCCGACCACGTCCAGCATGTCCGGCAGGTTCTGCAGCGATTGTTGGAGAATCGCCTGTTCGTGAAGGCCGAGAAGTGCGAGTTTCACGCCCACACTACATCCTTTCTCGGGTACATCATCTCCAGGGGTGAGATTAGGATGGATCAGGAGAAGGTTAGAGCGGTTCTGGAATGGGCCCAGCCCGGTACGAGATTGCAACTCCAGAGATTTTTGGGGTTTGCGAATTTCTACCGCAGATTCATCCGGGATTACAGCCGTGTGGCCGCTCCATTAACTGCCTTGACTTCCAGTATCAGGACCTTCAAGTGGAATCCGGAGGCGGATCGAGCGTTTCTGGATTTGAAGAGGCGATTCACCAACGCACCGATTCTCTCTCAACCGGACACGGCCCGTCAGTTCTGCGTTGAAGTGGACGCGTCTGATGTGGGAGTTGGCGCCATCCTGTCGCAGCGATGCTCCACGGACAGTAAACTCCATCCCTGCGCCTACTACTCTCGTCGCCTTTCGCCTGCAGAGAGGAATTACGATGTGGGTAACCGGGAGCTTCTCGCGGTGAAACTTGCCTTGGAGGAGTGGCGCCACTGGTTGGAGGGGCGGAGCAACCGTTTATTGTCTGGACTGACCACAAGAATCTTGCTTACGTGCAATCGGCTAAACGTCTCAACTCCCGTCAGGCCAGGTGGGCGTTGTTTTTCGGACGATTCAAGTTTGCCCTGACGTTCCGACCTGGATCTAAGAACGGCAAGGCGGACGCCTTGTCCCGGATGTTCTCCAAGACGGAGGAGAGTGGGTCCAAGACCGAGACTATTCTCCCCCGGAACTGCGTCGTGGGAGCAGTGATGTGGAAGATTGAGGAGGAGGTGCTGGCGGCCCTTCGGACTCAGCCCGGTCCCGTAACGGTCCACCCGGTCGGTTGTTTGTGCCTGAGTCGGTTCGTCCTGCTGTCCTCAAATGGTCCCACGCCAGCAAGATGGCTTGTCACCCTGGCGTGGCTCGGACAATGGCGTTTCTTCGCAGACGCTTTTGGTGGCCTGCCATGGCCGAGGATACTCGGGGGTTTTGTTGCTGCCTGTCCAGTGTGTGCGCAGAATAAGAGTACCAATCGGCCCAGCTCTGGACTACTTCACCCCCTTCCTATTCCCCCGGCGTCCTTGGTCGCATCTGGCCCTGGACTTCGTCACGGGGTTGCCCGCTTCTGAGGGGAACACGGTCGTTCTGACTATCGTGGACAGATTCAGCAAGTTCGCCCACTTTGTGCCTATTGCCAAGCTTCCCTCTGCCTCGGAGACGTCCGAGATCCTGGTTAGGGAGGTTTTCAGGGTCCACGGTTTGCCCAGTGATATCGTTTCCGACCGTGGTCCTCAGTTTACCTCTGCTGTCTGGAAGTCCTTCTGTTTGGCCATTGGAGCTACAGTCAGTCTCACATCTGGTTTTCACCCCCCAATCCAATGGTCAGGCGGAGAGAGCCAACCAGAAGATGGAATCCACGCTACGCTGTCTGGTCTCTTCCAACCCCACCTCCTGGGCCTCTCAGTTGCCTTGGGTTGAGTATGCCCACAATACTCTCCCCTACATCTGCCACTGGGATGTCTCCCTTCCAGTGCCTGTATGGCTACCAACCTCCCCTGTTCCCTTCTCAGGAGAAGGAGCTCTCAGTGCCTTCTGTTCAGGCTCATATTCGTCGTTGCCACCGGACCTGGCATCGGGCCAGAAAGGCACTCCTTAGAGGTTCGGATCGGTATCAGCTCCAGGCGAATCGTCGCCGGATCCCCGCTCCCACCTATACCATTGGAGATAGGGTTTGGTTGGCCACACGGGATCTTCCGTTACGGACTGAGTCTAGGAAGTTGTTACCGAAGTTCATTGGTCCGTTTGTGGTGGAGAAGGTGATCAATCCGGTGGCAGTTCGACTCAAACTACCGAGGACGCTCAGAGTCCATCCCACCTTTCATGTCTCCTGCCTCAAGCCTGTCTTCCTCAGTCCTCTGTTGCCTCCTCCGCCTCCTCCTCCTCCTCCTCGGATGATCGGAGGTGGTCCTGCCTACACGGTGCGTCGCATCATGGATTCCAGACGGCGGGGCCGGGGTTTCCAGTATCTCGTGGACTGGGAGGGGTATGGTCCTGAAGAGAGGAGTTGGATTCCGCGGCGACAGGTCCTTGATGCTGACCTCATCAGGGATTTCTACCGCCTCCATCCTGGCGCTCCGGGAGGTCCGCCCGGTGGCGTTCGCCGGAGGGGGGTACTGTAACGATCCCGGCAGTCTGAGTCGGGTCCTGTCTGGTGACTAGTTTTTGTGTTTCGTAGTCTCCAGTTTCCCGAGGGTTCGGGAACGCTCCGGGGAGCTCTCTTGTTTTCCGCACCTGCATCCCGTCAGCAATCTGCACACCTGGCCCTCATCATCACCCTTTTTAGGCTCTGGCCAAACATCCAGTTCCTGCCGGATCGTTAGCCATGAACAGTAGGTGTACTGTGTATCAGTTCAGAGTATCTTGCGTGAGTTTGTTGTTTTGTACTTTGTTGAGTTTTTGTGTCCTTACCTCCGTTTTTGTTCCACCTGCAGTCACACGTCCGGAACCTTCACCCCACCTCTGCCTGATGGTCGGCGGCTGCCGAGCCATCACTGGACCTAGTGCTGCACCCCCAACTACTCATCCACGCCGCCCGCTCTGTCCCTGGATTACTCTGCACCTTTTTGTTGTTATCCGAATAAACCCTCACTTTCGTTCAACTCTCCTTGTCCTGGTCTGCTTCTGGGTTCTGGCTGAGGGAACTGTGACATGTGTAGTGAAAATAAAATGTATCCTTGCCTATGTAACAGACATATTTGGGAAACTGAACGAACTGAACGCAAGCATGCAGGGGATTTATTTATTTATTTATTTTTACAGATGAGTGACTGTGATCCGTTTGACTGTGATCCTGGCTCACTTGACATGCCGGTAAGTGAAATCGAACAGCTGATCGAGCTGTCATGTGACTGAATGCTGCAGACAACGCACTCACAGGTCACTATGGAGTAGTTTTGGTTCCTGACGCAAATGGAATACTGTGCCGTCTCCCTCCGAGCATTAAAATTCATGATGCACTGATTCAGTGCTCTCGTCTGCATTTAAAAACAAATATCGATCCAGGTTGGATTTGACAGGAGAGATGAGGTGCGCACTGTCGACCATGCCCCCTGACTTTGAGAGCACACGCATCTCATTAGTGGTGGTGAGATAAGAGAAATTGTCAGACTAATTTGCAATTGACTGTCACATCCCCACATTAAAAGTATATGATGGTGAGTTGGGAATACAATCATAGCCCAATTAAATAAGTGAACATTGGCTGTTAATTACAATTTATTTTTGACATCCGAATTGCTATCTAAGTATGGTAAATCTGAAACAATAAATATGGGCAATTTTTATGTTGATTGGAGGACGCCAGTGTCAGATAGGCTAAAATATATTTGCTCTGAGCTAAACCTGTCTCAGCTGATAACTGAGCCTACATGGTCGACTCCTAAAGATCAATCAATCTGCCCTGATTGGTCTTTTGACAAATACTTGTGGGGTTTTCCCAATAGGATTTTAACGACCATTACCCAGTTGTGTGTGTGTGTCAGAGATGTGAAAATGCATAAATCTAAGCCTTGTGTCATCACTAAGAGGAACTATAAAAACTTTACTGTACAAGCTTTTTTACATGGTCCATATTTTAGTGACCTTGAATCTCAGCTATCCCTGAACTTGATATAGCTTTTTTGCAAGTGTCTTCAATGCTATTGTAGATAATCATGCCCCCTTCAAAATTCTGAGCGTTAAAGGTAGATTCAATGCCTGGTTCATTCCTGAATTATCCATAATTCATAAGAGATGTTGCCCGGTTCTAGGCCCAGATTGATTCCTCAGTTGCCTAAAAGATTGCCAATGTGTAAGACTGATCAAAAAGGCTCAATCTGATTATTATGCACTCGTTCTAATTGTAAGGGGAACCTGGCAAAATTCTGGAAAACTGTCAAATCTCTAAAGGGTTGCACTTCCTCTCTTCCCGAACAAATTAATTCAAACTTTTGTCCCATTACGGACAAAAATGCCATCATTGATGCATTTAATCATCTTTTTTTTTCAGCGGCCTATCTCCAAGACTGGGCTAAACGCAACTCTGAAAATGGTGGTCAAGTTTTGGCATTTTGGCAATTCACCGAAAAATAAGTCCTTGGTGCTTTATTTGCTATAGATACCAAGAAATCCACAGGGGCTGATCAATTGGCGCTGGGTGTGCTGCCCCCCTCATTGCTGGCTCAGTATTTAAAATCTAACATTGTTTATCAGGAAATATTCCAAAAGTATGGAAAACAGCTTACTGTATGTGCTGCCACTCCATAAGGGCGGGGAAAGTAGCTCAGAGCAAATATCTTTCAGCCTATCTGACACTGGCGTCCTCCAATCAATATTAAAATTGGCCATATTTATTGGTTCAGATTTACCATACTTAGATAGCAATTCAGATGTGAAAAATAAATTGTAATTAACAGCCAATGTTCACTTATTGAATCTTTGCAACTCTGCCTAGAAGGTCAGCATCCTGGAGTCGCCTCTTCACTGTTGACGTTGAGACTGGTGTTTTGCGGGTACTATTTAATGAAGCTGCCAGTTGAGGACCTGTGAGGCGTCTGTTTCTCAAACTAGACACTCTAAAGTATTTGTCCTCTTGCTCAGTTGTGCACCGGGGCCTCCCACTCCTCTTTCTATTCTGGTTAGAGCCAGTTTGCGCTGTTCTGTGAAGGGAGTAATATACAGCGTTGTACAAGATCTTCAGTTTCTTGGCAATTTCTCGCATGCAATAGCATTCATTTCTCAGAACAAGAATAGACTGACCAGTTTCAGAAGAAAGTTATTTGTTTCTGGACATTTTGATCCTGTAATCAAATCCACAATTGCTGATGCTCCAGATAATCAACTAGTCTCAAGAAGACCAGTTTTATTGCTTCTTTAATCAGCACAACAGTATTCAGCTGTGCTAACATAATTGCAAAAGGGTTTTCTAACGATCAATTAGCCTTTTAAAATGATAAACTTGGATTAGCAAACACAACGTGCGATTGGAACACAGGACTGATGGTTGCTGATAATTGGCCTCTGTACGCTTATGTAGATATTCCATTAAAAATCAGCAGTTTCCAGCTACAATAGCCATTTACAACATTAACAATGTCTACACTGTATTTCTGATCAATTTGATGTTATTTTAATGGACAAAAAAATTGATTTTCTTTCGGAAACAAGGAAAGTGACCCCAAACTTTTGAACGGTAGTGTAAATTAATCTGGGTTTAGGCCAGTGCACAGCATTATCACAGAAACCACATTAGTTGTTAATGATATTTTCAACGCTTTAGACGCTAAAATGAATTGTGTTGCCTTGTTTGTGGACCTGTCAAAAGCATTTGATACTGTTGATCATGCTATTTTATTGAACAAGTTGTCCTCGATTGGCCTGGGCTCTGATGCCTGCTCTTGGTGTCATGATTATCTTAGTAACAGAACTCAGGTCATTGTGATTGATGGGGTCAAGTCTGAATTTCTTGATGTACATAAAGGTGTTCCGCAGGGCGCGACACTAGGACCTGTACTTTTCACTATTTATATAAATGCTATTGGTCAATCTGTTAAAAATAGTCAATTTAATCTATATGTGGATGATACTACTATGTACGCAATTGCCCTGACAGCTGACCTGGCTTTGACAAGGCTATAGACCGATTTTGCAGTTGTGCAAGAATCCCTTACTGATTTAAAACTTGTGCTTAATAAGGGCAAAACTAAATAGATGTTTACAAGTTCTCGTAAAATTGTCTGATGGATTACATCTTCACTCATCAGATGGTTATATAATCCAACGAGTCCCTGCATACAAAAACCTTGGAAGACGCCAGTGTTGCATCACTGCCTGGTATGGCAACTGCTCGGCCTCCGACCACAAGGCACTACAGAGGGTAGTGCGTACAGCCAAGTACTTCACTGGGGCCAAGCTTCTTGCCATCCAGGACCTCTATACCAGGCGGTGTCAGAGGAAGGCCCTAAAAATTGTCAAAGACTCCAGCCAGCCTAGTCATTGACTGTTCTCTCTGCTACCGCACGGCAAGCGGTACCGGAGCGCCAAGTCTAGGTCCAAGAGGCTTCTAAACAGCTTCTACCCCCAAGCCATAAGACTCCTGAACATCTAATCAAATGGCTACCCAGACTATTTGCATTGCCCCCCCCTCTTCTTTTATTCTGCTGCTACTCTCTGTTTATTATCTACGCGTAGTCACTTTAATAACTCTACCTACATGTACATTTTACCTCAATTACCTCGACTAACCGGTACCCCCTGTATATAGCCTCGCTATTGTTATTTTTACTGCTGCTCTTTAAATATTTGTTACTTTTATTTCGTATTATTTTATATTGTATTTTTTGGTGATTTCTTTTGGTATTCTTTCTTAAAACTGCATTGCTGGTTAAGGGCTTGTAAGTAAGCATTTCACTGTAAGGTCTACACCTGTTGTATTCGGCGCATGTGACAAATAAAATTTGATTTGACAATGATTTATCGTTTAAAAAACATACGAATGAGCTTATTAAGAAACTTAATATAAAGTGGCCTTTTTTTACAGAAACATATATTGTCTCTCTAGTCAGCAGGAAGCAGATTGTGCAGTCAATCTTTTTTACCTGTTTCTTGATTATGGTGATACTATTTATCAAAGTGCAGCTACCTCTTAAACTCCTGGATGCTGTTTTTCATTGCTTCCTTTTTATCAATTTTTTTCCATTTTATCACAGGAGACAGTTTTATTACTCATCCCTGTATTCTTTACCAAAAGGTTGGCTGGACCTCTTTTGAAGTCACAAATATCACATTTCACTCTTTTTGTTTACAATGCCCTGCTCCACAAGCTCCGACTTACCTAACTTCACTGTTAAGATTTAAAATTACAAGTTATCAAACCCGTTCACAAGGCTGGTTAACCCTGGAGACTCCTTAGGTGTCTAAAGAGTTAGATAAGTCAGCCTTTAGTTGTCTTGCGCATGTTTGGAAAGATCTCCAAAATACATTTAGAATAGATGCGTTAGTGTCCCTAGGGCAGTTCAGGCTGCGTACAGATGATTTTTAAAATTAAGAATGTTTGTTTTATTTGACTGTATATTGTGTATTTATGCTTGTGTATGCAATATGTGTTGTGCTGTATTTTATTTGTTTCATTTTTTTTTTTCTATGTATTTTATGAAATTGTATATGCAGGGCTTCCTCGTAAAATACACTGGTCTCAATGGTGACTCCATGATTAAATAAAGGAATTATTGTCCAATACCGAACTGATAACACTAGCCTAGATTGTTAGTAAAGGTTGTGTGATTTGGACAAGGGCAAAAAAAGTTAATGTCAAGCCCTGTGTTGTAGGAATAGGCTAATTACTCGGAATGTCACTAGTGTGCTTCCCTTCTGTGAACTTCCCTACTCCATTCTTTACTGCCTAATTTTCAATAGGTCTACTCATAGCGCCCTATGCATACATTCAGTTGTCTGTTGCAAATACACTTAAAACAGACTGTATGCCTAAGCAACATGAAGTAACATTAGGCAACTAACCTTACTACCTATGGCTAAACATAGCTAGCTAGCTAGCCAGCCAAGATTAAGTTGGCTAGCTACCACCTAACCAATTGAGCTCAAGTTGTGGCACTGTCAAGGTCTCAGACACTAGGAGCAATCACATAACTTAGATAAAACTACTTGCAAATGCACCAAACAATTTAGCTAACTTGTTGTAGACTCAGCTGAGGTAGACTTGGCGATGTGACGTTGATGCAAAGAGTAAACCACCGAGTGGGTACATTTCCGCAACTAAGAGTTTAGAAGCGCGAGGCTCAACATCTTCGCTGTTTTGGTCCTGTATCCATCACGTTGTAAATGCGTGAAGGGAACTCATGAATCAAATGTTATTTGCCACATGCACCGAATACAACAGGTGTAGACATTACCGTGAAATGCTTACTTACAGCCCTTAACCAACAATGCATTTATTGTTTAATAAAAAAGTAAAATAAAACAACAAAGAAGTGTTGAGAAAAAAAGAGCAGAAGTAAAATAAAATAACAGTAGGGAGGCTATATGCGCAGATACTGTGCGAGCTAAGTCTTGCATCTCTGTCTTGCTGGTCGTGCAATGTCACATCGCTGAGTCTAGTTGTACAACACCATTACTTAGCTAGCTAGGTTGCTAATGTAGCCATTTAGCTACTAACTATAGCATCAGTGGCTAACGCTATCTAGCTTTATAATACGTCAAGAGTAGCCTATCGAAGCTGCAGTATGGCCTCTGACACTAACGTTACTCACTAACTTAAACCTAAAAAGTATGACCACCTCATATACAACTGGTACCAATATCAGACACAAACACTATTTTGCACATCCACCCACACACAGTTGACTGTGTTAGCTAGCTAGATAACATCAGTTAACATTCTATAGCTAGTTATTACCTAGCTAGTTAGCTACACAGTACACACCAACAAAGATAACACTCCAAAAATGGCAACACAGAACTTTATTTGATTGAAATCATCACTGAAGTTTAGCACTTCATTTTGGCATAACCATATGGTTGGCCTACCTTGCTCACAGGTGCGCAAAGTAGTGTACGTGTACTGAATGAACATTTTAGTGTTATTTTCTTTTTTCTTTTCCACCTCTGACCGTGTGGTTAGAACACCTTCTTTTTGGCTGTTGGCAACCAACTTTAATGGTGCATTATCGAAACCAACTGGACTGTGGACCAGGGAAGCCATAACCAACATCGCTTTTAAACTCTACTAGTCAAACCAGTCTCCCTTAGCAAACAGAATACATAATTAAATACAACATCACCTGAAGGTTTTCTTAACCATTTAATTAACCTTGGCTGCTAAATACCATTATTCACAACTATGGAATTTTGGGATATCACAAAAAATCCTGGAGGAACTGGTCTGTCTGTGTGTGTGTGTTCAACATATCTCTATGACTGTGTGGACCAAGCTGTTGGCACATTGTTGGTTCCATAGTGCCACCATGAGGACAAATTGGACCCATTACCATAAGATGAGCTACTTTGTACTTTATACCACGCTTGCCAAATATCAGAACTCCACATCGAACAGATCATACAAAATGCCTATTGGTAATTTTCCAATAATGTTGACTACTTTAAAAGTCTGCTTTTCCAGAACCGCTGGACCAATTGGCACCCGATTTGTTATATAGCATCTATCCACTGACAATATTTTCCAATGAGCTTGCATGAATGTTTTTTTTGTAAAATAGCACCACCACGTGCCGAACTGAACCACACTTTACAACTTAGCTAGACTCAGATCCCTGAGCATGTGTGCCAAGTTTCATCACTCGGAGTCAAACATTTCCAAAGATATAAACATGTGCCCATCATAGCTCCACCACGTGGTCAATCTTAGATATGTTGAGTCTTGAAAGTGTTTGGAACGTGTGTAAAAAAATTAATAAAGTAACCATATGAAGATGCTTGTCTGATTTGTATGAGTTGATGTGCGTTAGCACGCGATTGTTAATTGGTCAATAGCGGCCATATTGTTTTTGTTACTAGTCTGGAAAATATTGCATTGAGAGACCTTGGTCCATAAATGCCACATGTAAAGTTTCGTACAGATAAGGCAATCGGTGCAGCGTTTTAAGTGATTTTCACAATTCAAAAAGGGTGGAAAATCCATCATGGCAGACATTAGACATTATGGGTTCTTGAGGGAAATGTGTTCCTTGGCAGGAGAAGGACCTATGGACAAAATGTTATGACTCTAGGTCACACAGGATGTGAGGGAAGGGCTTGTTATATACATTTTAGCCATTTAGCAGACGCTCTTATCCAGAGCGACTTACAGTTAGTGAGTGCATACATTTTCATACTGGCCCCCCGTGGGAATCGAACCCACAACCCTGGCATTGCAAGCGCCATGCTCTACCAACTGAGCTACACGGGACTACTATAGCACACAATGTGGCCAATTGGCATGGTATTGCATGAGAGGGTGAGGCCCTTGGACCTTTACCATGTTGCTAAATTGGGCAGTCCTGGGCCTTTTCATCTCACGGGAAATTGCAATTAAAGCTGTAAGCAGCGTTGCCGGGGTTCAAGCTAGGTACTTGTATTTATTGTTGGTGAATGTTGAAGTGAGTTGAGTAGTTATAAGATGGCAAAAGTGTTAGAAGTCCCTGCAGAAGTGCATCAGGAGTATTGATAGTTTCACTATTAAATATTTTACACACATACTGTGCATAAATGCACAGTCAAACACACAGACATACACTCCCATCACAATGAACATATACAAACCCTTTCAAACTAGTAATTTGACATTGAAAATACATTTAATTTGTAATAGTTGTTGGCATGAAAATGAGTGTGTGTGTGTGAGAGAGAGAGAGAGGAGCTCCTTTTAGATCCACTTTTTGTGTGTGTGTGAGCGAGAGTGAATCAGTGTATTTGCGAGAGTCATTTGCTTTGATTTTGCAAGACACTGTCCGTATGTGGATACCTTATCAATGTGTGGTGTGTGTTATGATTTACCTGAACATCATCCACTAATAGGTAACCCAGTCAGATGAACACGTGAAAAAGACGAGAGCATTAGGTTAGCCAATTTCAGCCAAACATTTCACAGTATACTTTCCAATACATTTAGTGTCAGTCTATAAAATGTTGAGTGTGCCAGCTGTGTGTGTGTGTGTGCGCAGCCACTTATTTCATCCTTACTAGGTAGTAGATGGTTATGGTTATAATATGCTGGCAACATAGTGCCTCTTTCAAAAAATCGTACATCCTCCCGAAGAGCTACTGGGTGTGCAGGATTTTGTCTGAGCCCTGCTCAAAACACACCACATTGTAAAAAATCAGCTGCTCAACATGACCTTGATAAGCGGACTCTGATGTTTCAGCAGGGCTGGATGAAAAGCCTGCACACCCAGTAACTTTCCAGATGGAGGATTGACCACACAGTAGCCTAACACTGCAGTTATTTTACATTGTGGGATAAATGCCTTGCTTGTCCGAAGTACAAGTCAATAAAAAAGTTAATTTCAAGACTTGTGTTCTCTGTGTGACTTACCTGAAAGCACCATCCACAATAGTAAATCACAATCAGATGAACACGTGAAAAAGACAAGAGAATTATGTAAGACAATGTCCACAATATTTCGCAGTATATTATCCAATACCAAACTGATTAGCCTAGATTGTTACATTGAGTGTCAGTTAGTGTTGGGTTATTTGGACAAGTGGCTAAAAAAGTTAATGTCAAGACCTGTGTGGTAGGAATATGCTAATTCTTTGGAATTATGCTTCCCTTCTGTGAACTTCCCTACTCCATTCTTTACTGCCCAATGTTCTATAGGTCGTTGCTGAGAAATGAATCCTTATCCCATCAGTACTAATTAGATGGTTGTGATTAGAACATGCTGGCAACATAGTGACTCTTTCTAAACCATTGTTAACTTTCATACCTGGAATTTATCAAATTAGACAGACAATAAAAGCTCATATACTGTAGCAGCAACAAGTATTTTATATCTAAATATTAGAAATTGGACCTATTCCACCAGATAGGGAAATCTTAAATCAGACAGTCAGTGATTAGAGCAAAGTAACTTAACTTTGCAAAACATATTTATACCACTGTTATTGTTGGAAAAGGTAGCTAACATTAATACATTTATCGAGAGCCCTGAAAAGTTTATCATGACGCTGTCACTGGCTGACTTTGAAGTGAGTTCAGTGAAACCACTTGGGGACAACTTGTTGTCGAGGTGACTAGTATGGGCCACCTCCCTGACGGACCTACTAGCGTCATTCACGCGCGGGTAGTCTTTTGCCTCTGGCTCTTCTCTTGACCTCACAGGGTCAGCGGGGGCTATTTTTGTGTACAACACCAACGAGCAATCACATATCTATTTATTGTCAGCTCTGTACTATATTACATAGCGCAGCTCTTAAAGCATGGTTTCCCGTCATTCACGCAGGGTACGTTCCGCCACGTGGTTAAACTATTTATTATAAGCACGGCATAATCTCAGACACTCCTGCTAGCGGCTGGTACTCCCTTTCTAATTGACCGGACAGCACCCTCACTGGTAAGTCACACTCGCTAAGTCCCGGGTATAAGGTTTCGGCAAAAATGTAATTAATTGTTATCTGAAAGCAGGGATTCAGCACTTTGTCTGGGTAGAGGACAAACTATAGACACCCAGTGCTCCTTTAGTGTGCCTTTTTCACAGTTACCCTCAAGCTCCCCTTTTGGTTTCCTGCTCGAGCCCACAATATGGTCTGGCCGCCTAAGGTGAACCACCTGAACCTGTAGTTGTTATATTATTACTTTACTTCTTAACACTTTATTCAAATAATGAATTAACCACACTGAACAAAAATATAAACGCAACATGAGCTGAAATAAAAGATCACAGAATTTTTTAACGCACAAAAAAGCTTATTTCTGTCAATTTTGGGCACATATTTGTTTACATCTCTGTTAGTGAGCATTTCTCCCTTGCCAAGATAATCCATCCACCTGACAGGTGTGGCATATCAAGAAGCTGATTAAACAGCATAATAATCACACAGGTGCACCTTGTGCTGGGCCCAGTAAAAGACCACTCTAAAATGTGCAGTTTTGTCACACAACACAAGGGAGTGAGGAGGTGTGCCATTTGCATGCTGACTGCAGGAATGTCCACCAGAGCTATTGCCAGAGAATGTAAAAGTAATTTCTCTACCAATATTATAATAATAATAATAATAATATGCCATTTAGCAGACGCTTTTATCCAAAGCGACTTACAGTCATGTGTGCATACATTATTGTGTATGGGTGGTCCCGGGGATCGAACCCACTACCCTGGCGTTACAAGCGCCGTGCTCTACCAGCTGAGCTACAGAGGACCAGTATGTCCAACCGGCCTCACAACCACAGACCACAGACCACGTGTATGGCGTCGTGTGGGCGAGCGGTTTGCTGATGTCAACTTTGTGAACAGAGTGCCCCAAGGTGGAAGTGGGGTTATGGTATGGGCAGGTATAAGCTATGGACAACGAACTGCATTTTATCTATGGCAATTTAAATGCATAGAGATACCGTGACGAGATCCTGAGGCCAATTGTCGTGCCATTCATCCGCCGGCATTACATTTTAGTAATTTAGCAAACGCTCTTATCCAGAGTGCATACATTTTAATATGTTTTTCGTACTCATGTTTCAGCATGATAACGCACAACCCCATGTTGCAAGGATCTGTCCACAATTCCTGGAAGCTGAAAAAGTCCCAGTTCTTCCATGGCCTGCATACTCACCAGAAATGTCACCCGTTGAGCATCTTTGGGATGCTCTGGATTGACGCGTACGACAGCGTGTTCCAGTTCCCGCCAATATCCAGCAACTTCACATAGCCATTGAAGAGGAGTGGGACAACATTCCACAGGCCACAATCAACAGCCTGATCAACTTTATGCGAAGGAGATGTCGCGCTGCATGAGGCACCAGATACTGACTGGTTTTCAGATCCACGTCCCTACCTTATTATTTTTAAGGTTTCTGTGATCAACAGATGCATATCTGTATTCCCAGTCATTTGAAATCCATAGATTATTGCCTAATGAATTTATTTAGATTGACAGATTTCCTTATGAACTTTAACTCAGTAACATCTTTGAAATTGTTGCATTTTATATTTTTGTTCAGTGTATTTTCGCAAGACAAGGGAGTCTGGAAATGGGTCGATAATTATCAAGATCACTACTATCCCCGCCCTTATGGAGTGGTAGCACAAAAGCTGCTTTCCACACTTTTTGAATATTTCCTGATACTAAAGTTAAACAAAAATGTGTGTTACTGAGCCAGCAATAAGGGGCGCTGCATACTTGACGGTTCCAAATTGTCAGCCCCTAATGACTTTTCGGTATCAATAGCTAATAAGGCAGCAAGAACTTCTGTTTCTGTGAGTTGCCAAAAAGAAAAACCCTGACTATCATTTCCCAAGTCACATGAGGTTGCTTGAACATCCATCGAGTCAACTGACTGGCCAAGACCAGTATCACCACCATTTCTTTCAAATAAGTGTATTATCTGAAAGTCTATGATTTTGCTGACGTTTGCAAGTGATGTGATAGATGAACTTTACTCTGCTTTGCTGAAACATCTGGAAAGCATTACTACATAGGCTTCTTGGAATAGAGGACATTTGGAGATTGGAGGCCAGGGATTGGTCTATCAAAAACTACCCATCTTATGTTACATAGGATATAAATACTATGTTTTGAACAAAGGACGGGGAACAACGCAAACAGGGGGGAGTGTCTATAGGAATTGTTAACACTGGGCACACGGATATTTGGCTTGAATAAAATTAAAAGGAATGTCCAGGAATAGCATGAAGGAATAAGGCCAGGAAATAAGGAAAAAGTATACTTTTAGGACGTCGCTGATTTAAGGAAGCCCTCAAACGAGGCGATCATTAAGATGGGCCATAAATCCTAGGAGAGTCACTAGGTTGACTTTCGGGTCAGTTCTGGGAACTGTGAGTTTGTGGAAGATACATTCAATTGTACGTTACCTCTCGACATATAGTTGACGAGGTATGTGTTCAAAGTAACCTCTCAATGAATATCTGCAACTCGAGGTAGCAGAAATTTAGGAAGGAACAATGAGAAATAAGGAGCGACGGTAGCATGCTTAGTGTATTGTATGAACGGATGCATTCCTCTTGAATTGTGTGTGTGTGAGAGGAAGAGAGCCTATGCGTGTGTGTAAAAGGGGAGGTCTCTGCTGTGTGTCGACTAAGGCTATGACAACAGGGGTTTTAGTTTTTTGTAAGGAAATATGTTAGTTAAAGTTAAAACCTTATGAGTCTCCATTAGAGAGAACGTTAATACTTGTTAACTATATATGAGCCCCTGGGAGGACGTTACGGTTAAAACCTTATATGAGTCTCTATAGAAGAGAACGTTTAATAATTGTTAAAAAACTATGAGCCCCTGGGAGGACGATTATTTGTTATGGATAAGAAAATAATTATAAATCTGCAGATTAGAATAAGTGAAGATAAGAAACTTTGAAGTAGGATTTCTGTTCTATGTTCTGTGTTGGTTTGTGAGTTTTGTTAAGTGTTACTGTTTGTCTGTGTTGGAAATAACGGAGGGACAGCTGGTCTGTCTGTTTTCTGTTGTTTAGCTTGGAGAGTGCTGCTTGGGAGAGCTCCTCTCGCTTTGAAATCGCACTGGTGAATGAGCTGCGCATGCGTGGGATTTTATGAGTTTAGAGTTATGTAGAGCAAATATGCCACTCCCCTGCCTGCACTGAGCTGCTATGACACGCAGACTTAGTGCTGCAGGGATGTGAAAAGGGGGGAGACTTTGAATACACACGGATAAAGTATTCTGTTTGATAAGTGGCTGTTGCTTAACTATGAAACTATTTGATTGAGATCTATTGAATTTATAAATGAGAGATATGTTGACGGATTAAAAATAATTAAATAAATAAATAAAATGTTATTGCGCTATTTATAATATTCCTGAGTTAATCTGTTTGCTTATTTCTTAGCGCGAATGTGAACATAGGTATGCATAAAATACTAAATTGTTGTCTGTTTCCTTTGTTCTCCTGTCATGTGAGAGACGAGAAGGAGGAGACAGAGAGAGAGAGGAGGTGCTGACCAGTGTGTCACGCGACAGTGTGTGCTGCCCCGGATCCAGTCCAATCAAGGCCAGTACTGTTCTGTTCACAAACTTACTTTCCCATACAGGATATTGTGTATGCCTAGCATATTTCATGTTGTGACAATTTAACAGGGACTTGGCAACAGACTGATCAATTGATGTAATTAAGAATTGCACATTGGAGTTTTTTGTGCATGAGTTGGTTTGATTAGAGTTGTGTTGGAAATCCAGCACTTCATTATTCTGTAAAATTAAGGTAATTGGGTGCTTATTAAGCAATTGGTTTGTGGGTGCTGTAGTTTTACTGGATTACAGGTCTTTCTTTTTTGGATTGCTCTGAAGTTGACTAGTTTCCTTTACTTTTCCTGATCGGATGTGGTAAGATTGCCACTAATCAATAATTTGGTAAAATAAAATAAAATAAAATAAAAAGTAATTAATTAATTAATTAATTAATTAATAAAAATAAATAAAAATATTGATTAATTAATTAATTGATTAATTAATTAATTAATTTAAAAATAAATAAAATAAAAATAGGAGGGATTGATAAACAACATAGCTAAAAGTTTTTTGGGTTTACAAATTTATTATTTAAAATAATAATAATAATAAAATAATTCACAATAAAGGAATATAAAAGAGTTGTTACAATGGGGAAAAAGGACATCAAAACTATGAAAGTAATTACTCCTGTTGATGTAGTACAAAATAGTAATCCTCTAGTTAATGGTATTGCAAGGTTATCTGGAAAATGGAATAAACGTTGGCCTGACATTGAACAACCATGGCCAGTGGAAGGGACTCTTAACCCAGACGTCATCAACATAATGAAAGTGCTTGTGTCGACTTATAAGGCAGGTCAAAAGAAGGGGAAAAAGGGGGAACAACGTAAAGAAAAGAGACAAAGAGAGCTGGGTGTTCTTAAGCTGTTTGAAAATGAAGGACAAAAACTGATAAAAGATACAAAAGATAAAAGAGACAGAGGTATAGAGAAAATGGCAAAAGAGGTGAAGGTAACAGAAAAACTAATGGCAGAAGTCAATACACCTTTCTCACATACGGATTCAGCAAAGAGGCCCCCACCTTACAAGGAAAAAATAGAGTTTAAGGGACGTCTATCCTCAGCTTCCAATGATCATTCAGGAGGGTGATTATTGCATCAGAGATGAAGATGAACGACTAATAGAGAGAGGACAAGCAGAAACGACCATAAAGATGAATCCAAACTCCAAAAGTAAGAAGAAAACGAGATGTCTGGAAACTAAGGGTGGAGTGAGGTTCAGGAGGATGGAATTTGAAGAAGATGATGATGATGATCAGAGGGATTCAGAAGAGATCATGGGTGGATATGACCCTGTGATCAGACAGAAGTTGGCCAGAGCGGAAAGAAGGGGTGATGGAAGTTGGAAGAAGAAGGATACAAGAGATTCGATCTCTGATGAAAGTGAAGATGGAGACAGCGATGAAGATTTGGAGATTAAAGGTGCTTCATGTTCAAGAGGATTTTATCCTACAATGAAGGGAACACAAGTAAGAAGATGATGCCAGTGATAATTCAAGAACAGAACCTGGAGTATAAGCCTTTGCAGAATACCGATATGTCAGATATACTTGAGAAGCTGCCTACTCTTCAAGATGGAGCATATCCTTGGATTTCAAAGTTGGAAGAAATTACGGTGGGAACACAGTCTGCCATAGGAGACATTAAGAGACTTTTGACTAATCTCCTTGGGATTCCAGGTATGGAAGACATTTTTCAGAGAGCTGGACTTCATCGATATGTGGGGACTGCGGTGAATGATCCTGAATTGTTGGCTGCAAGTAGAAATCGGCTGTGGAGAGCACTGAAAGATACGTTTCCAACAAATGTGCATCCTGACAACATCCTGATTGACCCACTAGGACAACAAGAAAATCAGAGAGCCTATGTGTCAAGAGTTCATCAAGTGTGGAGAAATATTACCGGAAATGATCCAGATGTGAGTCAAATTGAGCAGTCAATTTTGAGAGCTAAACTGAAGATGGGACTGCCCTCACCAGTAAGGAGCAAACTGGCAGAGGTGGTTGGACTTGGAAGCATGTAAGTCGCTCTGGATAAGAGCGTCTGCTAAATGAATAAAATGTAAATGTAAATATAAATGACAAAAGGTGTCTATACAGATCATATAGCCCATCAAATGGATCTGTACCGGAAAAAGGAACACAACCAGAAAGAACAGGACCAAGAAACTCTCAGAAAACTCAATCAAATACAACTGGTGGAGAATAAGAAGGAGAAGAAACAAGCTTTGGTTATGCAGAATCAGTGTGCACCAAATCAACAATCACTGCCACAGCTTCAACTGAACCAGGTCCAACCGCAATTGTACCAGCCACCAATAGCGGTACCAGTTGTTTCATATCCACAGCCAGTTTCTGGACAGACACAGAATTGGAGAGGAAGAGGACGAGAAGGCTTAGGAAGAGGAAGAGGAGGAAGATTTAAGCCATACTTCCAGCAATCTTCAGAAGTGTGTTATAATTGTGGACAGGTTGGTCACTTTGCCCGTGAGTGTAATGGGCCAGGAGGAAACACCAGAGGGAATTTCAGAGGAAGATACAGGGGCCAGTCAAGATCATCTGGAAGACCGGTGAACCCTTATAGGGGCCCGGAGCAAGGATTCTAGAGGTGCCCAGAAGATCCGAAAGGGGGGTGTCAGCTGGTAGCATCAGGACCGGAAAAAGATCCAACAATTGAGGTGAAAGTAAACAAACGACCATTGGAGGTGATGGCGGATAGCGGAGCTGCTTTTACCTGTGTTCGGCCTGAAGATGCTACACATCTCCCTATGTCCAATCAACTAATTAGGACAATCGGATTTGAGGGAGTGAAACAGCTGATTCCTCTTACGGAACCAATTGAGCTCTGCTATGAAAATCAGAAAATTACAATACGCATACTGGTATCGGAACATACACCTATCGCATTGTTGGGAAGAGATGCATTGTGTAAATTGAACTGTACAATAAAATGTACACCAGACGGCTGTCTGGTAGAAGTGCCAAAAGAAAAGGTTTACCAATTGTTGATGACGACAGAGATGGATTCTTCTTCAGTATTCTGGATTGGAAATCTCAGTGAAGATTTTTTGAAGCAGGCTAAGATATGGGAGAAATTCATTGTGGCAAATATGCCAGATGCGAGGCTTCCAGAATATCAATTTCATTGTACGCTCAAGTATTTCAAGAATGCTGCCCAATCGAACTCAGAGGAATGGTTGAGTCATCAACCAAAGAAAGTTAAACTCAGCTCATGTTGCATAATTTTAGGACCACAAGGAGCAGCTATGAAGATAAACACAGACGATTATCTGGATAAAGAATTTGAGATTGAGAAGAGTGTGCCACATGTGACCTTGTTGGTTTCTGAAGGCTATGAGCAGAAGCAAATAGGAGAAATGATGACAGAAGCAGAGAAAGCTGTTTTCGTACCGATGAAAGAGAATTTGGCGATTTGGAGGAGTGAAGATCAGCGATTTCTCAAAATCATGATTTCGGCTCAAGGACAAGGAGAGCCACAAGCTGTACGGATGACACATTAATCTATTTGCAGTGCGAAGATGGATTCAGACCCTATGAAAGAGGAGATGTTGCAACAAGTTCCAGAATGTTTGTGGTCTCAACACAGTACCGATATTGGACTTGTGAAATCAGCCCAACCGGTGAAAGTTGAACTTCGACCAGGAGCAAGACCTCTTGGAAGAATCAGTATCCATTGAAAGATGAAGCAATCCAAGGAATCGAACCACAAATTGAAGGACTTTCGAAAGCAGGTGTTTTGAAGACAATAAAAAATCATCAGAGTAACAATCCTTTGTTGTCTTTGGAGAAGCCATGAGGGGTTGATAGTAGCGCCTCTAGACCTATTAGGTCTGATGATTCAGGAAGCACATGGGTTAGGTAATGTTGCAAGGGGGAGGTTAGGAGAATCTGTTTGAAAATCTGTTTGAAAAATAATGTTCGCAGGGGTGTGACTGTTATTCCTGCTTACATTCCTACACCAAGAGGTGCATAAGATGTCCAACTAGGTGAAAATATGCTTAGTCGGTTGCAAAGTTCTTGTGTAAAGAAGTCATAAGCAGGTGGGGACTTCCCGATTTAATATCCTCAGAAAATGGGAGAGAGTTTTGTGGATAAATCAGTGAAATGGTTTTTGAAGAAATTGGAGAAAAGTCAGGAAAAAAAAAAGAAAAAAAAGTTATGAAAACTAGGGTTGAAATAACTCTATGAAATTTTGAATATCTGATTGTGGAATAATTATATTATTGTGATATTTAGTATTTTCTTATGAATCAAAGGGGGGAAATGGAATGTGATTCATTTTATATATCATTTTTATATTATTGTTGATATTGATGTTTTAATTTGCATATGTTGTTTTGCAAAAGATACTGGTTGGTGTTTTCTTTTCTTCCAGAAGTATATGGGGATGTGTAGAGTGGGATTCAAACACTCAAACATGGACAATATGAATGGACTGGAGGAAGTGGAACAAGGAAGGTGTGGAAATGTTCAGATTCCATCATCGACGTTGCATTGAAAGTCGACACTGTGGAGGAGCTGCAGTGTAGTGGACTACATTCCAGTGTTATATTCTTTCTGTATTAATTTTTGAAGAATTATGTTTTCTGTTGTTGGATGCATGTGGGGACCTCAGATGTTTTTGGTTTTTTCGTTGAAGCTTAGGGATATTGGGTCTAGGCAGGGACAGAGAGAATCCACAGGAGGGTCCGATGGGTCGACCAGCCTGATGTGGACATTTTTGATTGTATTTTGTTTTCTGAGGTTTTCATTTGTATTCAATTGCATCATAGCTTAAAATGCATTGATAAAGATGTATGAATTGATCTGGAGTACTTAGGTGGTCGCCTGGGGCAGAGGGGCTGTGAGAGAATTTTCCTGTCTTGATTGATTGATGGATATTTGGAATGAAAGCTGCCAGACAGGTTTTTCGCTCTTACACTCCATAACAATTTATTTACACTCCATAACAATTTATTTACACTCCATAACAATTTATTTACACTCCATACAAAAATGTGTCTATATAAAAATGTGTTTACTCTCCATAAATGTTGGTTTATTGCTGAAGTTACTCAATAACAAAAATTGTTAATTGTCATAATCCTATTCTTTTTGTTTTCGAGACTTAATTAGTCTCGAAGAGGGGAAATATGTAGTATCTGAAAGTCTATGATTTTGCTGACGTTTGCAAGTGATGTGATAGATTAACTTTACTCTGCTTTGCTGAAACATCTGGAAAGCATTACTACATAGGCTTCTTGGAATAGAGGACATTTGGAGATTGGAGACCAGGGATTGGTCTATCAAAAACCACCCATCTTATGTTACATAGGATATAAACACCATGTTTTGAACAAAGGACGGGGAGAATAACATATTAGAGATTGGGTCAGTTGTTCTCCGGATTTCTGCAGGAGTCTGTAAATTGATACTGTAATCTTTGATGTAATAAACCATTATAATCAAGGACAGTGTCAGCGGATTTCTTGTCATCACAGCATATCAGCATCGTTGTCTCGACACCACATAGGAAACCAGCTGAGGTAAAATGTTGATTAAAAGCATCACAAATCTTAACTTAACCAGTAATAATGCAGGAGTCTAAAACTACTTGCTTAGGCAGAGAAGTAGAGGAATTACCCCGCTTCAGTGAATTAACGGTTTTCCAGAATTTAGAGGGATCACTAACAGTCTCATAGCGCTAAGGAAGTAGTTTGATTTGGCATGGTTAACCAAGACAGTGCACCTATTTCTTAATTGCCTAAATAACTGCCAATCAGCTAATGAGCCAGTTTGTCTAGCCTTGGCCCAGGCTTGATTTCTTATCAAGAGGAGGTCTGAGAGTTCAGGAGAGTACCATGGGTTAGTTGGGTTTTTGACTCTGAGTCGCTTGAAAGAGGCATGTTGATTAGCCAGAGGTAAAAATTGATGAGAAAAATTAAAGTGCCTAAACAGGGTCTTGGTATGCAGATAGTAGAAAAAAGCTCTGAATAATATAGATGAAGGAAAACCTGGGGCAAGATTAAAGATTTCTCTTCGCAATTATATGAGGGTCAGAGTTTTTCCATTTGTTATCTCTAATGTAAGCAATAGGGCAGTGGTCTCTGATTTCATTTGCAAAAACATCACTAGCCAAATACTTATAGGGATGGTTAGTCAGGATATGGTCAATCAATGAGGAGTTTGCTAGTGTGATGACCCTCCCACTCTGTATGCCAAATTCTTTCTCTTTGCTTTTGTTTTCCTTAATAGGATGTCGGTGGGCAGAGCCGGGAGGGTCGTCAGCAAAATGGGACACACCTGTGGTTGGGTGTGTCCCGGGGATAAATACACCTTTCCCCCATACATCGAGGAGACTCTCTCCACGCAGACGCACTGTTGTTTTTGGTTGTGGTATTTTGGGGCTTCTTTGTGTTTGTTTGTTTTGGCACCTCAACACCCCTCATTATCACCATCTATGCACCCATCCACTCACTTACACTGCTGACACCATTGTTATCTGTATATAGTTTACTTTGTTTAATAAATGTTTTATTCCTTTCTCGCCACGTTGTCTCCCTATTTGTTACTGGCTACGAGCCGGTTCGTAAGAAGTGGGGGCTCGTCCGGGATCATAAGGTTGGTTCCTAGACATTTTGGCGTATAGTATTTTGTTGCATTATGATGGGTTAATGCTAATTGGGATGTGCTTTGGTTCGTATTCACTGCCTAGTCTTGTAAGTGTTCAATATAGCGCCTTAGAGTAGTTTCAGTGATTTTTGTTGGCCAGTGACGACATCAAATGGGTGCTGTTAAAGTATGCCAGTAGGTCATTACTAGTGTCATTAGGCTAACTGATATGTATTTTGTTTGGGAGAAAACATGGAGTTAGTGTATGATGAACTCCAGGTGCTTTGTTTCCATCTTTTGTTACAGCTTTTTTGAGTTGCGCTGTTTGGTTGGCCCAGTGTTGGTTGCCTTTGTTTGTTTGGTAAACTTGCCACTGCGGTGGATAGTTGGTTGTGTGCTGCGTTGGAGAGAAATTGGTTAGTTTCCAGGCCCCTGCCCAGGCTGGAAACTCTTGCTCTACTTGCTGTTGGGACATCGGTCCGAGGAGGTGAGTACAATCGGCTGTGTACCTCAGTGGGAGATTTGGGTAGGGTAGTGCTATTTCCTACACGGAGCTATAGCATTTATTTTCCCCTGTTAGGCTTAGCGACGTGTTCCACTTTGGAATATGTTGGGCATGGTTATTTTGTTGTTTTTGTGTGGTGTCCATGGACGGAGCAGTTGTCTCAGGGGCACATCCGTGGCTTGGGGGGAATCCACCAGCGTGCTGTTTTTTTTCTCCCATGCCAGCGGGCTACAGTGTGTAATTACCCACTGCGAATCCGCACGAAGAATAGGGTTGTTATTGTAGGATTTGGGGAAGCTCCTTATATCTCATCTCACTCCTGTGGTGCCCAGTGCGATTGTGACTATGGTGTCTAATGTAGACAAGTTAATTTGCGTTCAATCAGAGGAACTGTTAGAATGATGTACTAAAGAACAGCTGTTGAAGATCGCTGAACACTACCAGGTTGAAATTAGTGATAAACGTCAAATTATGTTTGGTTGATATTGAAGGCCAATCTGATGGAAAGTGGTATAAACGTAGTTACCACTGGGGCAGCCTCTGCCGAGGACTCTGTCTCTGAAGCTGCGGTTTTGGCATAAGAGTATGTTTTGACTCACAAAAGTGGCTTTGCAGAGCCCTGTATTCGGAGTGAATGGGGGCGTTCAGAGAGATTTGGGTCTCGCCCTCTGAGACACTCTGGTTCACGGTCAGTGCTTCATTCATCTAGGGTTGAGCCTGGCTCCCGTGGTAAAGCTGACTTCAGTCAAGAGTGTCACTACTGTCAGGGTTCAGGTCATTGGAAAAACGAATGTCCTGTTCTCAGGGCTACGGGTAATTCAGTACTCGCGCTAACGTTAAACCTAAGCCTACGGCATTAGCAGTGCCTGTCCATTCGCTCCCGTCACCGTCTCATGCCCAGGTGCATGTGAAAGTCCCAATTGACCCAGATTATTTACTTTTCATTACTGAGGGTTTTGTTTCTCTGTTAGGAAGCAACGACCCAGTGCCAGTGACGATCCTGAGGGACACAGGTGCCTCTGAGTCGTTTGTGTTAGCCTGTTACCCTTCTCCGCTGAAACTGATTTGGAGAATAATGTTTTAATTAGGGGAATCGGGTTTAGCACTGTCAGTTCCGTTGGATTCTGAACTGGTTAAAGGTGAGGTTGTTTTAGGGGTGTGTGCTTCGATGCCTATTGAGGGTATCGACGATATCCTTGGGAATAACTTGGCTGGTGAGCGTGTATGGCCTGTCGCGTCTCCATCTCTAGAGTTTCGTGACCAAATTGTGCCTGGGGAACAGTTTGGAGATGTCGACCATGGCTGTTTTCTCCAGAATGATGTCTTGATGAGAAAGTGGGTGCCTCATAGTTATTTTGTGGGGGAGGCTATTAGTCAGGTTGTTGTACAAGTTACGTTTTGTGAGTTGGTGCTGAAAACTTCCCACAACGATGTTGCTGGACATCTGGGCGTGTAGAAAACGTACAATCGCATACTGAGACATTTATTTTGGCCTAGGTTAAAGAGGGAAGTTTCTGCGTTCATCAAAACCTGTCACACCTGTCAATTAACAGGTAAACCTAATCAAGCTATTAAGTCTGTACCGCTGT
This sequence comes from Coregonus clupeaformis, assembly GCF_020615455.1. Classification (NCBI taxonomy): domain Eukaryota; kingdom Metazoa; phylum Chordata; class Actinopteri; order Salmoniformes; family Salmonidae; genus Coregonus; species Coregonus clupeaformis. Next base: position 43,936,586 of record NC_059194.1, on the reverse strand, counting down.
TTCCTATTCCCGTAGTCAGCCAGCCATTTGAGTGTCTCATTGACTGTGTTGGCCCTCGCTCTAAGAATGGTAGTAACCTGTTCACTGTGATGTGTCAGACCACTAGGTTTCCTGCTGCCTATCCTCTCCGGTCTATTTCGACTAAGTCCGTGCTAAAAGCTTTGACTCAGTTTCTCGCTGTTTGGAATCCCTAAGGTTATTCAGTGATCAAGGTTCTAATTTCACCTCTAATCTGTTTGGTCAGGTTCTCCAACAGCTCCATATTAAACACAATTTGGCTTACGCCTATCACGCGTGGAGTCAAGGAGCGCTGGAACGTTTCCATCAAACACTTAAGTCTTTGTTGGGAGTTTATTGTACGGAGATGGATAAGGATTGGGAGGAGGGGTTGCCATGGTTACTGTTAGCCGCCATGGAGGTTTCACAGGAGAGCACAGGTTTCAGTTCAAATGACCTAGTGTTCGGACATAGAGTGCATGGGCTTCTAGCAGTGCTCCAGGATAACTGAAAGTGTCCCAAGCCAACTCAGTCCCTGTTATCGTATGTGTGATTTCCGGCACCGCCTGTACGCCGCTGGTGAGATGGCTAAAGAGAAGCTGTCATCTTCACATGGGAGGATGAAAGGAATATTTGATCGGCGAGCTGAGCCTCGACACTTTAGTCCAGGTGACCAGGTTCTTGCTCTGCTGCCAATTATTGGTTCTCCCTTTCAAGCCAAGTTTCAAGGTCCATATATAGTTTTGGTCAGTGCACTGACGCACAACCATCTATTTGCCACTCCGGAACGAAGGAAAGCGCACCAACTGTGCCATATAAATCTGCTAAAACCCTATTACGCACGTTCCTCTGGGGCCGAACAGTGGGAGTCCGCAGAGGACAGTAAACGTGTTATTTTGACCGGTACCGTTAGATCACTGGGTTCTTTTTGTGGAGGATGTCCCTGGTCCCGACGATTGCCTACTGCAGGGTAGATTGAAAAATTCAGTCGCTGGATGTTTTGGATAGCCTTCTCGCTCATCTACCTGCTGACAGGCGAGTAGTTTTCCAGTTTTGTTTTCGGATACTACTACACGTACAAAATTAATAGAACACAATATTGACATTGGGGATGCTGACACCATCCTTCAGTGGTTCTATACAGTTTATTGAGAGAAATTGAGTTGTCTGGTCCTATTGATCAGGTGGACACGCGTTTTCTCATATGCGTTGTCCTCGAGGGTATGCATGTCGTCCACGTGACCGACCACTGTTTATTTTGTGTTTTTTGTTGTCTTGTCGCTCCTGTCATGTGTTCCCTACTGTCCTCATTTTCTTCTTTCCTCTTAAAGGTTGCTTCCTGTGTGCAAAGGTTGCTGAGGTCTGGGGAGGACGAGGTTGGCTGGGGCAGCTTTAACTAGGGCAGTATTTTGTTGGTGTGGTGTTCCAAGGTCCTTGGTGGTCCCCGGTTTTATGGGGGGGGGTGACGACCATCCCACTCTGTCTGTCAAAATTCTCCCTTTGCTCTTCTTTTCCTTAATAGGATGTCGGTGGGCGGAGCCGGGAGGGTCGTCAGCGAAATGGGACACACCTGGGCTTGGGTGTGTCCCGGGGATAAATACACCTTTCCCCAATACATGGAGGAGACCTTCTCCACTTGTCAGTTAGTTTTGGCACCTCTCAACACCCGTCATCACCATCTATGCACCCATCCACTCACTAACACTGCTGATTACACACACCGTTGTTATTTGTGTATTTACTTTGTTTAATAAATGTTTGTTATTCCTTTTTATCTCTGCGTTGTCTTCCTCTTTGTTACGGGCTACGAGCCAGTTTGTAACACTAGGTTTTCACATGAATCCAAGTGGGTTTCATTATCAGATGAGTCAAGTTGAACTCAAGACCAATATTCTTAAACTGATCTGAGGCATGTGTAAGCAAATCAAGATTTAGATCTCCTAACACAACCAGTTCAGATACCAGAAAGCGTTTTAAATAATACCAACAGCCTCCACGGCTGGGGGGTGGTATATATATGCATGTTTGGGGGTTATGGCCACTTCTATAACCAACAGCTCACATATTTTGGGGCCAAAGATGCTAAGAGAGCATGATGCCATAAGAGAAGAACTTACATAAATAGCCATTCACCCCCCCGCTTTTTTGTCTATCACATCTGAACATTTTGTAGTCTGCAATTGCAACGTCCTTATCCATAATCAAATTATTCAGCCAGGTCTCTGAGATGACTAGAACATCTGGGCTAGTGTCATGCACCCAGAAAGTTCATTTTAGACTTTTATATGTAACAGTCCAAGCCCTTTGAGATTTGAAAACAGCAGGAGTATCCATGGTGACACAAAAGTCAATAGAACTTGATGCTAGCCACAAAAGGCTTCCTGATTTGGATTCAAAGTTTCAGAGCTAATAGTAGAATTCAGGTAAATGTGCACAAGATTACTATTGACAACACCGCTATGCTTATGAGCACATGTCGCAAAACAATAGCTTGAAATAAAACTAATAGCAGAGGTGGAGCTAACAGTGCTATCAATGGAAATTAAATTAACAGGCACAATTACAATTTACAATACCCCTATCAAGATGGGAAACTGGAGGAATGATATCCCTGTGATTTAATGGGAGAAAATACCATTAAGCTTGATTTGATCAGTCATTGCCTGTTGGGTTAATTTACTCTTAGAATCAAATTCCATCACTAGTTTCCCTGTTCAATTTAACATATTAACATTACATTATTTTATCAAGCAAAATACTATGAAATGTACCAGTCCACAGGCATTTCTATAACTCTTTATTTCACTATGTTAATATTGTGAAATAGAGTTTGCAGGTGCAGTAAGAGTTATAGAAATTCCTGTGGACTGGTACATTTCATAGTATTTTTGCTTGGGGTTGCAGTTACTTTACATGGGTTTTCCTGGTCTTCCCATGCAAGATAAAATATTAAATTCCTGCATCCTGTTTTCTCCTCTCCTACATCTCCGCTGTGATAACTGATGTAAACGGATTGGACAGGAGAGAGCAATTTGTTGGAAACTTAATCTACTGCTTGTACTAACTCTGTCATTACAGAGTCCGCAGAGGACAATAAACGTGTTATTTTGACCGGTACCGTTAGATCACTGGGTTCTTTTTGTGGAGGATGTCCCTGGTCCCGACGATTGCCTACTGCAGGGTAGATTGAAAAATTCAGTCGCTGGATGTTTTGGATAGCCTTCTCGCTCATCTACCTGCTGACAGGCGAGTAGTTTTCCAGTTTTGTTTTCGGATACTACTACACGTACAAAATTAATAGAACACAATATTGACATTGGGGATGCTGACACCATCCTTCAGTGGTTCTATACAGTTTATTGAGAGAAATTGAGTTGTCTGGTCCTATTGATCAGGTGGACACACGTTTTCTCATATGCGTTGTCCTCGAGGGTATGCATGTCGTCCACGTGACCGACCACTGTTTATTTTGTGTTTTTTGTTGTCTTGTCGCTCCTGTCATGTGTTCCCTACTGTCCTCATTTTCTTCTTTCCTCTTAAAGGTTGCTTCCTGTGTGCAAAGGTTGCTGAGGTCTGGGGAGGACGAGGTTGGCTGGGGCAGCTTTAACTAGGGCAGTATTTTGTTGGTGTGGTGTTCCAAGGTCCTTGGTGGTCCCCGGTTTTATGGGGGGGGGGTGACGACCATCCCACTCTGTCTGTCAAAATTCTCCCTTTGCTCTTCTTTTCCTTAATAGGATGTCGGTGGGCGGAGCCGGGAGGGTCGTCAGCGAAATGGGACACACCTGGGCTTGGGTGTGTCCCGGGGATAAATACACCTTTCCCCAATACATGGAGGAGACCTTCTCCACTTGTTAGTTAGTTTTGGCACCTCTCAACACCCGTCATCACCATCTATGCACCCATCCACTCACTAACACTGCTGATTACACACACCGTTGTTATTTGTGTATTTACTTTGTTTAATAAATGTTTGTTATTCCTTTTATCTCTGCGTTGTCTTCCTCTTTGTTACGGGCTACGAGCCAGTTTGTAACACTAGGTTTTCACATGAATCCAAGTGGGTTTCATTATCAGATGAGTCAAGTTGAACTCAAGACCAATATTCTTAAACTGATCTGAGGCATGTGTAAGCAAATCAAGATTTAGATCTCCTAACACAACCAGTTCAGATACCAGAAAGCGTTTTAAATAATACCAACAGCCTCCACGGCTGGGGGTGGTATATATATGCATGTTTGGGGGTTATGGCCACTTCTATAACCAACAGCTCACATATTTTGGGGCCAAAGATGCTAAGAGAGCATGATGCCATAAGAGAAGAACTTACATAAATAGCCATTCACCCCCCCGCTTTTTTGTCTATCACATCTGAACATTTTGTAGTCTGCAATTGCAACGTCCTTATCCATAATCAAATTATTCAGCCAGGTCTCTGAGATGACTAGAACATCTGGGCTAGTGTCATGCACCCAGAAAGTTCATTTTAGACTTTTATATGTAACAGTCCAAGCCCTTTGAGATTTGAAAACAGCAGGAGTATCCATGGTGACACAAAAGTCAATAGAACTTGATGTGCTAGCCACAAAAGGCTTCCTGATTTGGATTCAAAGTTTCAGAGCTAATAGTAGAATTCAGGTAAATGTGCACAAGATTACTATTGACAACACCGCTATGCTTATGAGCACATGTCGCAAAACAATAGCTTGAAATAAAACTAATAGCAGAGGTGGAGCTAACAGTGCTATCAATGGAAATTAAATTAACAGGCACAATTACAATTTACAATACCCCTATCAAGATGGGAAACTGGAGGAATGATATCCCTGTGATTTAATGGGAGAAAATACCGTTAAGCTTGATTTGATCAGTCATTGCCTGTTGGGTTAATTTACTCTTAGAATCAAATTCCATCACTAGTTTCCCTGTTCAATTTAACATATTAACATTACATTATTTTATCAAGCAAAATACTATGAAATGTACCAGTCCACAGGCATTTCTATAACTCTTTATTTCACTATGTTAATATTGTGAAATAGAGTTTGCAGGTGCAGTAAGAGTTATAGAAATTCCTGTGGACTGGTACATTTCATAGTATTTTGCTTGGGGTTGCAGTTACTTTACATGAGTTTTTCCTCGGTCTTCCCATGCAAGATAAAATATTAAATTCCTGCATCCTGTTTTCTCCTCTCCTACATCTCCGCTGTGATAACTGATGTAAACGGATTGGACAGGAGAGAGCAATTTGTTGGAAACTTCATCTACTGCTTGCACTAACTCTGTCATTACAGATAAGGCAGAGAGGAAGTTACAGTAAAATTCCGGCAGAGGATATTGTCATTTGTAAGGGATGTGCGAGGGACTACTTGGCCAATAACATTACAACAAATCATTGCAAAACCTCTGATTTAACTATCTCTGTGGTCAAAGTGGAACATAGACCCACAAATAGTTTCTGTCACTATCTACTGGATGCAGGCAGGTTCAACTGTTGATTCTTCGAACACAGTATTTCCCAAATGGGGGGTCAGTTGCCAGTGGTGTATCACACGCCTAAAGGTAGGTGTAATTCTCAGTAAAAAAAAGGCTTGGCAATCAAGATGTTAAGAGAAGTGCCACACTTCTTAAAACAACACAGCAAATGTAGCTCACAACGAGACAATATAGACCGTCTGAACCCCTCAGCTTTAGGACACCCCTCTTACCCTTTGTTCCCTTCCTCCGCCAGGTCTATCCATCTGTGTGGGGGAGCTTGTGCAGGCGGTGAGATTCCATTTCCACGGCCCATTGTCCTCCATCAGATGCCACAGGATGTTATCAGCCTGGCCCAGGCTCATTCTCTCACAATGCTTCATTACTTTTCCGCCCTCTCTGTCTCCCACGGCGTTCCCTAACACCTCTCCCTGACTCATTACCCAATCAGAGCTGCTTTATCTGACAGGGCCATATTTACTGAAATACATGCATTCACATGCAAACACACACACACACAGACACACACAGCTCTGCTCCATAGCTCCACTATCATATCCGTTCTGTGTTTCTAAGCTGTATTTCCATGTCTGTATGGGATGATTGGAGTTATTTTGGTGGGTTAAAGGCCTGATGTGGCCGCTGAAAAGTTTGTTTACCTGACACCCTCACCATGGTGGAAACGTGCAGACAGAGCTTTGTGTGGCACCAAGCAGAATTTCAAGTTTTGATTATCTTCTAACATTGCAAGACAGTTGTGTGAGTTATAGGCTTTCACAGGACCAAAGAACATTGTCAAGTACAGTATCTGTTGAATTTGCATCAAGGATAATAAAATATCACACGTTTCAACACTTATGCCGGGATTCAATCCGATCGCGCATTTGGACAACATATGCAGCGTTTACTGTGAATATGGTCTCCGTGAACGGGGTAACATTGCCATTGAAGCGTGCATTGCGGACAAAAGTGCAATCAGATTAAATCTCAGCCTTAGAAAAAAACGATGACACACATTGTGCTGCCATGGCACAACCTAGCTTTTCAATCCCCAAAACTGTAATCGAAATGGCTTACAATACAGTATACTGCTAAGTTGAAAGGATGATTAATGTCAGTTAGGACTCCGTCTGTCTTTGTCTGACATGTTGTGATTGCTGTCAAGATCTGAGACTCTGTGGATAGTAGAGAGAAGGGGGCACAGAGATTAAGACATGGAGTAGTGATATTCAAAGTCGGGGTTGCCAAGGGGGTGAATACTTTCGCAAGCCACTGTAAGCACATGTCAGACCAATGCATCTGCCAATTTATTTGTCACAGAGAGTATGCCCTGGCACTTGCTAAATGGTAAGCTTGGCAAATGGGTCTGCCCGTGCTTATTTATCTATGTGTGTGTCACAGTGCGTAGTTAAGGGACGGTAGACGGAGCGCTCGTGGAGTGACGGGCCGTACCGGGCTGGGGACACGCACCATTGGGCTGGTGCGAGGAGCAGGCACGGGCCGTACCGGGCTGGGGACACGCACCATTGGGCTGGTGCGAGGAGCAGGCGCGGGCCGTACCGGGCTGTGGATGCGCACCGATGGTGTGGTGCGCTGAGTCTGCATTTTCTGTGATCGACTCTGGACAGGCGCTGGAGGCACCAAACTGGGAACTGGCGTTGGAGATCTACGACTGCTCCTGTCCTTCTCTCTCCACCGCCAATCCCCATCCTGTGAGGACTCCTCCGGGAGCCCCCATGAGTGAGGGAACAGAAGCACATCGTCGTCTTCCTCCAACTCCTCTGTGTACTCCTGCTCCCATGGTTGTAGGGGCTCCTCCTGGAACCCCCACGAGTGCAGTGGTCAGGGCTCTTCTCCCTCAATCCCCGACCACCCCCCCCAAAACCAGTTTGGGTGTTCTTCTGGGCTCCAGGCTGGTCCTTTGCCTTTCTGGCCCGTCAACGTTTCCCTGGTCGACGGCGCTGCTGCTCCGGACTCCAGCCCTCCTCCACCGCACGGTAATGGAAGAATTCCTCCTCTGTAATTTTCCCCATATCGAGGAGGATATCTACCAATGTAATTCCCCGCTGCGTCCCAGTGTGGTGGATCATTCTGTCACAGTGCGTAGTTAAGGGACGGTAGACGGAGCGCTCGTGGAGTGACATCCTTTTTATTTAAACTTGTCACTCTATAAGTATTCAAAATAAACAAGGAGTGAAAAGCACCAAGTGACTTCGTGCTGTGAACACAATTGCAGACAGGCACAGGCACAAACAATGATCCACACACAGGTGGATGTGAGAGGTGCCTAAATACTATCCCCAATCAGAGACAAACTCTAGACAGCTGTCTCTGATTGGGGATCATAAACCACCCCTAGTTATGATGTGAGGGCTTGACTGTGGTCCTATGACTCCCCCTAGTGGGAGTAAGGCCTAACCACAGTCAAACCCTCACAGTACTCCCCCCTAAGGTGCGGACTCCCGACCGCACATGATCCCCCCCTCTCCAAAAAATACACAAAACTAGGGGGAAAAGGGCGGAGTACTGGGGTGGTTGATGGTGGGTGCTCCGGCTCCGGGCGCGACGTAGGCAGTAACGGCTTCTCCCTTCCTGCCTCCCTGTTGCACGCCCGGTCCGGACCCCGGTGCGATGCTTCCCCACTCAGTCCTCCCGCGATGCCCCAAGCCCTGGTGTGGGGCTGACGTCTAGTCCCGGCTCGGACCCCGGTGGAACGGATGGCTCCGGCATGGGGGCGGAGTAGACGACCGGACCCGGACTATGCACCGGTGGAGCGGACTGCCCCGGCTCTGGAGTAGAGCAGATGACCGGAGCTGGACTAGACACCGGTGGAGCGGACTGCTCTGGCACTGGAGTGGAGCAGCTGACCCGAGCTGGACTAGGCACAGGTGGAGCGGACTACTCCGGCACTGGAGTGGAGCGACTGACCGGATCTGGACTGGGCACCGGTGGAGCGGACTGCTCCAGCACTGGAGCGGAGCAGATGGCCGGACCCAGACCCGCCACCGGTGGAGCGGACTGCTCTGGCACTGGAGTAGAGCAGCTGACCGGAGCTGGACTCGGCACCAGTGGAGCGGACTGCTCCGGCACTGGAGTGGCGCGGCTGACCGGATCTGGACTTGGCACCGGTGGAGCGGACTGCTCCAGCACTGGAGTAGAGCAGATGACCGGAACTGGACTAGGCACCGGTGGAGCGGACTGCTCCATCACTGGAGCGGAGCAGACGGCCGGACCCAGACCAGGCACCGTTAGAGCGGACTGCTCTGGCATGGGGGCGGAGTAGATCTCCGGTCCCAGATTGGGCACCAGTGGAACAGACTGCTCCTGCACTGGAGTGTAGCAGACTTCCGGACCCGTATCCATCCCCATCTCTGGAGCAGGACTGAACGCCGTGCCCAGCCTGGGGACCGACGCAGAGGAGGATTCCAGCCCCGTGGTTAGGCTGGCTGCCGGCCCCAGACTGGGCACCGACACGCTAAGGTGCTCCTTGCAGGGGACCGTCGCTGGAGGCTCCGTGCAGGGGACCGTCGCTGGGGGCTCCGTGCAGGGGACCGTCGCTGGGGGCTCCGTGCAGGGGACCATCGCTGGGGGCTCCGTGCAGGGGACCGTCGCTGGAGGCTCCGTGCAGGGGACCGTCACTGGAGGTCGGGTGCATTGAGCTGGAACGGGCCGTACCGGGCTGGGGACACGCACCATTGGGCTGGTGCGAGGAGCAGGCACGGGCCGTACCGGGCTGGGGACACGCACCATTGGGCTGGTGCGAGGAGCAGGCGCGGGCCGTACCGGGCTGTGGATGCGCACCGATGGTGTGGTGCGCTGAGTCTGCATTTTCTGTGATCGACTCTGGACAGGCGCTGGAGGCACCAAACTGGGAACTGGCGTTGGAGATCTACGACTGCTCCTGTCCTTCTCTCTCCACCGCCAATCCCCATCCTGTGAGGACTCCTCCGGGAGCCCCCACGAGTGAGGGAACAGAAGCACATCGTCGTCTTCCTCCGACTCCTCTGTGTACTCCTGCTCCCATGGTTGTAGGGGCTCCTCCTGGAACCCCCACGAGTGCAGTGGTCAGGGCTCTTCTCCCTCAATCCCCGACCACCCCCCCCAAAACCAGTTTGGGTGTTCTTCTGGGCTCCAGGCTGGTCCTTTGCCTTTCTGGCCCGTCAACGTTTCCCTGGTCGACGGCGCTGCTGCTCCGGACTCCAGCCCTCCTCCACCGCACGGTAATGGAAGAATTCCTCCTCTGTAATTTTCCCCATATCGAGGAGGATATCTACCTATGTAATTCCCCGCTGCGTCCCAGTGTGGTGGATCATTCTGTCACAGTGCGTAGTTAAGGGACGGTAGACGGAGCGCTCGTGGAGTGACATCCTTTTTATTTAAACTTGTCACTCTATAAGTATTCAAAATAAACAAGGAGTGAAAAGCACCAAGTGACTTCGTGCTGTGAACACAATTGCAGACAGGCACAGGCACAAACAATGATCCACACACAGGTGGATGTGAGAGGTGCCTAAATACTATCCCCAATCAGAGACAAACTCTAGACAGCTGTCTCTGATTGGGGATCATAAACCACCCCTAGTTATGATGTGAGGGCTTGACTGTGGTCCTAGCACTCCCCCTAGTGGGAGTAAGGCCTAACCACAGTCAAACCCTCACAGTGTGTAGCTAATCAGCACGGGCTGTGAGATTAATATTGAACACACCTTACGTTGGTGTTAACTGATAAACGTTATTGCATAATAAATTGTGACAGCAGATTAATGGAGTTGGACATGGGCGGTGTGTTAAGGTCGGTGGTGGAGGCTGATGTTTGATGGTGTAGTAGCATTTCTCTCTTTACCGTGGGACGTGTTGGGGGTGGAGTTTGCAATGACTACTTTGTGTTTCATTCTATTCTGTCCTACAAACTATACAAAAAGGATGGTTAAAGCATTTCAGCTGCTAAACTATTATTTATTAGGCATAACTCTCAGCATACAATAAAGACATGCTGGTCACTGTAGTAGCATAGTAGAAACACAAGTGTTGCATTCAATTGTGTCCGTGCTGCAACACATAACAATACTATTGTTACATCGTTTCTCTTTTTTGTGTGTGTGTGACATCTTCCAATAACAGCGATAAGCCCACAACTGTATACCACGTCACATAACTGTCAGAATTACTCAATAACCAATACTTGCTCTTCCAACAGTTAAAAAACAACAACTATCTAAATAATAAATCAATAATAAAAAATGATATCTTCAACTTTCAGTGACATTTCAAAACATATAAACAGTTTCAAACATTCTCCCCTTTCCTCTAGTTTTTTTCCCCAAGGGTTATGTTTTTGTCTGATTTGTCAATGACTAACTTTTTTTCCCCCAGTCAATGTTATAATAATTTATTACATGTAATTGTATAGCGTCTTTCTAGATGCACATAGCGCTCTAAGGTGAGGAACTCACCTCTTCCACCACCAATGTGTAGCAGCACCCTACAGCGTGATGCACAGCAACCATTTGTGCCAAAACGCTCACCACAATACCACAAAACATTGCCCTTTGTGTGAATAAGCATAAATGAGATGGATTATGTATCGATTTACTTAGATTTGCTGTCTGTATGGATAAAGCTGGACTATCATGAACAGCATTCCCTATCATGTAACTGCATTATATGATGCAAATAATATAAACTGAAGTTATTGAGGATACAAATGAGGTAAAAACAGTAAACCTATTTATTCCAATATATTTGCATACCATTCTTTAAGCTGAGATAGGGCTCAACTCAGTCAAATCTACATTGCAGTATTTACGCAGTAGCTCTTTTTCCAATGTTCAAATTAACTCGCAGACTGGTCTTGGGTACTGTATAAAAATCTACAACTACTACCAGGGTGACCTGTTGTAAATAAAGACACTGCGTAAACATTGCTATGGAAGGTTTGAATGAATCCCAGCCTTAGGGCTTTATTAAATCAGATCTGCTTTAGCAGACATCTACAATAGCGGTTGTTTTGGGGGTGTCAGATGTGGAACTGTGGAACTGTGTTAGAGCTGTCAAATCCACAAGCGGCTCCTGGCATTATACTTAGTCAACATTGCCATTGGCGGCAGTGGCTAGTAGGCCGGTGACAACGAAAGCCGAAGCCTGCCCGAACAAGGAGGGGAGGCAGCTTCGGAGGATGTCGTGACAGTACCCCCCCCCCTTGACGCGCAGCTCCAGCAGCGCGCCGACCCCGGCCTCTGGGATGGCCAGAAGGACGCGGAGCAGGACGCGAGCCGGATGGCGACGGTGGAAATCCCGCAACAGGGAGGGATCGAGGATATCCCTCACCGGGACCCAGCACCGTTCCTCTGGACCGTACCCCTCCCACTCCAAGAGGTACTGAAGGCCCCCCACCCAACGCCTCAAATCCAGGATGGAACGGACGGAGTACGCCGGGGCCCCCTCGATGTCAAGGGGAGGCGGAGGGACCTCCCGCACCTCAGACTCCTGGAGCGGACCAGCCACCACCGGCCTGAGGAGAGACACATGAAACGAGAGGTTAAAACGGTAATCAAGGGGAAGTAATAACCTATAGGTGACCTCGTTGGTTCTCCTCAGGACTTTAAACGGCCCCACAAACCGCGGGCTCAGCTTCCGGCAGGGCAGGCGGAGGGGCAGAATCCGGGTCGAGTGCCAGACCCGATCACCCGGTACGAAGACCGGGGCCTCACTGCCATTGAGGTTATCGTTTGCCTTCCGACGACGTACGCCGTGTTGGAGGTGGACGTGGGCAGCGTCCCTCGTCTCCTCCACGCGCCGAAACCAGTCATCCACCGCAGGAGCCTTGGTCTGGCTCTGGTGCCACGGTGCCAGAACCGGTTGGTAACCCAACACACATTGAAATGGTGTTAGGTTAGTGGAGGAGTGCCGGAGAGAGTTCTGGGCACATTCGGCCCATGGCAAGAACACTGACCACTCCCCCGGCCGGTCCTGGCAGTAGGACCGCAGGAACCTACCCACATCCTGATTTACCCGTTCCACCTGCCCATTAGACTCGGGGTGGAACCCAGAGGTCAGGCTGACCGAGACCCCCAGACGTTCCATGAACGCTTTCCAGACCTTGGATGTGAACTGGGGAACTCGGTCAGACACTATATCCTCTGGTACCCCGTTGTGCCGGAAGACGTGTGTAAACAGGGCCTCCGCAGTTTGCAGGGCTGTGGGGAGACCGGGCAGAGGAAGGAGGCGGCAGGCCTTGGAAAAGCGGTCCACAACGACCAGGATGGTGGTGTTACCTTGGGAGAGGGGAAGATCAGTCAGGAAATCAACACTTAGATGAGACCATGGTCATTGTGGAATTGGTAAAGGTTGTAACTTACCCGCTGGGAGGTGCCTAGGTGCCTTACTATGGGCGCACGCTGAGCAGGAGGAGACATACACCCTCAAGTCTTTAGCCAAGGTAGGCCACCAGTACTTTCCGGTCAGGTAGCGCACTGTACGACCGATAACTGGGTGACCAGAGGAGGGTGACATGTGTGCCCAGTAGATCAGACGATCACGGATAAGAGCAGGCACGAACCGCAGCCCAGCTGGACACTGAGGTGGAGATGGATCTGTGCGTAATGCCTGCTCTATATCCGCGTCCATCGCCCATACTACCGGCGCCACAATGCAGGATGCCGGGAGCATGGGGGTGCTGTCTCTGGGCCTCTCCTCTGTGTCATACAGCCGTGACAATGTGTCTGCCTTCATGTTCTTCGTACCCGGGATGTATGACAGTGTAAAATCGAACCGGGTGAAGAATAGGGCCCACCTGGCCTGGCGAGGATTCAGCCTCCTCACTGCCCACTACACCGCGACCAAGCATGTCCCGAAACACCTTGTTCACAAAGGACTGGAAGACGGATGGAGCATTCATCAAACCGTAGCGCATCACCAGGTATTCATATTGCCCCGTGGTTGTGCTGAATGCTGTCTTCCACTCATCCCCCTCCCGAACACGCACCAGGTTGTACGCAACCCTGAGATCTAATTTGGTGAAGAAGCGCGCCCCATGCATTGACTTGATCACTGACGGAATGAGGGGGAGAGGATAACTAAACCTGATCGACTCCTTGTTCAGTGGTCGATAATCAATGCAAGGGCGCAGACCGCCGTCTTTTTTCTTCACAAAGAAGAAACTCGAGGAGGCGGGTGAAGTGGAGGGACGTACAGTTGAAGTCAGAAGTTTACATACACTTAGGTTGGAGTCATTAAAACTCGTTTTTCAACCACTCCACAAATGTCTTGTTAACAAACTATAGTTTTGGCAAGTCGGTTAGGATATCTACTTTGTGCATGACACAAGTAATTTTTCCAACAATTGTTTACAGATTATTTCACTTATAATTCACTGTATCACAATTCCAGTGGGTCTGAAGCTTACATACACTAAGTTGACTGTGCCTTTAAACAGCTTGTAAAATTCCAGAAATTATAGGCAAACTGATAGGCAAACTGACATAATTTGAGTCAATTGGTGGTGTACCTGCGGATGTATTTCAAGGCCTACCTTCAATCTCAGTGCCTCTTTGCTTGACATCATGGGGAAATCCAAAGAAATCAGCCAAGACCTCATCAAAAAAATGTGTAGACCTCCACAAGTCTGGTTAATCCTTGGGAGCAATTTCCAAACGCCTGAAGGTACCACGTTCATCTGTACAAACAATAGTACGCAAATATAAACACCATGGGACCACGCAGCCGTCATACCGCTCAGGAAGGAGACGCGTTCTATCTCCTAGAGATTATCGTACTTTGGTGCGAAAAGTGCAAATCAATCCCAGAACAACAGTAAAGGACCTTGTGAAGATGCTGGAAGAAACAGGTACAAGTATCTATATCCAAAGTAAAACGAGTCCTATATCAACATAACCTGAAAGGCCACTCAGCAAGGAAGAAGCCACTGCTCCAAAACCGCCATAAAAAAGCCAGACTACGGTTTGCAACTGCACATGGGAACAAAGATCGTACTTTTTGGAGAAATGTCCTCTGGTCTGATGAAACAGAAATAGAACTGTTTCGCCATAATGACCATCATTATGTTTGGAGGAAAAAGGGGGTTGCTTGCAAGCCGAAGAACACCATCCCAACTGTGAAGCACAGGGGTGGCAGCATGATGCTGTGGGGGTGCTTTGCTGCAGGAGGGACTGGTGCACTTCACAAAATAGATGGCATCATGAGGAAGGAAAATTATGTGGATATATTGAAGCAACATCTCAAGACATCAGTCAGGAAGTTAAAGCTTGGTCGCAAATGGGTCTTCCAAATGAACAATGACCCCAAGCATACTTCCAAAGTTGTGGCAAAATGTCTTAAGGATAACAAAGTCAAGGTATTGGAGTGGCCATCACAAAGCCCTGACCTCAATCCTATAGAAAATGTGTGGGCAGAACTGAAAAAATTTGTGCGAGCAAGGAGTTCAAGAGGAATGGGCCAAAATTCACCCAACTTATTGTGGGAAGCTTGTGGAAGGCTTCCCGAAATATTTGACCCAAATTAAACAATTTAAAGGCAATGCTACCAAATACTAATTGAGTGTATGTAAACTTCTGACCCACTGGGAATGTGATGAAAGAAATAAAAGCTGAAATAAATCATTCTCTCTACTATTATTCTGACATTTCACATTCTTAAAATAAAGTGGGGATCCTAACTGACCTAAAATAGGGACTTTCTACTAGGGATTAAATGTCAGGAATTGTGAAAAACTGAGTTTGAATGTATTTGGCTAAGGTGTATGTAAACTTCTGACTGTATATACCCCTGGCGCAGGGAATCGGTTATGTATGTTTCCATAGCCGCCGTTTCAGCCTGCGACAGGGGTTACACATGACTCCTGGGAGGAACAGCGTCTACCCGGAGGTTTATTGTGCAATCCCTCGCCCGATGAGGTGGTAACTTGGTAGCCTGTGTCTTTGAAAACGCGTGCGCCAAATCGAGGTATTCGGGGGAAATGCGTACGGTGGAGGTACTGTCTGGACTTTCCACCGTGGTTGCACCAACGGAAACACCTAGACACCTACCCTGACACTCTCGCGACCACCCCATGAGAACCCTCTGCGGCCATGAGAAGGTGGGGTTGTGGAGTGCTAACCAAGGGATACCTAATACCACAGGGAAAGCAGGGTACTCAGTAATAAAAAAAGTGATCTGCTCACAATGAGTCTCCTGGGTAATCATGGTGACTGGTGCAGTAATTTCCTGAACAAACCCGGACCCTAATGGTCGACTATCAAGTGCTCTGATGGGGAGTGGAATGATATGGGAACCAATGAAATACCTAGACGGCGTGAGAATGCCCTGTCCATAAAGTTCCCAGCTGCGCCTGAATCGACTAGCGCCTTACACTGGGGAACTACCATGTGATCGGGAAAGTAGATGGGTAGGGTACAGTGCGCAGCAGAGGGCTCTGAACGAGTGTGGGTGTTCAATACCTGGGGTGATGCGAGAGTGCCATGCCTGCCGCCTCCAGACCCAAAAGAGCGTTGACGACTCCGTGTGGTGTACTGTCGCTGTCGTCCTCCGCTCTCTCGGATGGCGGCTCCGCCCAGCTCCATCAGCTCGGGATCCGAGTCGGCTGGGGTGGGAACGAGCAGACCCCTTCCAGGACGTCCTCTGGCTGCAAACAGGTTGTCCAAATGGATGGCCATGTCCAAAAGTTGCGTGAAAGACAACATAGTGTCCCGGCAAACTAGCTACCGTCGGACATCTTCCCGCAGATGGCACCAGAAATGGTCGATAAGGGCCCGCTCGTTCCACCCGGACCCCGCTGCCAGAGTCCGAAACTCCAAAGCGAAGTCCTGCGCGGTCCTCGTCCCCTGCCTCAGGTGGACCAGCCGCTCACCCGCCTCTCAACCCTCGGGCGGGTGATCAAAGACCGCCCGAAAGAGGCGCGCGAACTCCCCGTAGTTCTCCAACACGGCCCACTCCAGGCCTTTCCCCGAGAGGCAGGAGACGAGGGCGAACACCTTATCCCACTCCGATGGGGCCGGCCTGATGCTGGAGAAACAGAGCTCCAGTTGGAGGAAGAATCCTTGGCAGAGCGCCGCCGTCCCGTCGAACTCCCGTGGTCGGGATATCTGGATCCCTCCGGGTGCTGGGGTTTGGGTGGCTGGATCCGGTTGGCCAGCTGGTCTCGACAGATCGGTTCCTCTCCTCTCCAGGAGCTGGACAACCTGAAGAACTTGATCCATCGCTTCCCCCAAGCTGGTCAGCATCGTGGAATGCTCCTGGACCCGTGCCACGACTCCAGGCATGCGCTCCTCTCCCGCTGACTCCATAGTGCAGGTGGGTGATTATGTGAAAATGTGATTTGAAGGAGTCAGGTGCAGGAGGGTAAATCACCGAATACAGAGTTTAATCTGTAGGACACAGTTACGCTGGATAGCGTCAACGAAATACAGGCACACAGGGAACAATATCCTTGGAAATACAAGGTACGGGTAGCTCAACCGAGCTACATTCAACTCACAAAATAACAATCACCCACAAGGACAAGGGGGAAAGAGGGAACACTTATACAGTGGGAAAAAAAGTATTTAGTCAGCCACCAATTGTGCAAGTTCTCCCACTTAAAAAGATAAGAGAGGCCTGTAATTTTCATCATAGGTACACGTCAACTATGACAGACAAAATGAGAAAATAAATCCAGAAAATCACATTGTAGGATTTTTAATGAATTTATTTGCAAATTATGGTGGAAAATAAGTATTTGGTCAATAACAAAAGTTTCTCAATACTTTGTTATATACCCTTTGTTGGCAATGACACAGGTCAAACGTTTTCTGTAAGTCTTCACAAGGTTTTCCCACACTGTTGCTGGTATTTTGGCACATTCCTCCATGCAGATCTCCTCTAGAGCAGTGATGTTTTGGGGCTGTCGCTGGGCAACACGGACTTTCAACTCCCTCCAAAGATTTTCTATGGGGTTGAGATCTGGAGACTGGCTAGGCCACTCCAGGACCTTGAAATGCTTCATACGAAGCCACTCCTTCGTTGCCCGGGCGGTGTGTTTGGGATCATTGTCATGCTGAAAGACCCAGCCACGTTTAATCTTCAATGCCCTTGCTGATGGAAGGAGGTTTTCACTCAAAATCTCACGATACATGGCCCCATTCATTCTTTCCTTTACACGGATCAGTCGTCCTGGTCGCTTTGCAGAAAAACAGCCCCAAAGCATGATGTTTCCACCCCCATGCTTCACAGTAGGTATGGTGTTCTTCGGATGCAACTCAGCATTCTTTGTCCTCCAAACACGACGAGTTGAGTTTTTACCAAAAAGTTCTATTTTGGTTTCATCTGACCATATGACATTCTCCCAATCCTCTTCTGGATCATCCAAATGCACTCTAGCAAACTTCAGACGTGCCTGGACATGTACTGGCTTAAGCAGGGGGACACGTCTGGCACTGCAGGATTTGATTCCCTGGCGGCGTAGTGTGTTACTGATGGTAGGCTTTGTTACTTTGGTTCCAGCTCTCTGCAGGTCATTCACTAGGTCCCCCCGTGTGGTTCTGGGATTTTTGCTCACCGTTCTTGTGATCATTTTGACCCCACGGGGTGAGATCTTGCATGGAGCCCCAGATCGAGGGAGATTATCAGTGGTCTTGTATGTCTTCCATTTCCTAATAATTGCTCCCACAGTTGATTTCTTCAAACCAAGCTGCTTACCTATTGCAGATTCAGTCTTCCCAGCCTGGTGCAGGTCTACAATTTTTTTTTCTGGTGTCCTTTGACAGCTCTTTGGTCTTGGCCATAGTAGAGTTTGGAGTGTGACAGTTTGAGGTTGTGGACAGGTGTCTTTTATACTGATAACACGTTCAAACAGGTGCCATTAATACAGGTAACGAGTGGAGGACATAGGAGCCTCTTAAAGAAGAAGTTACAGGTCTGTGAGAGCCAGAAATCTTGCTTGTTTGTAGGTGACCAAATACTTATTTTCCACCATAATTTGCAAATAAATTCATTAAAAATCCTACAATGTGATTTTCTGGATTTTTTTTTCTCAATTTGTCTGTCATAGTTGACGTGTACCTATGATGAAAATTACAGGCCTCTCTCATCTTTTTAAGTGGGAGAACTTGCACAATTGGTGGCTGACTAAATACTTTTTTCCCACACTGTATAGCATGTTACTGTACAGCCACTGGCGGTTATCAGTATCCATGCATTTACCAGTGTCCAAATCTGCCAATTTCATATACCGGTACGAGTGTAAAGGGCTACGGTCAACCACATCATGAACTTTAGCAAGGAACTTTACCTGGTTGCCTCTGCAAGGAAAGTGAATTGGCCACAAGTGAATCTTCCAGCAACACAATAACCCCAAGCACACATAAAAAACTACAAAGAAATGAAAGTGTTGTCCACAAAATAAACATTTTGCAATGGCCATCTCAGGCTCCAGACTTGAAACCTGTGATTTGAATTGAAGACACACATGCAGACAAAGGATATCAAGTATCTGGAAGGATTCTGTATGGAGGAATGGTCTAAGATCCCTCCCAATGTGTTAAGGGACTAATCTATGGCCCTTGGACACAGATCTATGTAGGCATAAAGGACATATAATTAATGCATACAGCATCTAGCAAATATCTACTGTAGAATTGCAATCCTACTACTACCCTACACAAAGTAAAATATGCAATACCATAATGTCTGCATTTCCATTCTCAACATTTTGTTACAGTATACACACCACACTTTTCAGGTAGTATAATTTTTGTTATGGGGACTGGAAAGTCATGTTCTGGAAAGGCCGAAGACGTTAACGTAGATGGGTGCTAAGACAATTTTGGAAAGGAGGCGTTCTATAGCTGACTCCGGAAGGGAACTGTTGTGACTTTCAGCTAATTAATATTCAAGATCATTTACAAGATCATTTACTGATTACTTATTAATTAATCAGTAAAGCATCTTAAATATATATTAGCCAAAAGTCCCAACAGTTCCTCCCAAGTACTGGAATATTGAATTGATCTAATTTATTTAATTAATTTTGTTATCCTATCCAAATTAATCTGAGGGGCACCATTAAGGGCTTTGTATAGAGAGACGCCATTATTAATCAGTAGTTATTAATATTTGTACCATTAATCCTATATCAACAATAGTCTTAATCAACAGTCAATTTACTATATTCTCATTCTGAATGGTCGTCGAGCTCGGAAACTTCAAGAACCCAACTGATTGCAAATTAACTCAATGCCACAAATAATTAATTCAAGGTTTTATTTACTAGACAAAATAAGTTGGAAATTGAGGTAGTTAACAGATACAATATTGACGCAGGGTATAATGGGATACAGCACAGTTATTGAGGTGAGAATCTCCACAGGTCAATATAAATGAACTTCCGTACTCAACTCAACAAATACAACAGAACATACATTCACAAGACTTTTGAGGACGAGATGGTCTTATCCATTGACAGGGAAATATGAGAGGCTCCACCAACACGCTTTCACAACTGTGAAATTATAATGAATCAACCAGGAATCGGCAGTGGACAATGCGGAGACAGTTTTGCTCATGGGTTGGTAAATTGGACCTGCCATCTACTCAATAACTTCCACCAATGGTACACACACAAAGCCACTTTCATAGAATAGGAACAATGTACAGGAAAATCACTTGTGTGTCAATATTGCCTCTCAGTGGGATTCCATCAGGATGGGAGGAGGGGTTGGATGATGGTGCTCTCAGTCTCTCTCTCCCTTGCCAGTGGAGCTGAGGCCTTTGGGCCGGAATTAGCTCAAGCCGAAGGAGTGATATCCATGTCTTTCTCTCTTTGTTCTCAGTCCAGGAATGTAAAGTCTATTAGAGTTGATTTAGTTATTTCTCTGATCTCCCGGGATGTATTACGAACTCAGTCTGTCGGTCTTGAATGAGCAACAGTGCACTACGCAGGGTCCTCTTGGGTAATTTTTCTGTCTCAGTAGGATAAAGCTAACATGATCTGTGTTTTGCTTTTCCAAGGAGATGTGATCATTCGTCCATCTGGTGATGCCTCGCCTTGTGGAACTTGATCTTCTGTCTGTTTGTAAGTTCTGTACTTTTATAGAGATACTCACAGAAGGAGGGCTCTGATGGCCAAACAGTGTCATGGGGACCACCCCGTTGATTCTAAGGATTCAGCATATCTATGATTATATGAGATAAACCTGAGATTTCCTCATAAATGTTCACAAAATGTATTTTGTTCAAGAAAAACAATTTCTAAGATGAATTACATAGCCTGTAGACTACAAATACGACCACATTGACATTGTACGTTAAAGCAAAATCCACATTATACTTATTTTATGACATCGGAATGGAAATATTATATTATGCTTCAAGTTGTATCAACATGTCATGAGTTTTTCAGTGTAAAAAATGTATAAGTTTATGTGTATAATGTTCTGGTGCTTTGGCACCCTTTTATCTTTGTTACGGAGAGTGGGAAGAAAAAGTCCCTGAATCTTTTTTCTTTCTTGGAACACAGCTCTGGCGCCAAAGTCTCTGATAACCCCCCTTCGTGTAGTAACCCAGGCAGATCACAAGGCGATATGCTGATTTGAAGGCATCTGTCTCCTAGCTCCTGACCTCCTCAGGGTCGTAAAGATTCCTGGTGTATTCCTGGTGTACCGAAGTTGAAAACATCTCGAGCTCCTGTTCACCCGACCTGGAGTTTCTGATGCTAAAATGCCAACCTATGCTACACTACCAGTCAAACGTTTGGACACACCTACTCATTCAAGGGTTTTTTATATTGTAGAATAATAGTGAAGACATCCAAAACATGAAATAACATATATGGAATCATGTAGTAACCAAAAAAGTGTTAAACAAATCAAATTATATTTTATATTTGAGATTTTTCAAATAGCCACCCTTGCCTTGATGACAGCTTTGAACACTCCTGGCATTCTCTCAACCAGCTTCACCTGAAATGCTTTTCCAACAGTCTTGAAGGAGCTGAGCACTTGTTGGCTGCTTTTCCTTCACTCTGCGGTCCGACTCATCCCAAACCATCTCAATTGGGTTGAGGTCAGGGGATTGTGGAGGCCAGGTCTTCTGATGCAGCACTACATCATTCTCCTTCTTGGTAAAATAGCCCTTACACAGCCTGGAACTTGTGTTGAGTCATTGTCCTGTTGAAAAACAAATGATAGTCCCACTAAGCCCAAACCAGATGGAATGGCGTATCGCTGCAGAATGCTGTGGTAGCCATGCTGGTAAAGTGTGCCTTGAATTCTAAATAAATCACAGACATTGTCACCAGCAAAGCACCCCCACACCATAACACCTCCTCCTTCATGCTTTACGGTGGGAACTACACATGCAGAGATCATCCGTTCACCCACACCTCGTCTCACAAAGACACAGTGTTTTGAACCAAAAATCTCAAATTTGGACTCCAGACCAAAGGACACATTTCCACCAGTCTAATGTCCATTGCTCGTGTTTCTTGGCCCAAGCAAGTCTCTTCTTATTATTGGTGTCCTTTAGTAGTGGTTTCTTTGCAGCAATTTGACCATGAAGGCCTGATTCACACAGTCTCCTCTGAACAGTTGATGTTGAGATGTGTCTGTTACTTGAACTCTGTGAAGCATTTATTTGGGCTGCAATTTCTGAGGCTGGTAATTCTAATTAACTTATCCTCTGCAGCAGAGTTAACTCTGAATCTTCCATTCCTGTGGCGGTCCTCATGAGAGCCAGTTTCATCATAGTGCTTGATGGTTTTTGCGACTGCACTTGAAGAAACTTTCAAAGTTCTTGAAATGTTCCGTATTGACCTTCATGTCTTAAAGTAATGATGGACTGTCATTTCTCTTTGCTTATTTGAGCTGTTCTTGACTCTCAGATCCACCTCTACGCAGACGACACCATTTTGTATACATCTGGCCCTTCATTGGACACTGTGTTAACAAACCTCCAAACGAGCTTCAATGCCATACAACACTCCTTCAGTAGCCTCCAACTGCTCTTAAACACTAGTAAAACTAAATGCATGCTTTTCAATCGAACGCTGCTGGCACCCGCCCACCCGACTAGAATCACCACTCTCGATGGGTCTGACCTAGAGTATGTGGACAACTACAAATACCTAGGTGTCTGGTTAGACTGTAAACTCAACTTCCAGACTCACATAAAGAATCTCCAATCCAAAGTTAAATCTAGAATCGGCTTCCCTATTTCGCAACAAAGCCTCCTTCACTCATGCTGCCAAACATGCCCTCGTAAAACTGACTATCCTACCGATCCTTGACTTCGGCGATGTCATTTACAAAATAGCCTCCAACACTCTACTCAGCAAATTGGATGTAGTCTATCACAGTGCCATCCGTTTTGTCTCCAAAGCCCCATACACTACCCACCACTGTGACCTGTACGCTCTTGTTGGCTGGTCCTCACTACATGTTCGTCGTCAAACCCACTGGCTCCAGGCCATCTATAAATCACTGCTAGGCAAATCCCCGCCTTATCTTAGCTCATTGGTCACCATAGCAGCACCCACCCGTAGTCTGCGCTCCAGCAGGTATATCTCACTGGTCATTCCCAAAGCCAACACCTCCTTTGGCCGCCATTCCTTCCAGTTCTCTGCTGCCAATGACTGGAATGAATTGCAAAAATCTCTGAAGCTGGAGACTCTTATCTCCCTCAATAACTTTAAGCATCAGTTGTCAGAGCACCTTACCGATCACTGCACCTGTACACAGCCCATCTGAAATTAGCCCACCCAACTACCTCATCCCTATATTGTTATTTATTTTGCTCTTTTGCACCCCAGTATCTCTATTTGCACATAATCTCTTGCACATCTAGCATTCCAGTGTTAATACTATTGTAATTATTTTGCACTATAGCCTATTTATTGCCTTACCTCCATAACTTGCTACATTTGCACACACTGTATATATATTTTCTGTTGTATTTTTGACTTTATGTTTTTTACCCCATATGTAACTCTGTGTTGTTTTTATTGCACTGCTTTGCTTTATCTTGGCCAGGTCGCAGTTGTAAATGAGAACCTGTTCTCAACTGGCTTACCTGGTTAAATAAAGGTGAAATAAAAAAATAAATACAAAATAATATGGACTTGGTCTTTTACCAAATGGGGCTATCTTCTGTATACCCCCCCCCCTACCTTGTCACAACACAACTGATTGGCTCAAACGCATTAAGAAGGAAATAAATTCCACAAATTAACTTTTAAGAAGGCACACCTGTTAATTGAAATGCATTCCAGGTGACTACCTCATGAAGCTGGTTGAGAGAATGTCAAGAGTGTGCAAAGCTATCATCAAGGCAAAGGGTGGCTATTAGAAAAACTTCAAATATATTTTGATTTGTTTAACACTTTTTTGGTTACTACATGATTCCATATGTGTTATTTCATAGTTTTGATCTCTTCACTATTATTCTACAATGTAAAAAATAGTTTAAAAAATGAAAAACCCTTGAATGAGTAGGTGTGTCCAAACTTTTGACTGATACTGTATATGCAGATGGAATTCACGTTTGTTATTATCACAGCTGTGTACCGCCACAAGCAAACACCAAGGCGGCACTCAGCGAACTGTAGAAGAAAATTTGCCAGCAAGAATCCTCTCACCCGGAAGCAGTCTTTGTCTCGGCTGATTTTAACCAAGCACTCTTAATACAGATTTTTCCAAAATATCTCCAATATGTATCCTGTCTCACGAGAGGAAACAACATGCATGTATATACAAACATCTGTGATGCGTACAAAGGCCCCACTTCGGCCAATCAGTTCACATCTCTCTGTTCCTACTCCCTGCCTACAAGCAGGAACTCAACAGGGAGCCACCAACACAGAGAATAGTGAGGAGCTGGACAGAGGAGGCAGACTAAATGTTGCAGGACTGTTTTGATAATACTGCTTGGGAAATAGTCCCTTGTAGCTCAGTTGGTAGAGCATGGCGTTTGCAACGACAGGGTTGTGGGTTCGATTCCCACGGGGGGCCGGTATGAAAATGTATGCACTCACTAACTGTAAGTCGCTCTGGATAAGAGCATCTGCTAAATGACTAAAATGTAAATGTAAAATGAATATGTTAAAAGATTCATCCACCCAGGACTTGTCATTCAACTTGAGGAATATACACTACATGACAAAAAGTATGCGACACCTGCTTGTCGAACATCTCATTCCAAAATAATGGACATTAATATGGACTTGGTCCCCCCTTTGCTGCTATAACAGCCTCCACTCTTCTGGGAAGGCTTTCCACTAGATGTTAGAACATTGCTGCGGGGACTTGCTTCCATTCAGCCACAAGATCATTAGTGAGGTCAGGCAGTCGGCATTCCAATTCATCCCAAAGGTGTTTGATGGGGTTGAGGTCAGGGCTCTGTGCAGGCCAGTCAAGTTCTTCCAAACCATTTCTTTACGGACCTCGCTTTGTGCACGGGGGCATTGTCATGCTGAAACTGGAAAGGGCCTTCCCCAAAAAAGTTGGAAGCTCTGCCATGGAAACCGATTACATGAAGCTCCCGATGAACAGTTATTGTGCTGACTTTGCTTCCAGAGGCAGTTTGGAACTCGGTAGTGAGTGTTGCAACTGAGGACAGAGATTTTTACACTCTTCAGCACTCAGCGGTTCCATTCTGTGAGCTTGTGTGGCCTATCACTTTGCGGCTGAGCCGTTGTTGCTCCTAGACGTTTCCACTTCACAATAACAGCACTTACAGTTGACCGGGGCAGCTCTAGCAGGGCAGACATTTGATGAAATGACTAGTTGGAGAGGTGGCATCCTATGACTGTGCCACGTTGAAAGTCACTGAGCACTTCAGTAAGGCCATTCTACTGCCAATGTTTGTCTATGGAGATTGCATGGCTGTGTGCTCGATTTTATATACCTATCAGCAACAGGTGTGGCTGAAATAGCCGAATCCACTAGTTTGAGGGGGTCTCCACATACATGTGTGTATATATAGTGTACATCATCAATCACTGGCTTCATTATGAAATGTGTTAATGATGTTGTACCCACAATAACAATCCGGCCATACCCCCAACCAAAAACCCTGGATGAACGTAGATATCCTTAAATCCAGTTGTGTGGTGCCCACAGAAGCTTCCCTCCCAGACGAGCTTAACACATGTTATGCTCGCTTTGAGGCAGACAATACAGAGCCATCCAGGAAGACTCTCGCAGCTCCAGGCGACCAGGTGCTTTAGCTCTCAGAGTCTGACGTAAGTTTTAATGCTAACAAAGCCGCCGGCCCAGATGGCATCCCTGGCTGCATCCTCAGAGTGTGTGCTAACCAACCAACCAGCAGGCGGGCATCTTGTCGGACATCTTCAACCTGTCCGTGTCCCAGGCTGTAGTCCCCACCTGCTTCAAGGAGACCACCATCGTCCCGGTGCCCAAAAACAAGGTGACATGCCCAAATGACTATCGCCCTGTCGCACTCACCCCTGTCAACATGAAGTGCTTCAAGAGGCTGGTCATGGCCTACATCAAGGCCAGCATGCCAGGCACACTGGACCCACTCCAATTTGTCTATCGCTTCAACAGATCCACGGAAGATGCCATTTCCATCACCATTCACACAGCCAAAAGGAACACCTATGTGAGAATGCTGTTCGTTGACTACAGTTCAGCATTCAACACTATTGTTCCCTCCAAGCTCGACACCAAGCTCAGAGCCCTGGGTCTGGACACCACCCTCTGTAACTGGATCCTGGACTTCCTGACAGGCAGACCACAGGCTGTGGGGATTGGCAACAACACCTGCTCCACACTGACTCTTAACACAGGGCCCCCTAGGGGTGTGTCCTCAGTCCTCTGTTGTACTCCCTGTTCACCCACGACTGTGTGGCTTTGCAAGACACCACAGTTGTAGGCCTGATAACCAACAATGACAAGTCAGCATATAGGAAGGATGTAAGGGAACTGGTGCCAGGACAACAACCTCTCCCTCAACATCAGCAAAACAAAGGAGTTGATTGGTGACTTCAGGAAACAGAGAGGGAACATGCCCGATCCACATCAACGGGACTGCACTAGAGAGAGTTTTAAGTTCCTCAGTGTCCACATCACCAAGGACTTGACATGGGCCAACACCCCCACCCTTGTCAAGAGGGCGCAAAAGCGTCTCTACGTCCTAAGGCGGCTGAAGAAATGTGGCGTGCCAACCTGGGTACTCTCCAAATACTACCACTGCACCATTGAGAGTGTCCTGACCGGTTGCATCACGGTCTGGTACGGGAATTACTTCGGTCCATGACCGCAAGGCCCTCCAGTGGGTGGTGAAGTACATCACTGGGACCGTGCTACCACCCATCCAGGACATCTTCTCGAAACAGTACCTGAGGAAGGCCCACAGCATCAGTCACAGGCTTCATTAATACATACCCCAAAACCAGAAGCCATGGATTACAGGCACCATCTGAACTGTACTTATATTTTGACTGTCATACTGAGACTAGGGTGTCTTTTACAGATGAGCCCTTCATACATACATCAAGCACATACAATATAAAAAAATATATATATATATTAAGAAAAACACTCATTTATCAACAGAGGACTCGGATCAAAACTCTGAGCTGACCAAGGGGGACCAGAACATCTAATTTCAGAGAGCTCTGTAAATTGTTTCACATAAAGCTAGCAAAAAAACTAAAAGCAGCTTTACCCAACTCTGTGGAGATCGAAGAGGCCTCCAGTGTTATCCAAGCCTGAGACCGGGTTTAGCCATTTGTAAGACTAAGTTCAATTAATTATGATAGATACATAGGAAGTTTCTGCATGACTGCTCTGTAAATAAATACAAGAAAATCCTGCTCTCTCCTTACATACAAGGAGGCCCAACCCACTTTTTGAAACAAAACACAATGGTGAGTTCTATAACCATCACCAGTAATAAACCTAAGGGCACAATGGAAAACAGCTTCTAGTGGTTTAAGTGTAGATGCTGCTGCATGCATATACTGTAGATAATATCCCCATAACCTAAAATAGACATATGTGACCTGGACAATTTCCTTCTATTAACAAAAGTCAGACATGCTTTGTTCCTGTAAAAGAAACCAACCTTGAACTTTAACTTCTTCACGATCTCAGTGACATGTTTTTGAAATGACAGTTTGTCAGCCAGATACCAACATACAGTATTTGTAGGCAGGAACTCGCTCAATTTGTCTACCGTTCAAACTAGTCATTACAAATTCATTTAATCTGGGTTATGGGACCTAGAAAAAAAGCATGCATTTTGTTTTGTTTGCATTTAGCAACAAACATGGCAGCACAATTCCTTACATCATCTAAGGCATTTGCAATAGCATTTACAACAAGCATGGTAAGTCTCCCGAGTGGCGCAGTGGTCTAAGGCACTGCATCGCAGTGCTAGCTGTGCCACTAGAGATCCTGGTTCGAATCCAGGCTCTGTCGTAGCCGGCCGCGACCGGGAGACCCATGGGGTGGCGCGCAATTGGCCCAGCGTCGTCCAGGGTAGGGGAGGGAATGGCCGGAAGGGATGTAGCTCAGTTGATAGAGCATGGCGTTTGCAACGCCAGGGTTGTGGGTTTGATTACCACAGGGGGTATGAAAAAAAAATGTATGCACTAACTGTAAGTCGCTCTGGATAAGAGCGTCTGCTAAATGACTAAAATGTAATGTAGCAGTAGTGGTGCTATGTTTAGGTCTGGATTGATTAACATTAAGAATACAATTTACAGACAGAATATAACGTAGCTGTTTGTTGACCAATGATTCTAGTATTTTCGCAGAACATGGGAGCCTGGAAATGGGTCGATAGATCACGACTATCCTCGCCTTAATGGAGTGGTAGCACTAAAGCTGCTTTCCACACTTGGAATATTTCCTGATACTAAAGTCCAGGCTCTGTCGTAGCCGGCTGCGACCGGGAGACCCATGGGGCGGCGCACAATTGGCCCAGCGTTGTCCAGGGCAAGGGAGAGAATGGCCGGCAGGGATGTAGCTCAGTTGGTAGAGCATGTTGTTTGCAACGCCAAAATTCTGGGTTCGATTCCCACGGGGGGCCAGTATGATTTTTTTTTTAAATAATAATGTATGCACTCAGTAACTGTAAGTCGCTCTGGATAAGAGCGTCTGCTAAATGACTAAAATGTAAATGTAAAATGTGTGTTATTGAGCCAGCAATGAGGGGCGCTGCGTACTTATGCAAAGACGGGACCACATTTTCAGCCCCTAATGACGTCTTGGTGTCAATAGCTAATTAGGCAGCAATAACTTTTGTTTCTGTGAGTTGTCCCCCCAAATAATCCTGACTACCATTTCCCAAGTCATGTGAGGTTGACTGATCATCCATCGAGGCAACTGGAGGCTGTATGTGGGAAGAACAGCCAACTGACTGGCCAAGACCAGTATGACCACCAATTCCTTCAAATAGGCAACCAGCTGAGATAAAATGCTGATTAAAAGCATCACAAATCTTCACTTTTTCCGTAATGATGGAAGAGTCTAAAACTACTTGCTTAGGCAGGGAAGTAGAGGAATTACCCCACTTCAGTGAATTATCGGTTTTCCAGAATTTAGAGGGATCACAAACAGGCAAAATCGAACTACTTCCATAGCGCTATGACAGACTCTGTTAAATAGTGCACCTATTTCTCAATTGCCTAAATAGCTGCCAGTCATCTAACGAGCCAGTTTGTCTAGCCTTGGTCCAGGCTTGATTTCTTATCAGCAAGAGAGGTAAACATGGATGAGAAAAAGTGCCAAAACAGTGCAACAAGTAGAAAAAAGCGCTCAATAATATAGATCATGGAATGCCTGGGGCAAGAAAAAAGTAATATATATCTTCACAATTACACGAGGGTTAGAGTTTTTCAATTTGGTATTTCTAATGCAAGCAATAGGGCAGTGGTCACTGATATCATTTGCAAAATCCCCACCATCCAAATACTTATGGGGACGGTTAGTCAGGATAAATTCAATCAATGAGGAGTTTGCTAGGTGTTTTACATTAATCCGAGTGGGTTTCATTATCAGCTGAGTCAAGTTGAACTCAAGACAAATATTATGAAACTGACCTGTGGCATGTGTAAGCCAATCAAGATTTAGATCTCCTAACACAACCACTACATACAGTGCCTTGCAAAAGTATTAATCCCCCTTGGCGTTTTCCCTATTTTGTTGCATTACAATCTGTAATTTAAATGAAATTTTATTTAGATTTCATCTAATGGACATACACAAAATAGTCCAAATTGGTGAAGTGAAATAAAAAAAATAAGTTGTTTCATCAAAATTTAAAAAAACAAAAAAGGAAAAGTGGTGTGTGCATATGTATTCACCCCTTTGCTATGAAGCCCCTAAATAAGATTTGGTGCAACCAATTACCTTCAGAAGTCACATAATTAGTTAAATAAAGTCCACCTGTGTACAATCTAAGTGTCACATGATCTGTCACATGATCTCAGCATATATACACCTGTTCTGAAAGGCCCCAGAGTCTGCAACACCACTAAGGAAGGGGCACCACCAAGCAAGCAGCACCATGAAGACCAAGGAGCTCTCCAAACAGGTCAGGGATAAAGTTGTGGAGAAGTACAGATCAGGGTTGGGTTATAAAAAAATATCTGAAACTTTGAACGTCCCACGGAGCACCATTAAATCCATTATTAAAAAATGGAAAGAATATGGCACCACAACAAACCTGCTAAGAGAGGGCCGCCCACCAAAACTCACGAACCAGGCAAGGAGGGCATTAATCAGAGAGGCAACAAAGAGACCAAAGATAACCCTGAAGGAGCTGCAAAGCTCCACAGCGGAGATTGGAGTAGTTGTCCATAGGACCACTTTAAGCCGTACACTCCACAGAGCTGGGTTTTATGGAAGAGTGGCCAGAAAAAAGACATTGCTTGAAAAAATAAGCATACAGGTTTGGTGTTCGCCAAAAGGCATGTGGGAGACTCCCCAAACATATGGAAGAAGGTACTCTGGTCAGATGAGACTAAAATTGAGCATTTTGGCCATCAAGGAAAACGCTATGTCTGGCGCAAACCCAACACCTCTCATCACCCCGAGAACACCATTCCCACGGTGAAGCATGGTGGTGGCAGCATCATGATGTGGGGATGTTTTTCATTGGCAGGGACTGGGAAACTGGTCAGAATTGAAGGAATGATGGATGGCGCTAAATACAGGAATATTCTTGAGGGAAACCTGTTTCAGTCTTCCAGAGATTTGAGACTGGGACGGAGGTTCACCTTCCAGCAGGACAATGACCCTAAGCATACTGCTAAAGCAACACTCGAGTGGTTTAAGGGGAAACATTTAAATGTCTTGGAATGGCCTAGTCAAGGCCCAGACCTCAATCCAATTGAGAATCTGTGGTATGACTTAAAGATTGCTGTACACCAGCGGAACCGATCCAACTTGAAGGAGCTGGAGCAGTTTTGCTTTGAAGAATGGGCAAAAATCCCAGTGGCTAGATGTGCCAAGCTTATAGAGACATACCTCAAGAGACTTGCAGCTGTAATTGCTGCAAAATGTGGCTCTACAAAGTATTGACTTTGGGAGGGTGAATAGATATGCATGCTCAAGTTTTCATTTTTATTTGTCTTATTTCTTGTTTGTTTCACAAAAAAAAGTATTTTGCATCTTCAAAGTGGTAGGCTTGTTGTGCAAATCAAATGATACAAACCCCCAAAAAATCTATTTTAATTCCAGGTTGAAAGGCAACAAAATAGGAAAAATGCCAATGGGGTGAATACGTTCGCAATCAACTGTATACAGTCGAAGTCGGAAGTTTACATACACCTTAGCCAAATACATATACACTCAGTTTTTCACAATTCCTGACATTTAATCATAGTAAAAATTCCCAGTCTTAGGTCAGTTAGGATCACCACTTTATTTTAAGAATCTGAAATGTCAGAATAATAGCAAAGAGAATGATTTATTTCAGCTTTTATTTATTTCGTCAAATTCCCAGTGGGTCAGAAGTTTACATACACTCAATTAGTATTTGGTAGCATTGCCTTTAAATTGTTTAACTTCGGTCAAACGTTTCGCGTAGCCTTCCACAAGCTTCCCACAATACGTTTTTTGGCCCATTCCTCCTGACAGAGCTGGTGTAACTGAGTCAGGTTTGTAGGCCTCTTTGCTTGCACACGCTTTTTCAGTTCT
Source organism: Coregonus clupeaformis (assembly GCF_020615455.1). NCBI lineage: Eukaryota > Metazoa > Chordata > Actinopteri > Salmoniformes > Salmonidae > Coregonus > Coregonus clupeaformis. The sequence goes on along the minus strand of NC_059194.1, from coordinate 43,904,961 downwards.
GCCCACAAATTTTCATAGGATTGAGGTCAGGGCTTTGTGATGGCCACTCCAATACCTTGACTTTGTTGTCCTTAAGCCATTTTGCCAAAACTTTGGAAGTATGCTTGGGGTCATTGTCCATTTGGAAGACCCATTTGAGACCAAGCTTTAAATTCCTGACTGATGTCTTGAGATGTTGCTTCAATATATCCACACAATTTTCCTTTCACATGATGCCATTTATTTTGTGAAGTGCACCAGTCCCTCCTGCAGCAAAGCACCCCCACAGCATGATGCTGCCACCCCGTGCTTCACGTTTGGGATGGTGTTCTTTGGCTTGCAAGTTCCCCCTTTTTCCTCCAAACATAACGATGGTCGTTATGGCCAAACAGTTTTATTTTTATTTCATCAGACCAGAGGACATTTCTTCAAAAAAGTACGATCTTTGTCCCCATGTGCAGTTGAAAACCATAGTCTGACTTTTTTATGGCGGTTTTGGAGCAGTGGCTTCTTCCTTGCTGAGCGGCCTTTCAGGTTATGTCGATATAGGACTCGTATTACTGTGGATGTACAGTGGGGAGAACAAGTATTTGATACACTGCCGATTTTGCAGGTTTTCCTACTTACAAAGCATGTAGAGGTCTGTAATTCTTATCATAGGTACACTTCAACTGTGAGAGACGGAATCTAAAACAAAAATCCAGAAAATCACATTGTATGATTTTTAAGTAATTAATTTGCATTTTATTGCACTCCCTTTTCGCACCAAAGTACGTTCATCTCTAGGAGATAGAACACGTCTCCTTCCTGAGCGGTATGACGGCTGTGTGGTCCCATGGTGTATATACTTGCGTACTATTGTTTGTACAGATGAACGTGGACCCAAGGATGAACCAGACTTGTGGAGGTCTACAATTTCTTTTCTGAGGTCTTGGCTGATTTCTTTTGATTTTCCCATGATGTCAAGCAAAGAGGCACTGAGTTTGAAGGTAGGCCTTGAAATACATCCACAGATACACCTCCAATTGACTCAAATGATGTCAATTAGCCTATCAGAAGCTTCTGAAGCCATGACATCATTTTCTGGAATTTTACAAGCTGTTTAAAGGCACAGTCAACTTAGTGTATGTAAACTTTTGACCCAATGGAATTGTGATACAGTGAATTATAAGTGAAATAATCTGTCTGTAAACAATTGTTGGAAAAATTACTTGTGTCATGCACAAAGTAGATGCCCTAACCGACTTGCCAAAACTATAGTTTGTTAACAAAAATGTGTGGAGTGGTTGAAAAATGAGTTTTGATGACTCCAACCCAAGTGTATGTAAACTTCTGACTTCAACTGTACATGAAAGGGTTTTAAATAATCAGAACAGCCTCCACCAAATTATTCAACCAGGTATTTGAGATAACCAGAACGTCTGGGCTAGTGTCATGCACCCAGACATACAGAAAGTTCAGTTTCAACATCAGGCTTCGCACATTTATATGTAACAGTCCAAGCTCTTTGTGAGATTTTTAAACAGCAGGAGTATCCATGGTGACACAATAGTCAATAGAATTGGATGAGCTAGCCACAAAATGCTTCCTGATTGGATTCAAAGTGCCTAAGAACGCCAATGTAACCTGCCTATATGACTATCGCCCTGTAGCACTCACATCTACAGCCATGAAATGCTTGGCTCAAATCAACACCATCATCCCAGACACCTTGGACCCATTCCAATTTGCATACCACATCAACAGATCCACAGATGACGCAATCACTATTGCACTCCACACTGCCCTCTCCCACCTGGACAAGAGGAATACCTATGTGAGAAGGTTGTTTGTATTTGTTTTTTGTATTTGTATTTTTTAGGGATACCCATTAGCTGGTGCCAAGGCAGCAGCGACTCTTCCTGGGGTCCAAACACATTAAGACACTTATATTACACATAAACAAAATATGAAACAGTACAACAGTTCATTCGAAAAGTATTCAGAACCCTTGACTTTTTCCAAATGTTGTTACGTTACAGCCTTATTCTAAAATGGATTAAATAAATAAAAATGTCCTCAACAATCTACACACAATAGCCCATAATGACGAAGTCAAAACCGGTTTTTAGAAAATGTAGCAAAAGTATTAAAAATAAAAAACAGATACCATATTTACATAAGTATTCAGACCGTTTGCTATGAGACTCGAAATTGAGATGAGGTGCATCCTGTTTCCATTGATCATCCTTGAGGTGTTTCTATAACTTGATTGGAGTCCACCTGTGGTAAATTCAATTGATTGGACATAATTTGGAAAGGCACACACCTGTCTATATAAGGTCCCACAGTTGACAGTGCACGTCAGAGCAAAAACCAAGCCATGAGGTCGAAGGAATTGTCCGTAGAGCTCAGAGACAGGATTGTGTCGAGGCACAGATCTGGGGAAGGGTACCAAAATATCTCTGCAGCATTGAAGGTCCCCAAGATCACAGTGGCCTCCATCATTCTTAAATGGAAGAAGTTTGGAACCACTAAGACTCTTCCTAGAGCTGGCCGCCCGGCCAAACTGAGCAATCGGGGGAGAAGGGCCTTGGTCATGGAGGAGACCAAGAACCCGATGGTCACTCTGACAGAGCTTTAGAATTCCTCTGTGGAGATGGGAGAACCTTCCAGAAGGACAACCATCTCTGCAGCACTCCAATCACACCAATAGAGTGACCAGACGAAAGCCACTTCTCAGTAAAAGGCACATGACAGCCCGCTTGGAGTTTGCCAAAAGGCACCTAAAGGACTCAGACCATGAGAAACAAGATTCTCTGGTCTGATGTAACCAAGATTGAAATCTTTGACTTGAATGCGAAGCGTCACGTCTGGGGGAAACCTGGCACCATCCCTACGGTGAAGCATGGTGGAGGCAGCATCATGCAGTGGGGATGTTTATCAGCGGCAGGGACTGGGAGACTAGTCAGGACTAAGGGAAAGATGAACGGAGCAAAGTACAGAGAGATCCTTGATGAAAACATGCTCCAGAACGCTCAGGACAACGACCCTAAGCACACAGCCTTGAGTGGCCCAGCCAGAGCCCGGACTTGAACCCGATCGAACATCTCTGGAGAGACCTGAAAATAGCTGTGCAGCGACGGTCCCCATCCAACCTGACAGAGCTTGAGAGGATCTACAGAGAAGAATGGGAGAAACTCCCCGAATACAGGTCTGCCAAGCTTGTAGCGTCATACCCAAGAAGACTCGAGGCTGTAATCACTGCCAAAGGTGCTTCAACAAAGTACTGAGTAAAGGGTCTGAATACATACACTATGTAAATGTAATATTTCAGTTGTAATTTTTTTATAAATTTGCACATAAACCCCCCCCCCCACTGTTTTTGCTTTGTCGTTATGGGGTATTGTGTGTAGATTGATGAGGGGGAAAAAAACAATTTAATCAATTTTAGAATACGGCTGTAACGTAACAAAATGTGGAAAGAGTCAAGGGGTCTGAATACTTTCCAAATGCACTGTAACACCGTCACACCACCACGTATCTGCAATACAAAACGTATAATACCACCATACAACAATATTACAATGTACGTGTGTGTAGAGTGCATGTGCTAGCGTTTGTGTGTGTATGCATGTGTCTGTACCTGTGTGTCTCTCTTCACAGTCCCTGCTGTTCCATAAGGTGTATTTTTATCAGTTTTTTAAATAGAATTCTACTGCTTGCCTCAGTTGCAGTACCTGATATGGAATAGAATTCCATGTAGTCATGGCTCCATGCAGTACTATGCGCCTCCCATAGTCTGTTCTGGACTTGGGGATTGTATTTGTATTTTTTATGGATCTCCATTAGCTGCTGCCAAAGCAGAAGCTACTCTTCCTGGGGTCCAGCAAAATTAAGGCACTTATACCATTTTAAAAACATTACAATACATTAACAAATTTCACAACACACTGTGTGCCCTCAGGCCCCTACTCCACCCCTACCACATACAGTGGGGGGAAAAAGTATTTAGTCAGCCACCAATTGTGCAAGTTCTCCCACTTAAAAAGATGAGAGAGGCCTGTAATGTTCATCATAGGTAAACGTCAACTATGACAGACAAAATGAGAATTTTTTTTCCAGAAAATCACATTGTAGGATTTTTTATGAATTTATTTGCAAATTATGGTGGAAAATAAGTAGTTGGTCAATAACAAAAGTGTCTCAATACTTTGTTATATACCCTTAGTTGGCAATGACACAGGTCAAACGTTTTCTGTAAGTCTTCACAAGGTTTTCACACACTGTTGCTGGTATTTTGGCCCATTCCTCCATGCAGATCTCCTCTAGAGCAGTGATGTTTTGGGGCTGTCACTGGGCAACACGGACTTTCAACTCCCTCCAAAGATTTGCAAAATGTTGATTTTGTGGACAACACTTTCATTTCTTTGTAGTTTTTTATGTGTGCTTGGGGTTATTGTGTTGCTGGAAGATTCACTTGTGGCCAATTCATTTTCCTGGCAGAGGCAACCAGGTAAAGATCCTTGGTAAAGTTCATGATGTGGTTGACCGTAGCCCTTTACACTCGTACCTGTATATGAAATTGGCATATTTGGACACTGGTAAACGCATGGATACTGATAACCACCAGTGGCTGTACAGTAACATGCTATACACAACGTCAGAGGTCAGCGACTTCGCTTCACAGCTCTGCATGGGTTTTGACTGACAGCCGTTCTGAACTTGAGCACCTTGCAGGACAAGAAGTTGCCCCCATCCCTCCTTATAATTGGGCAACTTTAGCAATTTTGTTGTTGTCTGAGTGAGGGAAATGCTGTAAATTACGAGGACGTATTTTGAAAGATAAGACTATGGATTATAATAAATAACGCTTTTATTTTATACAAGCAAGCCAAACATGCGTAATTCCAAATGTGTACATTTCAATATCATAAAACGTATGTTACAGTGGGGAAAAAAAGTATTTAGTCAGCCACCAATTGTGCAAGTTCTCCCACTTAAAAAGATGAGAGAGGCCTGTAATTTTCATCATAGGTACACGTCAACTATGACAGACAAAATGAAAGAAAAAAAATCCAGAAAATCACATTGTAGGATTTTTTATGAATTTATTTGGAAATTATGGTGGAAAATAAGTATTTGGTCAATAACAAAAGTTTCTCAATACTTTGTTATATACCCTTTGTTGGCAATGACACAGGTCAAACGTTTTCTGTAAGTCTTCACAAGGTTTTCACACACTGTTGCTGGTATTTTGGCCCATTCCTCCATGCAGATCTCCTCTAGAGCAGTGATGTTTTGGGGCTGTTGCTGGGCAACACAGACTTTCAACTCCCTCTAAAGATTTTCTATGACGTTGAGATCTGGAGACTGGCTAGGCCACTCCAGGACCTTGAAATGCTTCTGGTCCTTTGCAGAAAAACAGCCCCAAAGCATGATGTTTCCACCCCCATGCTTCACAGTAGGTATGGTGTTCTTTGGATGCAACTCAGCGTTCTTTGTCCTCCAAACACGACGAGTTGAGTTTTTACTAAAAAGTTATATTTTGGTTTCATCTGACCATATGACATTCTCCCAATCCTCTTCTGGATAATCCAAATGCACTCTAGCAAACTTCAGACGGGCCTGGACATGTACTGGCTTAAGCAGGGGGACACGTCTGGCACTGCAGGATTTGAGTCCCTGGCGGCGTAGTGTGTTACTGATGGTAGGCTTTGTTACTTTGGTCCCAGCTCTCTGCAGGTCATTCACTAGGTCCCCCCGTGTGGTTCTGGGATTTTTGCTCACCATTCTTGTGATCATTTTGACCCCACGGGGTGAGATCTTGCGTGGAGCCCCAGATCGAGGGAGATTATCAGTGGTCTTGTATGTCTTCCATTTCCTAATAATTGCTCCCACAGTTGATTTCTTCAAACCAAGCTGCTTACCTATTGCAGATTCAGTCTTCCCAGCCTGGTGCAGGTCTACAATTTTGTTTCTGGTGTCCTTTGACAGCTCTTTGGTCTTGGCCATAGTGGAGTTTGGAGTGTGACTGTTTGAGGTTGTGGACAGGTGTCTTTTATACTGATAACAAGTTCAAACAGGTGCCATTAATACAGGTAACGAGTGGAGGACAGAGGAGCCTCTTAAAGAAGAAGTTACAGGTCTGTGAGAGCCAGAAATCTTGCTTGTTTGTAGGTGATAAAATACTTATTTTCCACCATAATTTGCAAATAAATTCATTAAAAATACTACAATGTGATTTTCTGGATTTTCTTTTCTCAATTTGTCTGTCATAGTTGACGTGTACCTATGATGAAAATTACAGGCCTCTCTCATCTTTTTAAGTGGGAGAACTTGCACAATTGGTGGCTGACTAAATACTTTTTTCCCCACTGTATCTACAATACAAAATCTATGTGTACGTGTGTGTATAGTGCGTATGTTATCGTGTGTCTGTGCCAATGTGTGTTGCTTCACAGTCCTCACTGTTCCATAAGGTGTATTTATATCTGTTTTTTAAATCTAATTATACTGCTTGCATCAGTTACTTGATGTGGAATAGAGTTCCATGTATTCATGGCTCTATGTAGTACTGTGCGCCTCCCACAGTCTGTTCTGGACTTGGAGACTGTGAAGAGAGCTGTGTACCAGTAGTCGGTGCATTCAACATGTCAATACCTCTCATAAATACAAGTAGTGATGAAGTCAATCTCTCCTCCACTTTGAGCCAGGAGAGATTGACATGCATATTATTAATGTCAGCTCGTGATGCCCTGTTCTGAGCCAACTGCAATTTTTCTACGTCCCTTTTTGTGGCACCTGAACACACGACTGAACAGTAGCCCAGGTGCGACAAAACTAGGGCCTGTAGGATATGCCTTGTTGATAGTGCTGTTAAGAAGGTAGAGCAGCGCTTTACTATGGACAGACTTCTCCCCATTTTAGCTACTGTTGTATCAATATGTTTTGACCATGACAGTTTACAATCCAGGGTTACTCCAAGCAGTTTAGTCTCCTCAACTTGCTCAATTACCACATTATTCATTACAAGATTTAAGGTTTAGTGAATGATTTGTCCCAAATACAATGCTTTTAGTTTTTGAAATATTTAGGACTAACTTATTCCTTGCCACCCATTCTGAAACGAACTTCAGATCTTTAAGTGTTGCAGTCATTTCAGTCGCTGTGGTAGCTGATGTGTATAGTGTTGAGTCATCTGCATACATAGACACACTGGCTTTACTCAAAGCCAGTGGCATGTCTTTAGTAAAGACTGAAAAAAGTAAGGGGTCTGATTCTACCTGGATTTTGTTTGAGAGGCTTCTATTAAAGAACACCCTCTGTGTTCTGTTAGACAGGTAACTCTTTATCCACAATATAGCAGGGGGTGGAAATCCATAACACATAAGTTGATCGATATTGTCAAAAGCCGCACTGAAGTCTAACAAAGCAGCCCCCACAATCTTATTATCATCAATTTATCTCAGCCAATCATCAGTCATTTGTGTAAGTGCTGTGCTTGTTGAATGCCCTTCCCTATAAGCGTGCTGAAAGTCGGTTGTCAATTTGTTTACTGTAAAATAGCATTGTATCTGGTCAAACACAATTTTTCCCAAAAGTTTCCAAAGGGTTGGTAACAGGCTGATTGGTCGGCTATTGGAGCCAGTAAAGGGGGCTTTACTATCCTTAGGAAGGGGAACTTTTGCTTCCCTCCAGGCCTGAGGGCACACACTTTCTAGTAGGCTTAAATTGAAGATATGGCAAATAGGAGTGGCAAAATCGTCCGCTATTATCCTCAATAATTGTCCATCCAAGTTGTCAGACCCCGGTGTTGATAGACAACAATAATTTTTTCACCTCTTCCACACTTACTTTACGGAAATGAAAATTACAATGCTTGTCTTTCATAATTTGGTCAGATATACTTGGATGTGTAGTGTCAGCATTTGTTGCTGGCATGTCATGCCTAAATTTGTTAATCTTGCCAATGAAAATATATTTAAAGTTGTTGGCAATATCAGTCGGTTTTGTGATGAATGAGCCATCCGATTCAATGAATGATAGAGCTGAGTTTGCCTTTTTTCCCAAATGTCATTTAAGGTGCTCCAAAGCTTTCTACTATCCTTCTTTATGTCATTTATCTTTGTTTCATAGCGTAGTTTCTTCTTCTTTTTATTCAGTTTAGTCAAATTTTTTCTCAATTTGCAATCCGTTTGCCAATCGGTTGTGCAGCCAGACTTCTTTGCCATTCCTTTCACCTCATCCCTCTCAACCATACCATTTTTCAATTACTCATCAATCTACGGGGATTTAACAGTTTTTACAGTCATTTTCTTAATGGATGCATGTTTATTAGTAACTGGAATAAGCAATTTCATAAATGTGTCAAGTGCAGTGTCTGTTTGCTCCTCATTACACACCACAGACCAACAAATATTATTTACATCAACAACACAGGAATCACTACAAAACATATGGTATGACCTCTTATACACTATATTAGACCCAGCCTTTGGAACTTTGGTTTTCCTAGATATGGCTACTATATAATGATCAATACAGCCGATGGATCTGGATACTGCTTTCAAGCTAATTTCTGCAGTATTAGTAAAGATGTGATCGATACATTTTGGTGATTTAATTCCTGTGCTGTTTGTAACTACCCTGGTAGGTAGTTACAAGGTTGCCGATGTCGACTTCGAAATCGTAGAAGTAGGCACTGCGGCCTCAGACACAGGTACCCCCAGTGACGAAGGCGCAGGAAGATCAGGCTCTCGTTGGGAGTGTAGACTGCTTTTATTTTTTAATTTTTTTTATATAACCTTTATTTAACCAGGTAAGCCAGTTGAGAACAAGTTCTCATTTACAACTGCGACCTGGCCAAGATAAAGCAAAGCAGTGCGATAAAAACAACAACACAGAGTTACATATGGGGTAAAAAAACATAAAGTCAAAAAATACAACAGAAAATATATATACAGTGTGTGCAAATGTAGCAAGTTATGGAGGTAAGGCAATAATTTTCCTTTGCTGGAGGCCGCTGTCTTCGGCTTCCACGGCTTGTGACATGTGACCATCGTTGATTGCCATGCTCCTCTTGCAGTGCTCCTTCGACTCCGCTATCTGATGGGAGAGCTCCGGACAACACCAGTCGAATTACGACAAACGACAAGGCGGAGATACATCCAACAAGCTGTCCAGCCACCGGCGTAGAAAAGGTCAACATTCCACTCCGCGTTTTCCCCAGTTTCTTACGTAGGCTGGAGACCTGCGTGATCAAGGAAGCCACCAGAAGCCTATAATCCTCGGCAAGCAAACAATTGCCGCATTGGAACTCTGAGTGATCCGGTTTGTCCCGAAACAAAGCGTAGTAGATACAGCTCCTACAGCGCTGGAACCGTTCATTTATTTCTCCAGAAAAAGAGAGCTCCATTGCAAAACTCATCTGAGACCAACTTTGTTATCTTGATGGCTAGCAGCTTAGCTGCCATTATAAAGAGACCTCTGGTGGCATGTCTTGTGGGGTATGCATGGGTCTGTTCAGCTTGTCAACACTTCTTACATAAATAAGTAGTGATGAAGTCAATCTCTCCTCCACTTTGAGCCATGAGAGCTTGACATGCATATCATTAATGTTAGCTCCCCGTGTACATTTAAAGGCCAGCCATGCTGCCCTGTACTGAGCCAATTGTAATTTTCCTAAGTCCCTCTTTGTGGCACATGACCACACGACTGAACAGTAGTCCAGGTACGACAAAACTAGAGCCTGTAGGACCTGCCTTGTTGATAGTGTTGTGAAGAAGGCAGAGCAGCGCTTTATTATGGACAGATTTCTCTCCACCTTAGTTACTGTTGTATCAACATGTTTTGACCATGACAGTTTACAATCCAGGATTACTCTAGGCAGTTTAGTCACCTCAACTTGCTCAAGTTCAACATTATTCATTATAAGATTTAGTTGAGGTTTAGGGTTTAGTGACTGATTTGTTACAAAAACAATGCTTTTAGTTTTTGAAATATTTAGGACTAACTTATTCCTTGCCACCCTTTCCAAAAATAACTGCAGCTCTTTGTTAAGTGTTGCAGTCATTTCAGTCGCTGTAGTAGCGTGATGCTTGGCATTCAGGTCAAAGAGTTCAATCTTGGTTTCATCAGAGCAGAGAATCTTGTTTCTCATGGTCTGAGAGTCTTTAGGTGCCTTTTTGCAAACTCCAAGGGGGCTGTCATGTGCATTTTACTGAGGAGTGGCTTCTGTCTGGCCACTCTACCATAAAGGCCTGATTGGTGGAGTGCTGCAGAGATGGTTGTCCTTCTGGAAGGTTCTCCCATCTCCACAGAGGAACTTTGAAGCTCTGTCACAGTGACCATCGGGTTCTTGGTCACCTCCCTGACCAAGGCCCTTCTCCCCCAATTGTTCAGTTTGGCCGGGCGGCCAGCTCTAGGAAGAGTCTTGGTGGTTCCAAACTTCTTCCATTTAAGAATGATGGAGGCCACTGTGTTCTTGGGGACCTTCAATGCTGCAGAAATGTTTTGGTACCCTTCACCAGATCTGTGCCTCGACACAATCCTGTCTCAGAGCTCTACGGACAATTCCTTCAACCTCATGGCTTGGTTTTTGCTCTGATGTGCACTGTCAACTGTGGGACCTTATATAGACAGGGGTGTGTTTTCCCAAATCATGTCCAATCAATTGAATTTACCACAGGTGGACTCCAATCAAGTTGTAGAAACATCTCAAGGATGATCAATGGAAACAGGATGGACCTGAGCTCAATTTCGTGTCTCATAGCAAAGGGTCTGAATACTTATGTAAATATAATAATAATATAATATGCCATTTAGCAGACACTTTTATCCAAAGCGACTTACAGTCATGTGCGCATACATTTTTACGTAAGGGTGGTCCCGGGGATCGAACCCACTACCCTGGCGTTACAAGCGCCATGCTCTACCAATTGAGCTACAGAGGACCACATTGAGCTGCAGAGGACCACAATAAACAAGGTATTTCTGTTTTTTAGTATTAATACATTTGCTAAAAAAATTCACTTTGTCATTATGGGGTATTGTGTGTAGATTAATGAGGAAAAACATTTATTTAATCAATTTTAGAAAATTGGCGGTAACGTAACAAAATGTGGAAAAAGTCAAGGGGTCTGAATACTTTCTGAATGCACTGTAATAATTCACAATATGAAAATATATGGTGTTCATAATGAGAAGTTCAGAATGAGGAAGTGTTAAACAATCTTTACTAAGAGCTGCCAGTTTATTGTGAGGAACTGCAGTTTTATCAGAAATTGTTTCTGTTTTGTCCTCTGTTATGTGAGTGATCCATCAAGCACTTTCTAATTATATAGAAATATTTACTCTCAAATGTAAAAATCATTAAACTAAATAATAAGGATTTCCATCAGCCTAATCGAGGTGTAGATTACATCATCCAGTGTTCGAACTTGTAAACAAGGCTGCATGGGATTTGTCTTAATGCGACTCTGTGCAGCCAATGGTAATGTCCGCTTTAGGTATAATGCCAGGAGCCGCTTGTGGACTTGACAGCTCTAACACAGTTCCACCTCCGACACCATCAAAACATCAGCTATGCGGATGTCGGCTAAACCGGATCTGATTGAATTGGGCCCTAAGGCTATACAGTGTTTGTTTACATATACTTTGTTTCCAAACATTGTAGTAAAACAAGCTTGTATTTTGGGTTCTGATGGGATACGACAGTTGAACTAAGCTCATGAGGCATTTATAAGTTATATTCTTCAACAATCAATGGGTACATATTATTAATTTATAAGTCCAGAAATGGATGTAGCAACTGATGATTGGCCGTTTAATGATGAACTGAAAAATAACCCACCTCAAATTCCATTTGGGCTTTATAGGAAATATGATTAATATTTAAAGGTACTCAATGTTAAATGTGTTTCATTTTATTCCTGTCAGGAGTCAAATGTAGGGAGAGAATTCACAATGTGCAAAATTAATCAATATTGCTTTTAGGCCGGCTATAGAAGTTTTGTGTGCAAAGTTTGATGTTCTTCAAGGTCAGTTGACTGATAAGCTTAAGAGTGAATGATTTCCTTGTCATAAATGTAGGCGTACATGGCCCACGTGTCTTCAATTGCTGACGTCCCAGAGAACTTTACTGATGGTAAAACAAACAGGCTGACAGTCAGGGCAAGAGCAGGGCAAGAGCAGGGCAAGAGCAGGGCAAGAGCAGGGCAAGAGCAGGGCAAGAGCAGGGCAAGAGAGCAGCGCAGACCGCTGCGGTCAGAATGTTAAAGCTAGAGCTAGAATGATGCTGAAAGCATAGAGGACGCAAGCCCTGTTCAGAAACATCAAACAGTCAATCCTTATTGCCCGCTCCCTTGATGAGATCGCTGATCCGACATTATGAGTTTGGTGAAAGCAAATGGGTGGAAATTGGGCTTTCACCCATCCAGGCTTGTGAGACTGGTGATTGCTTTAAGGAAGTAAGGATGCATGCTGGTGTCGTTATAGTACAATATGCAATATTTACAGGTGATCATTTTCAAATAATAATAGGCCTCACCGTTGATTCTTGAAGAATATAACTTATAAGTGCTTCGTGAGTTTAGTACAGCCACATCATACAGCATTGACGTACCTGGATAAATTGAGCCCCGCGCCTCAACACTGCCACGTCAATGGTGCCACCTGTCAATGATTATAGAAGGTGGGACAATTATGATTATCCGTCTACACTTGTAAATTATCCTGAAGTACTCTTGCAGCCCATCCACTTGGTTTGCCATGAAGACAGTACTGAACTTAAGTGAGTATTTTTCTAGGGTAGATAACACTACCCAAGAGACCTGTGGTCTACGTAGAAAAAAAGGTTATTACCTGTGCACTTGTTCCAAAATGACTAATCCATAGATTAAAGGGGCAATCTGGGATTGTTTACAAATTCGAACACTCGATTAGGCTGATTGAAATCCTTATTATTTCGTTTAATTATTTCAATTTGAGGGTAATTATTTCTATATAGCCTACACTTTCTCGTTCTGAACTTCTAACGTGAGTGGGATGGGTGTGCCTTCATGACAATGATCAAGAGCAGCTGCTCACCGATTTGACAGCTCCAATGCAGTTACACCTCAGACACAGCCAAAACATCAGCTATGCAGGTGTCGCTATCGCCGGTTAACTCTTGATCTGATTGAGAGCTCTATTCAATCTGCTTTAGTGGAGACTGCATTCATGGTAAATGCTGCAAATGTCAGCTCAATCTGAAAATACCTTTACATTTCTATTATGAAATCTGTCACCTTCAGCTTGAACGCCATTGTTTGAAACAATGTAAACAAAACACTGTACAGCTTCAAAACATGGTTGAAACTGTAATTTTGATCTCATAGATGGTCAGTCTTTACATCCATAACTTCATCTATAAATTTGAGAGGTTACATTTCTCCAGCCCGATCTCTCAGCCAAAAAAAGTGGCGGGGTGCTGCTTTGTGTGTTGAATCCCAGATTGCCCCTTTTAAGAAGACATAGGGATTTCAGTGATCCATATTCTCTGCAAGTTGGAGAATGTAGTATTAAAATCAGTAACATTACCACAGATGTTTTCCTTGCTTTTGAATACAAACAACTCCTTAAGCTTGGCTGATTCCTTTGAGGATAGAAGTAGCTCAATAAACATCTAAAGCATTTCTGCTTCCCCGCTTTGCAAAACAAGTCACTTCTTTGCTGCGCTGCATGCCAATGCAGTAACATTTGTAAATTGGTTTGGCGTAAATATACAAGCTTATGTTATGCAGTGATAACTGTTAAGCAACATGCTTCACCTCTTACATGGCATATAGGCAAACAAAACAACAGCACCTTGAGAAGCAATAAAATCACAGTGCCTAGGGCTCCGTTCAATCTGTAAAGCTGAAGCGTTGCAGATTCCGCAATAGAAATGTAAAGGTAATTTCCGATTGAGCTGATATACAGGGTTTACCGTGAATGCAGTCTCTGCTAAAGCGGAAACATTGCCTTTAAATTTCAATCACGCTGTAAAGCTTAACTTCAATGATGAGGATTGAACAGAGCCCCTAATCTCCTCACCTTTGATCCTGTATTTATTTGTCTTTAAATATACATGCCATGCCTTGGCACAGCCACGCTCAAATGAGATATTTAGCATTTTTAAGTGTGAAAGTTGGAGAGAGAGGGTTGGAGAGGAAGATGGAGAGAGAAAGAGATATAAACTTGTCCACTGTTTATAGCGCCACCATGTGGCCAGCAGTACATACAGCAGGTGAACACAGATAGCTAGAGTTCCATTACTCAAATCAGCATGCCAGCTTCATTGATAGTTTCACTTGAAATTTTAATTATAATTCATGGCTGTTCTTGTCTGTGGATTTTAAACAACAGATGTTGGCAGGTATATAAAAGTAAATTTGAGCAATTAAACATAAGGACTTTTGGATACTGGTAAATGTCACGTCTCTCAAAAAAGCCACACAACACTTCAAGATGAAAACAATGATATTTATAGATTTATAGGTTACACATTTCATGATATAATAGCGATATATTATTATTATTGGCAAAGATACTATACTCCAATTGCATTTCTATACATAAATACAAAATGTGAGGTAGGGCCTCAATGATTGATGACATTCAAATAAATAATCAATTTCACATATAATATATCTTTATATATCTGTCACAGAATTCAAAACATATATTCCTATTATATATCTATTCTCTATTTTCAAACCAAAGGATGGCATGGGCTATTGGAGGCACATATCCATAGCCAGCAGTACCTCACATAGAACACACATAAATAAATGACATTACCCAAGTAATTAGGCATTTAACCTATGCATTCATAGGTCCACAATAAAGTGCCAAAAAGACACAACATACATAACAATAGGGATATACCAGTACCATATGAGACAGACAATACGTCTTGAGTTACATACAATATTCTACTATTAGAGGACACCTATAAGGCCAATGGTTACCTGAAGATGTTTTGTAACATATTGGCAAACATCAAGGATCACTAGGTCGGAAATGAATGGCAGTATCTCAATCTCCTAAACGCAAATAGCACTATTTTTTTTGATAAAAAAAAGTTATTCTCCTTCTTTGGTTACCTTCTGCCCAAAGTTGACCCACAGGTATAGCAATGGAAAGTTTATTATTTTGTATTATTCTTTGTGAAGGAAAATACCGGGGTAAACTATAACCCTGGTTTGTCTGTGCTTTGAGGAACATAAAGCACGCTAAAGGAGACATGCAAGGGGGAGAGGGGGGAGAAGGGAGGAGAGGAGAAAGCAGAAGGGAGCAGGGAGAGAGCATACATGGACACAGAAGCACAGGAACACAAACAGCACATGCTAGCTTTCTAACTTTCCATTTCCTGTTCAATCGATCAATGCTGTTGAAAACAGAAAGCTAATCCCCATTTCCTCAAAGAAAGCATCAAATTGGCTACACAAGGACAGAGTTATTCCAACTAGCGCTTACATTTGCATTTGACATTTTAGTCACTTAGCAGACGTTCTCATCCAGAGAAACTTACAGGAGCAATTAGGGTTAAGTGCCTAAAGGGCACATCGACAGATTTTTCACCTAGTCAGCTCGGGGATTCGAAGCAGTGAACTTTCGGTTACTGGCCCAACGCTCTTAACCGCTAGGCTATCTGCCGCTCCTATATGAATTGCCCAGCGCAAACGTTCCAATCTGTCACAGCGCAAAAATTCTCTCTGACTCTCTTTCTCTCTCTGTCATTAGAAGATAATGGATAATGTGTATACAGGAGTGTACACAGTCGTGAAACACACAAGGATGCACTCTGAGACATAAATAATTTAAAAACCCAATCACCCTTGCCTTCAAGTGAGTGACTGTCAAACAAACACATCATTTTATTATTATTTTTTTTCACCCCCAACATAACCATCCCTAGCCTTTTGGGGGGCCCTAAACTGACATTTTGTTGGGAGGGCCCCCACCTCACCGACAAAACATTTTAGTGGCCCCCAGTTGATGACAGGGAGAACTTTTATTTGTTTTAGAGTTAATTTCCTGCAATTCTACATATTTTGCAATGGGGCGTAAAGAAAATGTTCCAGTTTTAAAGCAAATTTGCTGCAATTCTACAGATTTTGGCATGGGGCAGAGAGATGTTTTGCAATTGTATAACTAATATCATGCAATTCCACTCATTTTTCCATAGGGTGGAGAGATTGACTAATGCCATGTTAATATGATATATGACTGAGAGTGACTAACAAAATCAATGGGGGCCCCCTGGAGGTCAGGGCCCCTCGGCACGTGTCCGGTCGGTAATTCCACCATGATTACTACAAGTTTAGATAGCTGGCTAGACTAACTTACCAATCTAAAACATTTTTTAGCTGACATGGGCTAATTGAGTGATTGTAAGTGACTAATATAATAAGAGAAAAACTGATGCACAACCAAATTTTGAAATTATACTCAACAGTAAATTGAGACCCCAGCTGAGTTCCTAAAAAAAGGGGTTGGGGGGCCCCCAAGCTTAGTGCACACACACACACACACACACACAAACACACACAGAGACAGACAGACAGAGACATACACACACACAACAAGGGAGATAAGATGCACTACATATCAACACAAAGCAACATTTCTAGGCTACAACAGGCAAGCTACTTCAGCAACAGGGTTTTTGTGTTGAATGTTTTTTCCACTTCTAGACAATTAGTGGCCCATGTTGCTTTCAATTTCAAAGTAATTAAACAGCATGGGCCTTGCCTAGACTCACACATCTGACTCGAATCTCACTGGCACGCTTGTCTTATTGCTTCCCATATATCCACAGCCTCCAATTAATTACACTCGGCCCCACTCAACGAACACACGCCTGCAGCGTTAAAAGACCCGGCCATTTACATTGAACAGAAAGTACACATCCAAGTTCCTGTGATAGCGGGAAAATAAATCAGGTCTGTCCAATTGGTAATTGGACAGAAAACAAGGCAGATTGGTTGCCTGACGTGTAATATTTAAAGCAATCTTAGTGGCCGGTCAAATTGCTTACTGGCCCTCTGGATAGCTAGTGGCAGGCTGGCAGGTGGTCGTGAGCTGTCACTGTCAGATTGAAGTCTTGACCCCTGTACTTTGTGTCCCAAATGGCAACCTGTTCCGTATATAGTCCACTACTTGTACTCCTACAGTACGGGCCCTGGTCAAAAGTAGTACACTATTTAGAGATAAGGTGGCCATTTGGGAAGCAGACACTGTTCCAGATTTCTTAGGGTTCTAGGTAAGACATATAACTGTTATGGACCAGTTCTGTCCACGGAGAAGAGTTTTTAACAAGATTTTAAAGGGAAATTATATGCCAACCATATCTCATTCAACTCCAGTGCCCTAGGTAAAGATACAGTATCTCACAAAAGTGAGTACACCCCTCACATTTTTGTATATATTTGAGTATATCTTTTCATGTGACAACACTGAAGAAATGACACTTTGATAAATGTAAAGTAGTGAGCTTGTATAACAGTGTAAATTTGCTGTCCCCTCAAAATAATTCAACACACAGCCATTAATGTCTAAACCACTGGCAACAAAAGTGAGTACACCCCTAAGTGAAAATGTCCAAATTGGGCCCAATTAGCAATTTTCCCTCCCCGGTGTTATGTGACTCGTTAGTGTTACAAGGTCTCAGGTGTGAATGGGGAGCAGGTGTGTTAAATTTGGTGTCATCGCTCTCACACTCCCTCATACTAGTCACTGGAAGTTCAACATGGCACCTCATGGCAA
The DNA here is from genome assembly GCF_020615455.1 of Coregonus clupeaformis. Lineage (NCBI taxonomy): Eukaryota > Metazoa > Chordata > Actinopteri > Salmoniformes > Salmonidae > Coregonus > Coregonus clupeaformis. The sequence continues at coordinate 43,887,210 of NC_059194.1, read as the reverse complement.
AGAACTCTCTGAGGATCTGAAAAAAAAGAATTGTTGCTCTACATAAAGATGGCCTGGGCTATAAGAAGATTGCCAAGACCCTGAAATTGAGCTGCAGCACGGTGGCCAAGACCTTACAGCGGTTTAACAGGACAGGTTCCACTCAGAACAGGCCTTGCCATGGTCGACCAAAGAAGTTGAGTGCACGTGCTCAGCGTCATATCCAGACGTTGTCTTTGGGAAATAGACGTATGAGTGCTGCCAGCATTGCTGCAGAGGTTGAAGGGGTGGGGGGTCAGCCTGTCAGTGCTCAGACCATACGCTGCACACTGCATCAAATTGGTCTGCATGGCTGTTGTCCCAGAAGGAAGCCTCTTCTAAAGATGATGCACAAGAAAGCCCGCAAACAGTTTGCTGAAGACAAGCAGACTAAGGACATGGATTACTGGAACCATGTCCTGTGGTCTGATGAGACCAAGATAAACTTATTTGGTTCAGATGGTGTCAAGCATGTGTGGCGGCAACCAGGTGAGGAGTACAAAGACAAGTGTGTCTTGCCTACAGTCAAGCATGGTGGTGGGAGTGTCATGGTCTGGGGCTGCATGAGTGCTGCCTGCAATGGGGAGCTACAGTTTATTGAGGGAACCATGAATGCCAACATGTACTGTGACATACTGAAGCAGAGCATGATCCCCTCCCTTCTGAGACTGGGCCGCAGGGCAGTATTCCAACATGATAACGACCTCAAACACATCTCCAAGATGACCACTGCCTTGCTAAAGAAGCTGAGGGTAAAGGTGATGGACTGGCCAAGCATGTCTCCAGACCTAAAACCTATTGAGCATCTGTGGGGCATCCTCAAATGGAAGGTGGAGGAGTGCAAGGTCTCTAACATCCACCAGCTCCGTGATGTGTGGAGGAGTGGAAGAGGACTCCAGTGGCAACCTGTGAAGCTCTGGTGAACTCCATGCCCAAGAGGGTTAAGGCAGTGCTGGAAAATGATGGTGGCCACACAAAATATTGACACTTTGGCCCCAATTTGGACATTTTCACTTAGGGGTGTACTCACTTTTGTTGCCAACGGTTTAGACATGAATGGCTGTGTGTTGTGTTATTTTGAGGGGACAGCAAAGTTACACTGTTATACAAGCTGTACACTCACTACTTTACATTGTAGCAAAGTGTCATTTCTTCAGTGATGTCGCATGAAAAGATATACTCAAATATTTACAAAAATGTGAGGGGTGTACTCACTTTTGTGAGATACTGTACATTTTGGTCAGCACAGTGCGATTTGACCAAGACATTCCTTGATGCTCTACTGAACTAGAATGCCTCATGATTTTATAATAGTGCGCAAAAAAAGAGAGAACAGGCACATTGAAGGATTTCTAAAATAATATCTAAGTCTCCCTTATTAAGGTAGAAATTGTGGAAGCTCTACTGTATATTTCTTCCATGTAGAAGGCTGTTGTTAATTATACATCTACAATAGCAGGCAGACCTGGAATCAAGTATACCTGACACCCTGTTTCATGAAGACAAAGAGACACAGTTAAAAATGGCAAAGTACAAATCTCAAATGACACCCCATTTAGTGCAGTACTTTTGATCGGACATAGGACTCACTCACATATTCAAAGGTATTGCACTTCATTGGGAATAGAGTGCCATTTGAGACAAATCCAAAGTGTTCCCCAGAGCTCTACCACATATAATAAGACAAGTAGAGTTCCAAGAAAAAAAGAGGCCATATTCTATACACTACCCACACACATCTCTATCAGTTGCTCCTAACATTGTGGGGATGTTACAACACTAACACGCACTAAGTCAACGCACATCTCTTTTTAAAAAGTGTACAAGATACAGCTACACAGCCGGCAAGGAAAAAACATCTGGAGCCATACACATTCTCTCGTGTGTGTGTATATATCGTTACCCTACAGAAGTTGCGTATATGAGGAAAAAGGGAGGTTCCACAGTTGCCATGACGAGACCACAACACATGTCTACAGCAATAAATAGTTGGTTTAATTTTTATGCACACAAAGGCCATCGGACTATTCTAAACACTGAGAAGAATCACTACAATTTCACATGGCCATTTTGCATATCTTAAGCTACTAAAGGAAGGATCAACTACACAACTTGTATCAATGTGCTATGTTCATATAACAAGAGAATATGAATTTGAGAGATTCATAAATAAAGAGTGAGGGCACCACAAATTGTCCCTTGATTACAGAGATTTTTTTTTTAGAGATAGTAGAGACTAAAGGGTTTATAGTTAAAGTAATCAGCGATAGGCATTCCCTTATCAACTGGAGAAGTAGAAGGCAAAAATTGAAGGTAACTTCATTTATTCAGATAAAGCAAAGGAGCCTGCACATTAAATAGGAGTGTGTGTGTATATATATATATATATCTATATATATATATATATATATATATATATATATATATGTTTGACAGGAACAAACATCATCTATGAAAATGAACCATAATGACAGTACATACTGCATCATTTCTAGGCAGTTTATTTTACTTGTGTTGCGTATTTCATTTAAAAAAAAGATTATATATCATAATGTCCCATAGGTCAGAGTCTGATGAATACCAATGTTTCTCAGTCCGTCAATTTAAATTTTTGTGCCTTTTTGTTTGTGGAGGATTTTCCATTATCACTATACACATAGATACAAGAATAAAACAATCACACACACACACACACACACACACACACACACACACACACACACACACACACACACACACACACACACATGCATGCACACACACCTCCATAGGGAGTAGTCCAGATGTAGTGGATCGGTCAAGAGCTTCAAGTTCCTCTGTGTACACATCACTAAGGAATGAACATGGTCCACACACACACCCACACAGTTGTGAAGAGGGCACGACAGCGCCTCTTCCCCCTCAGGGGGCTGAAAAGATTTGGCATGGGCCCTCAGGTCCTCAAAAAGTTCAACAGCTGCACCTTGACTGGCTGCAACACCGCTTGGTACGGCAATTGCAAGGCGCCCGACCACAAGGCGCTACAGAGGGTGGTGAGTATGACCCAGTACATCACTGGGGAAGAGCTCCCTACCATCCAGGACCTCTACACCAGGCGGTGTCAGTGGAAGGATAGAAAAATTGTCAAAGACTCCACCCAAACCATAGACTGTTCTCTCTGCTTCCGCACAGCAAGCGGTACCAGTGCACCAAGTCTGGAACCAACAAGACCCTGAACAGCTTCTACCCCCAAGCCATAACAAGAATGCTAAATAGCTAAATCAAATGGCTACCTGGACTACCTGCATTGACCCTTTTTTGCACTCTCTCTTGCACTGACTCTATGGACACACACTGGATTCTACTCACACATACTCACACTTGCACCCCAACACACACACACAGACACACACACACACACACACAACATATACCCACACACACATAACACACGCACACACGCATACTGACGCCAAACACACAGTCACACACATAGTCATTTTACCCCTACCTATATATACAAAGCTACCTCAATTACCGCGTACCCCTGCACATAGACTCGGCTATATACAGGGAGTACCAGTACCATGTTATTTTTTACTCGTTATTGTTATTTGTTAATCCCTGTGTATTTATTCCTTCTGTCACTATTTCTATATATTTTTTATATTTTTTATCTTTAACTCTGCATTGTTGGAAAAGGACCCGTAAGTAAGTATTTCACTGTTTACGAAGCATGTGACAAATAAAATGTGATTCGATTTTTTTGTCATGTGCAGTCGAATATTGCCATTGCAATATTGTGACACGGTACACATTTTTCTCTTGGAATAGAGATCCCCTCAGAAAGAAAGGGTTCTGGAGTAATGGCTGTGTATGGGCAGGAGGCAGAGGACAGACCATTCTCAGGTCAGGGGTTAGGGAGAGAGAGGGCAGGGTATAGTATAGGTGCCTGCCAGAGAAAGCAATGTTGGAGAGGAGGGCAGCCCCACTTTTCTATAGAGTGGAGGAGAATGAAGAAGGGAGCAGGCAAGGTGGACAGGAGAACCGGAAAAAAAGTGGAGGATGTGTTGGCTTGCTTTTCTCGCACCCACATTGAAGGGAAAGAGGAAGGAAACAGGAGAGATGAAGAGGAGTGGAGAACAGGAAAAAGAGAAGGAATAGGTGGAGGAGAGGGCAGTGGTAGGCTGCTGCTCTCTCTCTCCCCCGGTGCCCCTGCTGAAGTGGTGTTGGTGGTAGTAGTGGAGGCTGCTACTGGTAGGCGCCCAGCTGGAAATCTTTGGGGGGCAGTTTGAGGCCCAGGGAGTTGGAACCATGGGGGTCCATCATGTTCTTGTAGCGCTCCCCTCTGTGCTTTGCCAGGAAGGGACCCCAGTCAGGCTGAGGGGAGCACACAAGCTTCAGACGCTGTGGAGGGGAGCGGGGGGGGGGAGGAGAGCGGGGGGGTGAGAGTCACACAGTTATTTTAAAATAGAATAGAATTGTATCAATAAACTTGAGTTGCAGAAGGTCAATGGTAGAGTTGGGTACAATAGATTATAGTAGGACCGTTCTGAGAGATTTGAAAATGTCGGGAATGGCAGTCGTTCGTAACACCGAAATGTCTATAACTTTGAAATTCACTTAAAAAACGCATCAAACCTTTATAGAAAATATTGATTGCATATACAGTATATGTGCTTAATAATAACTTAGCCAGATACTGTAACTATCTTAAGGCTCTGATTAAGGCGATTATACCAAAACGTACTGTTTGCGAGTACAGTGCATACACACGCACGCAAGCATACAAAGCTCAAACACTTTGATTAATGTGTGATGTAGGGGACTTCAACAAGCACAGCGTGGGGGACTGCTACTTGTCTGTGTTTCCTGTGCCGATCCGCCACCAGTTATCAGAGGACCAGGGCTGATAGGGATCTGGTCAAAAGTACTGCACTGTATAGGGAATAGGGTGCTATTTGGGACGCAAACAGAAGTCTTTGATGTCAGAGATCCATTTTCTAACGTGCAGTAAAGTGAAATATCAGCCCTGGTCCTCTGATAACTCTCTGTCATATGTCATACTAAAGAGCTAATTGCACTTGTATGTTTGATGTGATAGCTCTTCGTTCACAGGGGGAAAACATACAGTGCATTCAGAAAGTATTCAGACCCCATGACTTTTTCCACATTTTGTTACGTTACAGCCTTATTCTGAAATTGATGAAATTGTTTTTTTTCCCCCTCATCAATCTACATACAATACCCAATAATGACAAAGCAAAAACAGGTTTCTAATTCTGTTGGCAAAAAATAAAAAATAAATACTGAAATAACACATTTACATAAGTATTCAGACCCTTTACTCAGTACTTTGTTGATTCACCTTTGGCAGTGATTACAATCTCAAATCTTCTTGGGTATGACGCTACAAGCTTGGCACACCTGTATTTGGGGAGTTCCAAAGATGTCCGATAGGGTTCAAGTCCAGGCTCTGGCTGGACACTCAAGGACATTCAGAGACTGGTCCCGAAGCCACTCCTGCTTTGTCTTGGCTGTGTGCTTAGGGTCGTTGTCCTGTGTGACGTGGATGTCGATTAAGGCAGCCCCCCGCACCTCTGATTCAGAGGGGTTGGGTTAAATGCAGAAGACACATTTCATTTGAATGCATTCAGTTGTACAACTGACTAGGTATCCCCCTTTCCCCATTGGAAGGTGAACCTTCGCCCCAGTCTGAGCAGGTTTTCATCAAGGATCTCTCTGTACTTTGCTCCATTCATCTTTCCCTCAATCCTGACTAGTCTCCCACAGCATGATGCTGCCACCACCCACAGCATGATGCTGCCACCACCATGCTTCACCGTAGGGATGGTGCCAGGTTTCCTCCAGACGTGACCCTTGGCATTCAGGGCAAAGAGTTCAATCTTGGTTTCATCAGACCAGAGAATCTTAGGTGCCTTTTGGCAAACTCCAAGCGGGCGGTCGTGCCTTTTACTGAGGAGTGGTTTCCGTCTGGCCACTCTACCATAAAGGCCTGATTGGTGGAGTGCTGCAGAGATGGTTGTCCTTCTGGAAGGTTCTCCCATCTCCACAGAGGAACTCTGGAGTTCTGTCAGAGTGACCATCGGGTTTTTGGTCACCTCCATGACGAAGGCCCTTCTCACCCGATTGCTCAGTTTGGCCGGGCGGCCAGCTCTAGGAAGAGTCTTGGTGGTTCCAAACTTCTTCCATTTAAGAATAATGGAGGCCACTGTGTTCTTGGGGACCTTCAATGCTGCAGACATTTTTTGGTACCCTTCCCCAGATATTTGCCTCGACACAATGCTGTCTTTGAGCTCTACGGACAATTCCTTCGACCTCATGGCTTGGTTTTTGCTCTGACATTTACTGTCAACTGTGGGACCTTATATATGGACAGGTGTGTGCCTTTCCAAATCATGTTCAATCAATTGAATTTACCACAGGTGGACTCCAATCAAGTTGTAGAAACATCTCAGGGATGATCAATGGAAACAGGATGCACCTGAGCTCAATGTCGAGTCTCATAGCAGCAAAGGGTCTGAATACTTATGTAAATAAGGTATTTTTGTTTCTTATATTCTTATAGATTTGCAAAAATTTTGAAAAACCTATTTTTGCTTGTCATTGTGGTGTATTGTGTGTAGAATGATGAGGATTTTTTTTTACTTAATCAAGTTTAGAATACGGCTGTAACTTAACAAAATGTGGGAAAAGGCAAGGGGTCTGAATACTTTCCCAATGCACTGTAACTAGGGAGCTCAGTGCTTACCACATGCTTCCAACAGTAATGCTCACATTATTCATACATACTGTGTTCCAGTAACACACAGAGACAGGAAGGTCATAGTGAGTTCATAGTCACAATTGCTGAGGGGATTGTGTGGACTGTTTGTTTGTTTATGTAACCTATATGAGATGTGTGAGATGAATGAGATGTGCAAATAAATATTATTTTTATATACAACTATACTACAGTAGAACCTCAAAGACACAAACCTCAGAGTTACGGACTGTCAACAGAACAGGCAATATCAAACCGGGACATGTATTAAATACCAAAAAACGAACTTCTGTATGCTACAGACAAATGTAAATGTTGCTTACATTTGCTAAAAACACATAAGATATTTACAGTCCAAAAAACATTCCTTACCCCAGGATTTCAATGGGTGACTGAACAGGAAAATAAAGAAAAAGGAGCAGATCTGCATAGATCTGGAATGTATTTATGGGACATACAGAACCAGTCAAAAGTTTGGACACACCTACTCATTCATGTTTTTTCTTTATTTTTACTATTTTATACATTGTAGAATAATAGTGAAGACATCAAAACTATGAAATAACACATCATGTAGTGACCAAAAAAGTGTTAAACAAACCAAAATATATTTTACATTTTAGATTCTTCAAAGTGGCCACCCTTTGCCTTGATGACATCTTTGCACACTCTTGGCATTCTCTCAACCAGCTTCATGAGGAATGCTTTTACAACAACCTTGAAGGAGTTCCCACATATGCTGAGCACTTGTTGGCTGCTTTTCCTTCACTCTGCGGTCCAACTCATCCCAAACCATCTCAATTGGGTTGAGGTCGGGTGATTGTGGAGGCCAGGTCATCTGATGCAGCACTCCATCACTCTCCTTGGCCAAATAGCCCTTACACAGTCTGGAGTTGTGTTTTGGGTCATTGTCCTGTTGAAAAACAAATTATAGTCCCACTAAGCCCAAACCAGATGGGATGGCGTATCGCTGCAGAATGCTGTGGTAGCCATGCTGGTTAAGTGTGCCTTGAATTCTAAATAAATCACTGACAGTGGCACCAGCAAAGCACCCCCACACCAGCACAACTCCTCCTCCATGCTTCACGGTGGGAACCACACATGCGGAGATCATCCGTTCACCTACTCTGCATCTCACAAAGAAAGAGGTTGGAACCAAAAATCTCATATTTGGACTCGTCAGACCAAAGGACAGATTTCCACCAGTATAATGTCCATTGCTCGTGTTTCTTGGCCCAAGCAAGTCACTTCTTCTTATTGGTGTCCTTTAGTAGTGGTTTCTTTGCAGCATTTCGACCATGAAGGCCTGATTCACGTAGTCTCCTCTGAACAGTTGATGTTGAGATGTGTTTGTTACCTGAACTCTGTGAAGCATTTATTGGGCTGCAATCTGAGGTGCAGTTAACTCTAATGAACTTATCCTCTGCAGCAGAGGTAACTCTGGGTCTTCCTTTCCTGTGGCGGTCCTCATGAGAGCCAGTTTCATCATAGCGCTTGATGGTTTTTGCGACTGCACTTGAAGAAACTTTCAAAGTTCTTGAAATTGACTGACCTTCATGTCTTAAAGTAATGATGGACTGTCATTTCTCTTTGCTTATTTGAGCTGTTCTCGCCATAATATGGACTTGGTTTTTTACCAAATAGGGCTATCTTCTGTATACCACCCCTACCTTGACACAACACAACTGATTGCTCAAACGCATTAAATTCCACAAATGAACTTTTAACAAGGCACACCTGTTCATTGAAATGCATTCCAGGTGACTACCTCATGAAGCTGGTTGAGAGAATGCCAAGAGTGTGCAAAGCTGTCATCAAGGCAAAGGGTGGCTATTTGAAGAATCTCAAATCTCAAATATATTTTCATTTGTATAACACTTTTTTTGTTACTACATGATTCCATATGTGTTATTTCATAGTTTTTATGTCTTCACTATTATTCTACAATGTAGAAAATAGTAAAAATAAAGAAAAACCCTTGAATGAGTAGGTGTGTCCAAACTTTTGACTGGTACTGTACAAACAGGCTTACAGTACATGTGCATGGTATTGTGTCCCATACATACCTCCATGAAGCTGCCTGGGGCCAAGTGCATTTTGATGACAAACATGATTGGGATCCAGATGACAGAACACAACACCATCAGCCAGCCCATCACCATTGACCAGGGGGGGTAGGTGTAGTCCTCATAGGTCATCACCTTCCACTGGTACAGACTCAGCCCCAGGATACCCTGCAGGGAGAGAGAGGAGAAAAAGGAGATGACAGGAGGATTAGGAGCAAGAATAGAATCAAGGATGAGGGGGAGACGAAGTGAAGGAGGAGGTGGAGAAAAGAGGGTGATCAAAAACCGGAAGAAGACGATTAAGAGATAAGGAAAGGAAGGATCAGGAGGGTAAGATGAGGAGGGTAAGGGGTGAAGGAGGGAACAGGGAGAAGAGGAGAAAGAAGAGGAGGACAAGATTATGCATCACAGAGGTCTCCGGGGTCATTTGTTACCCCCTAGAGAGGGGCGGACTGGCTGGCTGGGGAGAGTGGTAGGCTGGAGCAATAGCCGTGTCGTTTGTCACTTACGCTCAGCTGTTACAGCAAGAGACATTCTAGTAAACTAGTACTGCCACTGTAACACCTTCCAATGCGGTGAAACATACACTGAGTGCACAAAACATTAAGGACACCTGCTCTAGACTGACCAGGTGAATCCAGGTGAAAGCTATGATCCCTTATTGATGTCACTTGTTAAATCCACTTAAAATCAGTATAGATGAAGGAGTAGGGACAGGTTGAAAGGAGGATTTTTAAGCATTGAGACATGGATTGTGTATGTGTGCCATTCAGGGGGAATGGGAAAGACACACAGGTTTGTGTCAAGAACTGCAACGCTGCTGGGTTTTTCACGCTCAACAGTTTCTTGTGTGTATCAAGAATGGTCCACCACCCAAAGGACATCCAGCCAACTTGACACAACTGTGGGAAGCACTGGAGTCAACATGGGCCAGCTTCCCTGTGGAATGCTTTCGACTCCTTGTAGAGTCCATGACACGGTGAATTGAGGCATTCTGAGGGTAAGATTTTGGGGTTGAACTCAATATTAGGAAGGTGTCCTTAATGTTTTGTATACTCAGTGTAACTTCTGTAAGGTAGGAGAGCATGAGGTTACTGAGTTGGTGTGCTATAGAAATTTCCATAATACTTAGTTTGAATCATTCGTCAGAAAGCATACTGAACTGTATTATCAACATGACATAACAGGTGTCATATAAACAGTCCTGACACTGATTTGACATTGTAAAGCCATAATTAGATTTTCGTGCAAAAATGTAATAGCATTATACTGAGCCAGTTAGTGAGCCATGTCAATTTAGTGTCATAAACAGTTTTGTGTCATGACTATGACGTGAGTTGCCATAACTTAACCGTTAGAGATCTGACATGCTGTATGGGATGAATAACGAGACGATTTTTAAGTAGGATAATTTAAAAAAGCAAGTGCATACAGCCTATGCGCCCTGTCCATCTGGTCATGGTAAACAAATTGGTAATATGTGCAATACAACATTATTAACTGGAATTAATCAATTAACACAATAGTGATGACACAGGCTGTGACTACATTTTGAATTAGGCCTACAGTTGCATAGGCCTACACGATGCAAACAAGCATAAAGCAAGCTCAGCCCTGTGAGTCCTATTGTCCATCAGTTGTTGTCTCTGTGTAGAGGAAACCCCCCTGTTAGTCTAGTCTAAATATAATTCATATGAACAAGTACAAGGTTCCTGCAGTTTGACAGGGTTTTAATCCTCCCCAGGGCCAGGAGTTTTTCCAGGATTTTTTAAAAACCATGTGATCTGATTAGAAAAACTGGACCCATCATAGCCAATATAAAACCTTAACAGTGATTTATCACTGTCATACCCTAAAGGGTCAGGAGTTTTACCTGGTTAGATTACCAGATAAGGAAAAACTCAGGGCCCCAGAGATTTTTTTGGCCTTATACCCTCATTCAATCACTGCTGTGATCCTGTCCCAACACTGTGTAAGTAGCCCTCGTGTTTGGATAAATACCATAGACCAGCAACAAACACAATCCAATTATTACACATATACTGTACATCAATGATTTTACTCCTTGCTTGGACTAACTCAATCTTAGCACTTTTGTCTAAATGTGTTGTGTTATTGTTTTTTGTCTTCCCAGTCAAATCCTGTCCTGCCCTCAGTGGAAGAGTTGAGCTCTTCTCCAACATGCATCCATGAGGAGCCTGTCCTGCACTGAAGCCTCTGAACATCTCAACCTCTGTCCTGCACTGAAGTCAAACCTCTGAACATCTCAACCTCTGTCCTGCACTGAAGTCAAACCTCTGAACATCTCAACTCATGCCTCACATCCTCATTCAATCACTGCTGTGATCCCTTCCCAACACTGTGTAAGTAGCCCTCTCATTTCCATTCCCCATAATATTTTACTATAAATGTTTTTATTAAACGTTTTAGGTTCAAATAATTTGTCTTTGACAATCTGTTATGTCATAGTTATGACAACATTACGTAGGCTATAGGAGTGATGCATTTCGAATAGCACAAACAACCTGTGTTATAACGGTAAATAGTGAGGAAAACAATTTCCGTTTCAGTCTGGGATTTATTTTTTGCTTTGTTCCCTTTCTTGGTAAACACTCGCTGCTGCAAATCGATGTTGGCCCCTAAATTTGAAAAGGCTGCAGTGAAAAGGGAAACACAATAGGTGTGTTGTGTTTGTTTGTTTGTGTGTGTATGTGTGTGTGTGCACGCATCTGTGTCTCTGTATGAGTAAGTGAGTGAGTGAGTGTGCGTGCTAGCACGCCTATGAATATCTAAACCACATTCCGTATAGATCGGACACACACACTTACAGTCAGAATGGTAGGAGTCACAAAGGCCCAGCAGATTCTCCAGAAGCGGTTTGGTTGGAAGCCAATCATCATTTCAATGTCCTCGCAGAACCTCTGCAGGCCTAGGAAGAGGGGAATAAAGACAGAAAGAGGAGGAGAAAAGAGGGAGAGTCAGTCAAATCGACTGCTCGGTTGAAGGGAGTAGAATCACTCTGACACACAGAAACTCCATCCAAAATAGCACCCTATTCCCTATCTGTATACACCTCTGGTCAAAAGTAGTGCACTATATAGGGAATAGGGTACCATTTGGGACGCACCCAGAGAGTGAACCAGATTCACCCAGAGCTCCAGACAAGAGAGCTAAACACAGGTCCCCTACAAGGCACATTCATTCCCAGGGAGAACCCCGGGACATTTATTATCCTCCAAAACAATGTGGCTTGACAATTGTCACAATTGTTGTCGGTGTATTGACCGACAAACTTGACGAGAGATGAGTCACAAGCCACACAATCATTTCACTGGAACCACCTCTGCTGATGCTGTGACGAATTGGAGTACAGTCTGTTCCATATACTCACGGATCTGCTTCAGACCTGATAATTGGTCCACTAGAATGGTAACACAGACATCTAGTGGTCAGAATGAGAAGTGCTCGAGCCCCCTGTCGGAGAGGGATAAAGTTGCCCCTAGACACTGATCTAAGGTCTGTTTGGTGTTTTTACTCATAACAGTTAGGATGAGGATTTAAGGATTAAGCTGAACCTAGATCTGTGCTTAAGGGCAACCTAGGCACCTGGTCTGGAGCCTCTTATAGCCCATTTATACTGAGACAACCTGTATTTTTTCTCTTTTTTTAGTCTTCTTTTATATGTGAAATGGATAGTAGGTATAAACACTGTACATTTTCACCACAAAAAACCCAGCTCGAGACCTACACATGAATCCTGTTTTTTCATAGACCATGTAACCAAAAAACAGGTAACAGGTCTGTGAGAATGGAGACGCGTTTATTTGCAGGTAAATACATGAAAACTTCCATTGTTTAACACCTCCCTCATTTGAATTGCAAACAGCCACCATGATTTAACAACCTAAGCACCACACACTATAAGTCATGTGCTTTCTGTGTTTATGTTGTTTAGTCAAGACAAAATGGCAATCAATAATGTTGAATGGCTATGAGGCTTTTCTGATTCTGACGTTCATAAAGTGAGGTAAGAGTAGGATGAATTTGCCACCCGAGACAATGATCTGAATGCAGTTTTGCATTATTTTTCCTAATGTTTATAATAATAATAATATATGCCATTTAGCAGACACTTTTATCCAAAGCGACTTAGTCATGAATGCATCCATTTTTCGTATGGGTGGCCCCAGCAGGAATCAAACCCACAGCACTTGACGTTACAAGCGCTATACCGTCTGAGCCACACAGGACAACAGTTAGGATTTAGGGAGGGTAAGCTGATCCTAGATCTGCACCGAAGAGCAACTTCTACTGGAGCTATCAGAGAGCAAGGTTATTATAGTCAGGTAAACAAAAGATCAAAAGTAATTTTCATAGAATTATTCTACTACTCACCATAGAAGTAGGAGATTCCGATCAGCTCACAGATGGCAATGATGACCAGAGAGTAAGAGGCAGCGTATGTGTCCACCAACTGTAGCATGTACATCCCATTCTGTTGAACACACACAAACGCAAAAATCGTACACACACACACACACACACACAACATAAGCCAGTGATGCACAGCCAGTGTCAGTGTATGGAGGGCATGATGTGTGTTTTGTCCTATAATTTTTAATCCCAGCCCCCATCCCCACAGGAGGCCTTTTGCCTTTTCGTAGGCCATCATTGTAAATAAGAATTTGTTCTTAACTGACTTGCCAAGTTAAATTAAGGTTAAATAAATGTATAACTACAATGTGTGTGTGTGTGTGTGACCGCACATTCAGTGCCTAGTGAAAGTCTACACACCCCTTGCAGTTTTCACCTTCTGCTGCCCTAAAATTAAATAAGATATTTTGTCCTACTTATCTAGGTACACAACCTGCTCCACATTTTCTATAATTCTCCAAATTATAGAAAATCTTCTCAATTAATCAAATTCTATTAAAAAATATGTCTTGATTGAGTATGTCATCACACCCCCTTGGTGTAAGCAGCTTTTGCAGCAATAACAACTGTGAATAATTTTGAATAAGATTGTACCAACTCTTAGGGCAACATAAACTCAGCAAAAAAAGAAACCTCCCTTTTTTAGAACCCTGTCTTTCAAAATAACTTCACAGATCATTGTAAATGGTTTAAACACTTTCCCATGCTTGTTCAATGAACCATAAACAATTAATGAACATGCACCTGTGGAACGGTCGTTAAGACATTAACAGCTTACAGACGGTAGGCAATTAAAGTCACAGTTCTGAAAACATAGGACACTAAAGAGGCCTTTCTACTGACTCTGAAAAACACCAAAAGAAAAATGCCCAGGATCCCTTCTCATCTGCGTGAACGTGCCTTAGGCATGCTGCAAGGAGGCATGAGGACTGCAGATGTGGCCAGGGCAATAAATTGCTATGTCCGTACTGTGAGACGTCTAAGACAGCGCTACAGGGTGACAGGACGGACAGCTGATCATCCTCGCAGTGGCAGACCACGTGTAACAACACCTGCACAGGATCGGTACATCCGAACATCACACCTGCGGGACAGGTACAGGATGGCAACAACAACTGCCCGAGTTACACCAGGAACGCACAATCCCGCCATCAGTGCTCAGACTGTCTGCACTAGGCTGAGAGAGGCTGGACTGAGGGCTTGTAGGCCTGTTGTAGGCCTGTTGTCCTCACCAGACATCACCGGCAACAACGTCGCCTATGGGCACAAACCCACCATCGCTGGACCAGACAGGACTGCCAAAAAGTGCTCTTCACTGACAAATCGCGGTTTTGGCTCACCAGGGGTGATGGTCAGATTCGCGTTTATCGTCAAAGGAATGAGCATTACACCGAGACCTGTACTCTGGAGCGGATCAATTTGGAGGTGGAGGGTCCGTCATGGTCTGGGGCGGTGTGTCACAGCATCATCGGACTGAGCTTGTTGTCATTGCAGGCAATCTCAACGCTGTGCGTTACATGGAAGACATCCTCCTCCTTCATGTGGTACCCTTCCTGCAGGCTCATACTGACATGACCCTCCAGCATGACAATGCCACCAGCCATACTGCTCGTTCTGTGCGTGATTTCCTGCAAGACAGGAATGTCAGTGTTCTGCCATGGCCAGCGAAGAGCCCGGATCTCAATCCCACTGAGCACGTCTGGGACCTGTTGGATCGGAGGGTGAGGGCTAGGGCCATTCCCCCCAGAAATGTCTGGGAACTTGCAGATGCCTTGGTGGAAGAGTGGGGTAACATCTCACAGCAAGAACTGGCAAATCTGGTGCAGTCCATGAGGAGGAGATGCACTGCAGTACTTAATGCAGCTGGTGGCCACACCAGATACTGACAGTTACTGTTACTTTTGAACCCCCCTTTGTTCAGGGACACATTATTCAATTTCTGTTAGACACATGTCTGTGGAACTTGTTCAGTTTATGTCTCAGTTGTTGAATCTTGTTATGTTCATACAAATATTTACACGTGAAGTTTGCTGAAAATAAACGCAGTTGACAGTGAGAAGACGTTTCTTTTTTTGCTGAGTTTATATCCATAGTTTTTCTCAGAATTGCTCAAAGTCAATACATTCGGTTGGGAATCATTGATGGACAGCAATATTCAAACTTTGTTGCCAAAGGTGCCTCCACCAAGTATTAACTCTGTGGTGTTAAGACATACGCAATCAAGACATCTTTGTTTAAAAAAATATATTAAGAAAAAATCATACTGTATGTTTCTTTCACTTTAAACATGTCAAGCAGGGGGTGTAGAGAAGTAGCGGAAAGATCCAATGTAATCCCTTATTTAAATGTAATTTTAAATCAGCAAAATGTAAAACTGTGCAAGGGGTGTGTAGACTTTCACTAGGCACTGTAGGTGCATGTATGCATGCGTGTGCCTTCATACGTGCATGCTCATTTGTGTGTGTGCTAGCATGTACAGTTGAAGTCGGAAGTTTACATTCACTTAGGTTGGAGTCATTAAAACTTTTTTTCAACCACTCCACAAATTTCTTGTTAACAAACTATAGTTTTGGCAAGTCGGTTAGGACATCTACTTTGTGAATGACACAAGTAATTTTTCCAACAATTGTTTACAGATTATTTCACTTATAATTCACTGTATCACAATTCCAGTGGGTCAGAAGTTTACATATACTAAGTTGACTGTGCCTTTAAACAGCTTGGAAAATTCCAGAAAATGATGTCATGGCTTTAGAAGCTTCTGATAGGCTAATTGACATAATTTGAGTCAATTTGAGGTGTACCTGTGGATGTATTGCAAGGCCTACCTCCACACTCACTGCCTCTTTGCTTGACATCATGGGAAAATCAAAAGAAATCAGCCAAGACCTCAGAAAAAGAATTGTAGACCTCCACAAGGTTCATCCTTGGGAGCAGATTCCAAATGCCTGAAGGTACCACGTTCATCTGTACAAACAATAGTGCGCAAGTATAAACACCATGGGACCACGCAGCCGTCATACCGCTCAGGAAAGAGATGCGTTCTGTCTCCTAGAGATGAACGTACTTTGGTGCGAAAAGTGCAAATCAATTCCAGAACAACAGGACCTTGTGAAGATGCTGGAGGAAACAGGTACAAAAGTATCTATATCCACAGTAAAACGAGTCCTACATCGACATAACCTGAAAGGCCACTCAGCAAGGAAGAAGCCACTGCTCCAAAACCGCCATAAAAAAGCCAGACTACGATTTGCAACTGCACATGGGGACAAAGATCGTACTTTTTGGAGAAATGTCCTCTGGTCTGATGAAACAAAAATAGAACTGTTTGGACATAATGACCATCGTTATGTTTGGAGGAAAAAGGGGGAGCTTGCAAGCAGAAGAACACCATCCCAACCGTGAAGCACGGGGGTGGCAGCATCATGCTGTGGGGGTGCTTTGCTGCAGGGGGGACTGGTGCACTTCACAAAACAGATGGCATCATGAGGAAGGAAAATGTGGATATATTGAAGCAACATCTGAAGACATCAGTCAGAAAGTTAAAGCTTGGTCGCAAATGGGTCTTCCAAATGGACAATGACCCCAAGCATTCTTCCAAAGTTGTGGCAAAATGGCTTAAGGACAACAAAGTCAAGGTATTGGAGTGGCCATCACAAAGCCCTGACCTCAAACCTATAACAAAATGTGTGGGCAGAACTGAAAAAGCTTGTGCGAGCAAGGAGGCCTACAAACCTGACTCAGTTACACCAGCTCTGTCAGGAGAAATGGGCCAAAATTCACCAAACTTATTGTGGGAAGCTTGTGGAAGGCTACCCGAAACGTTTGACCCAAGTTAAACAATTTAAAGGCAATGCTACCAAATACTAATTGAGTGTATGTAAACTTCTGACCCACTGGGAATGTGACGAAATAAATAAAAGCTGAAATAAATCATTCTCTCTACTATTATTCTGACATTTCACATTCTTAAAATAAAGTGGTGATCCTAACTGATCTAAAACAGGGAATTGTTACTAAATAAAATGTCAGGAATTGTGAAAAACTGAGTTTAAATGTATTTGGCTAAGGTGTATGTAAACTTCAGACTTCAACTGTATATGTGTGTGTGTGTGTGCGTGGTGTTTTGTACCTCTGTGACCATAGGGAATCCCAGGAAGAAGAAACAGGCACAGCAAATGAGCGTGAAGAGAGGCTTGTTCTTTCTCAGGTACTGGGGGAACTCATCTGACACTGACGTCACTATGGTCTCAATGGTGGCAAACTAGGATGAAGGAGAAGAGCAAGGCAAGAGAGGAGAGGAGAGAGGGAACAGAGGAGAAATAAGAGAAAAGAGGGTAGACAACAGAGAGAGGGAGGAGAGATGGAGCAAACGGGGGAGACAGTAGGGAGACAGCAGGGGAAGGAGGCGAGATGGAGAGAAGAGAAAAGGGAGAGGGAAGAGGAGAGATAGGGGAAAGAGAAAACATAGAGAGAGCAGATAAGAGAGGAAAGTCAAGGAAGAGAGGCGAGGCAACAGTGAAAGTCAATGACAGTGAGGGAGAGAGAGTCATTACAATCACACAACAGATACAGTATCTATGGACAAAGGGAGCAGAGAGAGGAGAAAGATAGCATGGATAGAGAAATAACACCTGCTTAAAAGAGACACCGATGAGAGAGGGGGCATAAGAAAATGACAAGAGGGGCAGAGGGGCCAGAGGACCAGTGCAGAGGAAAGAAAGGATGAATACACAGATCGAGCAAAGAGCGAGAGAGAGAGGAGCCCAATGGGACTGAGCTATCTGCCACTTCACAGCTTCTCTACATCCTCCCGAGCTCCCCCACAAAATTCTCATCAATACAGTATCCCCAGCCTCTTAGTGCCAAGCGCTGACACACACGCACGTACACACACACACACACCATTGACATCACCAGACCCGAATGATTTTGTATCAGCCCCGAGTCTTTTGCCCTGCTGGGATGGTGTTAAAACAAACTAGGGTACACTGCATTACACACTGCAATGAATACTCCAATCATGAGACCTGGCCTACCCTGCCTTTTAGTGCTGCCTAAAAGCAGCAATTATGTGTACGGTGGCACTTTAGGAGGCGGAGTAAAGTGATTTCCAAAGTCATTTTTGATTCTTCCAAATAAATTATATTTCAGTGGGCGACTGTTCATTCTCTGAGGGAGAGAGCGCAAAGATGAGAAGGGGAAACTTTGTTAGCTTGCTACTACTATAGCACATTTTGTTAGCCCAAGACGATGCTATTCAGAGTTATTGACCTCACAGTAAGCCAGATTCGAGTAACTTACATTTCAACATGTTGACTCAAAAGCTGCACTGACAGATAACGTTAAGCTATCCAACTAACTAACGTTTGAGACTACACAGTCTAGCTAATTTTATGAGCAGGGTTTTGACAGTAATTGATTATAGTACAGTAGCTATCTGGACACTGAATCCAACTGCTGGAGCTCTGTTCACAACCCAACAAGTATCACTAACTAACCAATTACTGTCTAATCAACTAACGTTACTGTCCAAATATGCAACAAAATTGCTAATAAAGCTAGCTAGCTAACTTAAGGCTAACATGACGTCAGCTCAATTAGCAACTGTACCTATCTGTTGAAAAAACAAAGCTGGACAGCTGAGTTAATTTATTTTCCAATTTATAGAAGATGGACATACGGAATTTCTTCTTGAGAGACAGCCTATAGGGAGGAGGTCTAGTCGTTGTTGGCGTTCAGGCCTACTACTGTTGTGTCGTCAGCGAACTTGATGATGGAGTTGGAACTGTGTGAGGCCACACAGTCGTGGGTATACAGAGAATGCAGGAGGGGACTGAGGACGCACCCTTGTGGGGCCCCCGTGTTGAGGATCAGTGTCGAGGAGGTAATGATGCCTACCTTCCAACATAATCCAAAGGATGGCAGCCTAAAATCCCAATCCTGCTATATTGCACGTAACTAGAAAATGTCTTCATGCAAAACATTAGTGGTTTAGGCTGCCACCATTTGAATTATTTTGGAACTGCACTGTGCGTGCAGCATGACTAGCTCACATTAGATAGTAGTAATGTGACCAACATCAACATGAGGCTTTTTTTTTAAAAATTGTCAATCAAATATTGGACATGGTTTATGAAAACATTGCAACAAAATAATGATACAAATACTTTTTCCAACAATTGTTCTTCATGGAAAATTATGATATATTTATGCAATTGTAATTTGTCCTTGCTATTACATTTTTATAAATATTAACACCATATTCCATGGGTTTACTGACCACAATCCATTGAATTAATATTAAGAAGTGTTGATTATTTGGCATCAGGAGAGCACAGTGCATGGAAGAAAGCAGTGAGATATGCAACATAGCGTTATGTTTCTGCAAAATGTTCACTGCTAGCGTGCAAGGCCAAGAGTGCAGAGCGCTTTACTACGGTCGCTCAGGGATCAAATCTCTCCCCCCCCACTCCCTTTGAGTCAGCCCTTAGCACACATGCACACACCCACACAGATAACACTCATCCACACACACACACACACACACACACACACACACACACACACACACACACACACACACACACACACACACACACACACACACAGCATAATACAACAAAGCCTCTTCCCTGCTCCAACAGACCCACAGCTGCCAACACAATCATTTACAGTTTACTGTATTCTTCCCATCGTCTTAATAGATCACTTTTAATACACCCCGCCCCCACCGAAGGTCGTTTAGGGTGTAAACATCACAGATTGACTTCCCTCTGAATTTGTTTGACTTTGATTTTACCTCCAGTGTTTTCCATTGTCTTAAAGGTTCTTGAGATACTTTAAAGCTTTAAAGAAAAGGTCTCGGGGATCTTAAAATGTCAGCTCTGTAAAGACAGATCAAGCAAGAGAGACAGCATAAGAGCTACTTTTTCTCTGCTGCATTACTCTGCCAATATGCACTGCAGATTCTAGCGGTGGTTACCACAACTCATACTAAAATACTGTATCTAACAGTGAGCAAAGAAGGCTTCCTACCGAAATAGGGCCCAATGCTCATTAGGTAATTAAATAGTGTGTAATAAAAATTGTATGTTTTCATTTGTGGTTGATTGGATGAGTGCATTAAATACAGAGGGCTACTCTTCTCAAGTGAGTTCTGTGGCTCTGGCCTCGGTAATCAGCTTCGAGACACGGCTGAGGCCGGATCATTCCGGCTATTGTGATAGGGAGTTCGATGGTGAGGCATATATCTGTACCTGGGGCAAAGACTTTGTGTTTTCCTGGGGCAAAAGTTCAGGATATCACCAGGTTGCTTCCTGAGGCTGTGTGTCAGTCACCGGGGGCCGATACTGTCATGGTTCATGTGGGGTCAAATTACATAATGAAGGGCAGCTCAGAATAGCTGAAGATGGATTTTAAAGAACTGATTGGAACTTGACACCAACAAATGTCCCATAATATCTGTCCCTCTGCCCTCCCTAAATCGTGGCATTGAACGGTTCAGCAGTGTTTTAGCCCTCCATTACTGGCTACGAGACTATTGCAGCTCTGTGGGTGTAACATTTATTGACAATTTTGATACCTTCTGGAAACAAAGCTCGTATTATAAGGAGGATGGGATCCACCCAAATCATTTGGGTTCCTGGATCCATTCACAGCATTATAAGGCTGCATTGAGACAATTACTTATCAATGACCCAAGCCCAGCTCATTTAATCTCTACCATTGTGTCGCTGAGTTGTCATAATGCTTCAGCAAATGTACATTATCCCAGCGGCGTTGGAAGACATAATGTAAGTAACCTAATCTATGTCCCTCTTACTGCCTCTGCTGATCCTACAGCTATTGTAAGCAGTAATCATATGCCTATGAACCAGAGTTATACTGTTTGTGTTGTGCCCTAGCAGGAAGTACACTGTGTGCAGCTCACCCTGCACTAACATAAATAACTTGAGCATGTCTACCTCTGCTAAGCTTTCCAATAAAGCAAGAAAAACAATCAAGCATCACAGAAAAGTGTTAAAAATAGCCCACGTTAACATATGTAGCTTAAGAAACAAGGTTCATGAAATCAATAATTTGCTAGTAACAGATGACATTCATATTCTGACAATCTCTGAAACTCAGTTAGATAATACATTTGATGATACAGTGGTAGCAATACATGGTTATAAGATCTACAGAAAATACAGAAATGCCAAAGGTGGAGGTGTGGCTGTTTATATTCAGAACCACATTCCTGTAAAGCTTAGACAGGATCTCATGTTAAATATTGTTGAAGTAATATGGCTACAGGTTCATCTGCCTCACCTAAAGCCCATTCTGGTGGGAAGCTGCTATAGACCACCAACTGCTAACAGTCAGTTTCTGGATAACATGTGAAATGCTTGATAATGTATGTGATATTAATAGAGAGGTATATTTTCCAAGTGATTTAAATATTGACTGGCTTTCATCAGGCTGTCCACTCCAGAGAAAGCTTCAAACTGTAACTAGAGCCTGCAACCTGGTTAAGGTTATCAATCAACCTACCAGGGTAGTTACAAACAGCACAGGAATGAAATCATCAACATGTATTCAAATCCATCGGATGTAGTGATCACAATATAGTAGCCATATCTAGGAAAAACAAAGTTCCAAAGGCTGGGCCTAATATAGTCTTTAAGAAGTCATACAATAAGTTTTGTAGCAATTCCTATGTTGTTGATGTAAAGAATATTTGTTGTTCCGTGGTGTGTCAGTTGTACAACTAAATGTTTTCAACTGAAATGTCTCTTCCGCATTTAACCCAACACCTCTGAATCAGAGAGGTGCGGGGGGCTGCCTTAATCAACATCCACGTCATCGGCACCCGGGGAGCAGTGAGTTAACTGCCTTGCTCAGGGGCAGAACGACAGATTTCCACCTTGTCAGCTTGGGGATTCGATCCAGCAACCGTTCGGTTACTGGCCCAACACTCCTACCCGCCAGGCTACCTGCCGCCCCATGAGGAACAACCAGACACTGCACTTGACATATTTATGAAATTGCTTATCCCAGTTACTAATAAGCATGCACCCATTAAGAAAATGACTGTAAAAACTGTTAAATCAACATTGATTGATGAGGAATTCAAAAATATATGGTTGAGAGGGATGAGGCAAAATAAATGGCAAATAGGTCTGGCTGTACAACCGATTGGCAAACTTACTGCAAATTGAGAAATCATGTGACTAAACTGAATAAAAAGAAGAAGAATCTACAATATGAAACAAAGATAAATGACATACAGAATGATAGTAAAAATCTTTGGAGCACCTTAAATCAAATTTTGGGAAAAAGGGCAAACTCCGCTCCATCATTCATTGAATCAGATGGCTCATTCATCACAAAATATTGCCAACTACTTTAATGATTTGTTAATTGGCAAGATTAGCAAACTTAGGCATGACATGCCAGCAACAAACGCTGACACTACACATCCAAGGATATCTGACCAAGCTATGAAAGACAAGCATTGTCATTTTCAATTCCGTAAAGTAAGTGTGGAAGAGGTGAAAATATTTTTGTTGTTTATCAACACCGGGGTCTGACAACTTGGATGGAAAGTTACTGAGGATAATAGTGGATGATTTTGCCACTCCTATTTGCCATATCTTCAATTTAAGCCTACTAGAAAGTGTGTGTTTCCTCAGGCCTGGAGGGAAGCAAAAGTTCCGCTACCTAAGGATAGTAAAGCCCCCTTTACTGGCTCAAATAGCCGACCAATCAGCCTGTTACCAACCCTTTGGAAACGTTTGGGAAAAATGGTGTTTGACCAGATACAATGCTATTTTACAGTAAACAAATTGACAACAGTCTTTCAGCACGCTTATAGGGAAGGACATTCAACAAGCACAGCACTTACACAAATGACTGATGATTGGCTGAGAGAAATCCAGAAAAATGCGTGTCAAAAATGTTATAAATTGATTTGCATTTTAATGAGGGAAATAAGTATTTGACCCCTCTGCAAAACATGACTTAGTACTTGGTGGCAAAACCCTTGTTGGCAATCACAGAGGTCAGACGTTTCTTGTAGTTGGCCACCAGGTTTGCACACATCTCAGGAGGGATTTTGTCCCACTCCTCTTTGCAGATCTTCTCCAAGTCATTAAGGTTTCGAGGCTGACGTTTGGCAACTCGAACCCTCAGCTCCCTCTACAGATTTTCTATGGGATTAAGGTCTGCAGACTGGCTAGGCCTCTCCAGGACCTTAATGTGCTTCTTCTTGAGCCACTCCTTTGTTGCCTTGGCCGTGTGTTTTGGGTCATTGTCATGCTGGAATACCCATCCACGACCCATTTTCAATGCCCTGGCTGAGGGAAGGAGGTTCTCACCCAAGATTTGACGGTACAAGGCCCCGTCCATCGTCCCTTTGGTGCGGTGAAGTTATCCTGTCCCCTTAGCAGAAAAACACCCCCAAAGCATAATGTTTCCACCTCCATGTTTGACGGTGGGGATGGTGTTCTTGGGGTCATAGGCAGCATTCCTCCTCCTCCAAACACGGCGAGTTGAGTTGATGCCAAAGAGCTCGATATTGGTCTCATCTGACCATAACACTTTCACCCAGTTCTCCTCTGAATCATTCAGATGTTCATTGGCAAACTTCAGACGGCCCTGTATATGTGCTTTCTTGAGCAGGGGGACCTTGCGGGCGCTGCAGGATTTCAGTCCTTCACGGCGTAGTGTGTTACCAATTGTTTTCTTGGTGACTATGGTCCCAGCTGCCTTGAGATCATTGACAAGATCCTCCCGTGTAGTTCTGGGCTGATTCCTCACCGTTCTCATGATCATTGCAACTCCACGAGGAGAGATCTTTTCTTTTTTTTTTTTTGGGGGTGGGGATGGATCAGCTTAATATTGCAGATAGATTGTATCTTCTATCAATGTAATTGTCTGCATCACTTCCAAAATCCCATGTTTTTTATATATATACTCCCCTTTATTACTTTTCAACCCTGCCATCCTTTCCCTACTTGGAGTAAATTAGTGAACAACAATGCCCAGGCCTCTACTTCCGATCTATACTTACTATCTACACCTTATGGACAGAGTTAATTTTACAATAATTCTATTATATATATATATAATTATTTTATTTTTTTGCTCCTGAACTTCTTCTACTCTCAACCTCTCTGATCATTTTCATGATGTCCATCCGGTTTGCTTCTATATGCCATATCTTTCTAACTGCTCTTTCCCAAAAGCTCCCAACATACAACCTATATACCTATTATGGACACAGTATGCTTACATTATTAGCTATCTTTGTTATTATTTGTTGTTATTTGTTATTAGTCCCATCCTTCAACTCTATTCAAAACCTCCCATCTATCTCTTAACACCATCCATATAGGATTTCTATTTGCCATATATATTTCAACCGTACTGTAATGTTTTACAAAAGTTCTGAACCTTTCTATTCTCATTGCTTCTACAGATTGTGAATTAAAAATAAACATTTTTGCTAAAAGTTTTATTATATTATTGATTGATTGACTATGACTTTTCAGATCACCCAGTAATGCTATCTGCAAGGTTAGCTCCAGGTAAATATTGCAATTCTTTAGCCATTCCTGGACCTGTGTCCAAAAACAAGCTACAAATGAACAGAACCAAAACAAATGATCTAATGATTCTGTCTCTTCACAGCAAAATCTGCGGAGCTGGGAAAATTGTATCCCCCATATAAATAACATTATATTGGTAGCAAGAATTTTATATAATAATTGAAATTGAAAGATTCAAATTTTTGAATCCGGTGTCGTTTTGCGTGTCAGTTCATAAACACTATGTCATGGGATCGGTACGTCAAAGATCTCTTCCCAACTATTTTGCAATCTATATGGGACGGCTGTCAATCCTTTGTTCCTTAAGTGAAACTGATAGACTTTTTTATTTATCACAGTTTTCCTTAACCAATTATGTTCTTTAATGCAAGGCCGACAGACAAGTTCCTTACTTTCTCCCCCTTCCACTTTCCTCTTCCACTTTTGCGGTAAGGCTGCAATTATTTGATTGTAATTTTGGGTAGAGCAGACATTTCCATATGTTTTTGTTAGCTGCATGTGCGACATAACTCCACCAGTCCTAACCAATGATATCATTTACGAAGATTATACCTTTTTTAAACATTCTGTCAAAAAATAAAGTTTTTTTGTCAATTAGTATATTTGAATTTAACCACAATATTTGTTGCATTATTTGTTCTGTCGTTTCTGGAGGATTACATTGAAATTGCAACCAACTTTCTATGGCTTGTTTTAGAAATAGTGATATTTGGGAGATGATTTCCTTTTCAAATAACTGCAAATGAGTTGTTGTAATCTGAATAAAGGGAAAAAGGCCTTTCTTGAACATTGGGTGAGACAATCTTACTAATTTGCTTGAGAACCAGTTCGGGTTTAAGTATAACTTTTGTATGACTGAAGCTTTTAGTGATAGGTCTAATGCTTTAATATTTAATAATTTCTGTCCTCCGAATTCATATTCATTATATAAATATGCCCTTTTAATTTTGTCTGGCTTGCCATTCCAAATAAAATTGAATATTTTTTTCTCATATAATTTAAAAAACTATTCGCTAGGCATAGGCAAGACCATAAGCAAATAGGTAAACTGGGATAATACTAAAGAGTTAATCAGGGTGATTTTTCCACAAATTGACAGGTATTTTCCTTTCCATGGTAGTAAGATCTTATCTATTTTTGCTAACTTTCTATTAAAATTTATTGAAGTGAGATCTTTTATTTCCTTTGGGATATGTATTCCGAGTATATCCACATCACCATCAGACAATTTTATTGGTAAACTACATGGTAATGTAAAAATTGTATTTTTTAGTGATCCAATATGTAATATAGTACATTTGTCATAATTTGGTTGTAATCCAGAGAGGTTAGAAAATGTATCTAGATCCTCTATGAGGCTGTGGAGGGATTCTAGTTGTGGATTTAAAAGAAAACATGAATCATCAGCGTACAATGACACCTTTGATTTTAAGCCCTGTATTTCTAATCCTCTGATATTATTATTGGATCTGATTTTAATAGCTAACATCTCGATGGCCACAATAAATAGATATGCCGATAGTGGACAACCTTGTTTCACTCCTCTTGACAGTTTAAAACTTTCTGAGAAATAGCCATTATTTACTATTTTACACCTAGGGTTACTATACATGATTTTGACCCATTTTATAAGAGATTCTCCAAAATGTAAATGCTCCAGGCATTTATATATAAACCCCAGTCGAATTTTATCAAATGCCTTTTCGAAGTCTGCTATGAATAGCAGGCCTGGTTTCCCATATTTTCCATAGTGTTCTATTGTTTCCAATACTTGCCTTATATTATCTCCAATGTATCTTCCATGTAAAAAAACCTGTCTGATTAGAATGAATAATATCCGACAATACCTTTTTAATTCTATGCGCTATACATTTTGCTAGGATTTTTGCATCACAACACTGAAGTGTAAGGGGCCTCCAATTTTGTAAATGGACTGGATCTTTATATTTTCCACTTGTAACCTGTTTCAGTAATAATGAGATCAGACCTTCTTCTTGAGTGTCAGATAATCTACCATTTACATAGGAGTGGTTAAAACATGCTAATAACGGTCCTCTTAGTATATCAAAAAAGGTTTGGTATACCTCGACTGGTATGCCATCCAACCCTGGAGTTTTTCCAGACTTAAAGTCTTTAATTGCATCCAGAAGTTCCTCCTCTGTAATTTCACCTTCACATGAGTCTTTCTGTGTGGCTGTTAATTTGACATTATCAATAAATAAAAAAAATTCTACAATTAGCTTCAGTTAGAGGAGATGGAGGCGACTGAAAAGAAAACATATGCTTAAAGTACTTTGTTTCTTCCTTCAAAATATCATTTGGTGAATTATGGGTGAGATCTTGCATGGAGCCCAGGCCGAGGGAGATTGACAGTTCTTTTGTGTTTCTTCCATTTGCGAATAACCGCACCAACTGTTGTCACCTTCTCACCAAGCTGCTTGGCGATGGTCTTGTAGCCCATTCCAGCCCTGTGTAGGTCTACAATCTTGTCCCTGACATCCTTGGAGAGCTCTTTGGTCTTGGCCATGGTGGAGAGTTTGGAATCTGATTGATTGATTGCTTCTGTGGACAGGTGTCTTTTATACAGGTAACAAGCTGAGATTAGAAGCGCTCCCTTAAAGAGTGTGCTCCTAATCTCAGCTCGTTACCTGTATAAAAGACACCTGGGAGCCAGAAATCTTTCTGATTGAGAGGGGGTCAAATACTTATTTCCCTCATTAAAATGCAAATCAATTTACAGAGGGGAAAAAAAGTATTTAGTCAGCCACCAATTGTGCAAGTTCTCCCACTTAAAAAGATGAGAGGCCTGTAATTTTCATCATAGGTACACGTCAACTATGACAGACAAATTGAGAAAAATAAATCCAGAAAATCACATTGTAGGATTTTTAATGAATTTATTTGCAAATTATGGTGGAAAATAAGTATTTGGTCACCTACAAACAAGTGAGATTTCTGGCTCTCACAGACCTGTAACTTCTTCTTTAAGAGGCTCCTCTGTCCTCCACTCGTTACCTGTATTAATGGCACCTGTTTGAACTTGTTATCAGTATAAAAGACACCTGTCCACAACCTCAAACAGTCACACTCCAAACTCCACTATGGCCAAGACCAAAGAGCTGTCAAAGGACACCAGAAACAAAATTGTAGACCTGCACCAGGCTGGGAAGACTGAATCTGCAATAGGTAAGCAGCTTGGTTTGAAGAAATCAACTGTGGGAGCAATTATTAGGAAATGGAAGACATACAAGACCACTGATAATCTCCCTCGATCTGGGGCTCCACGCAAGATCTCATCCCGTGGGGTCAAAATGATCACAAGAACGGTGAGCAAAAATCCCAGAACCACACGGGGGGACCTAGTGAATGACCTGCAGAGAGCTGGGACCAAAGTAACAAAGCCTACCATCAGTAACACACTACGCCGCCAGGGACTCAAATCCTGCAGTGCAGACGTGTCCCCCTGCTTAAGCCAGTACAAGTCCAGGCCCGTCTGAAGTTTGCTAGAGTGCATTTGGATTATCCAGAAGAGGATTGGGAGAATGTCATATGGTCAGATGAAACCTAAATATAACTTTTTAGTAAAAACTCAACTCGTCGTGTTTGGAGGACAAAGAATGCTGAGTTGCATCCAAAGAACACCATACCTACTGTGAAGCATGGGGGTGGAAACATCATGCTTTGGGGCTGTTTCTCTGCAAAGGGACCAGAAGCATTTCAAGGTCCTGGAGTGGCCTAGCCAGTCTCCAGATCTCAACCTCATAGAAAATCTTTGGAGGGAGTTGAAAGTCTGTGTTGCCCAGCAACAGCCCCAAAACATCACTGCTCTAGAGGAGATCTGCATGGAGGAATGGGCCAAAATACCAGCAACAGTGTGTGAAAACCTTGTGAAGACTTACAGAAAACGTTTGACCTGTGTCATTGCCAACAAAGGGTATATAACAAAGTATTGAGAAACTTTTGTTATTGACCAAATACTTATTTTCCACCATAATTTGCAAATAAATTCATAAAAAATCCTACATTGTGATTTTCTGGAATTTCTATTCTCATTTTGTCTGTCATAGTTGACGTGTACCTATGACGAAAATTACAGGCCTCTCTCATCTTTTTAAGTGGGAGAACTTGCACAATTGGTGGCTGACTAAATTATTTTTCCCCCCACTGTATAACTGCCTTAATTTTGCTGGACCCCAGGAAGAGTAGCTGCTGTCTTGGCACCACCATCACACACAAAGTGAAACCACATGTGCCACTGATCCCACCAATTAGAGCGTTCACACCATGCAGAGGCAGTTGTTGATGAGGGCAGAAGTGGATCCCCTTCTCACTTCTCTTCTTCTTCCCCTCCTAAATCTCTCCCCTTCTACACTCAATCTTTCTCTCTCTATTCATCTCTCCACTCCCCCTCTTGCATCTTTCTTCTGTCTCTCCCCTTTCCCTCTCCCCTCTCTCTTCTCTTCCCTCTCACTACTCATCCTCTCTCTATATTCACCTCTCCACTGGTCCTCTTGTTCTCTCTCTATATATTCCCACTTTACGCTCCCCTCTTCCTTCTCTCTCTCTCTCTCTCTCTCTCTCTCTCTCTCTCTCTCTCTCTCTCTCTCTCTCTCTCTCTCTCTCTCTCTCTCTCTCTCTCTCTCTCTCTCTCTCTCTCTCTCTCTCTCTCTCTCTCTCTCTCTCTCTCTCTCTCTCTCTCTCTCTCTCTCTCTCTCTCTCTCTCTCAAAACAGTCACAGTGGGCTACATATATTCAAATAATAATGGATTGGATTCAGATGGCATTTAAATATAGCACATACGTAAATTGTTTGTCACCATTTCACAGCAAGTTTCACACTTCAGAGCAGTTACCTCACCTCCTCCACCCCCCATAACCAACATGTATGAAACATGGAATCAATTTTGTTGCCACACACACACCCACCTACAGTACCATGTTTCCCCTACCATTGTAGAGGTGGGGCAGTCCCCTACCTAGCTCTATTGCCCCTATCTGTGTGTGTGCGTTTATCTAACACTTTGTGTAGCCGTTAGCGATAATGCTAATAATGATAACCATCTTCTGGGTAGATGGAAAGGCTTTCCCAAAAACCTTCTCAATTCAATGTTAACTACAAAGTAGCCTATGCCTACCTGCCAGAATGATATCATGATTATTTGTATCAATCCAGTGGCGATTTGTTTAGCAAACTCTGCAATCACGTGTGCTACAGAAACACTGCTAACCAATCAAGCCTCTTGCTTTGCACACTTGTATCTACACCCAAAAATGAAAATCTCTCAGATTTATTCCAGACCTTCAAAGTGGTCGCCTGATGTGGTTGAAGCATTCTTGTTGATAAAAAAATTCAAATTATGTTGTTTTTCTATGAATAAAGTGTGATTTTGAGAGCGGAAACCTGAAAAAAAACGGGGGAAAAACAAACCTTCAAAAACAAAACAGAGAAAACGTAATTTGGGGAAAAAAACTAAACGGAATTAGACAAAAAAATACAACAGATTTTATAGGGCCCTACACACACAGACACACACACAGTGAGGGTTGGTTACCATGGTATCCAGGCCGAGGGTCAGCAGCATGAGGAAGAAGATGATGGCCCAGAACGGAGAGAGTGGAAGTCTGGTCAGAGCCTCCGGGTACACCACGAACGCTATGCCTGGACCTGAGAGTGTTAAATCAGATTGATAATCAGAGCCAAAAGTGCCAATGAATACTGAACAAAAGCAACTATCTGCTCTGACTTGGGTTGTGTGCATATCGAACAGTACTACTCAACTTCAGAATTGGCCAAGCCACTCTCTATCTCTGTAGATATCTTTCTATCTGTCTATGGTCATACACTATCTGATCCTACCAGACCTGGGTGTCAAATCATTTCAAATACTCTATCTGTATTTTGATTTTTCAACCATTTGAACCCAGGTCTGGATGCTTCATGATCCCTATATGATCCTATATGAATGTGTAATTTACCTTCATCTGCCACCTTCTCAATGGGCACCTTCAGTTCATGGGCCATGAATCCAATGACGGAGAAGATGACAAACCCAGCGAATATACTGGTGGCACTGTTAACTATGCACACTATGATGGTGTCCCTAAACAAGAGAAGAGGGGCGAGAAAGGGATGTAAGTGTTACAGGGCTGTAACACTTACAGTATCGGAGAACTTTGAATGTTTTTGGAGTATTATCACACTCAAGTGAGTGGCTATATGTTGGTAATTGTTATTATGTGTCAAAACAACAAAACATTTTAATAACATAACCTAAGGATGTTCTAAGTGTTTTACAGGAGTTGGTACCTGGTTTTGTTAAATAATGTCTTATTTTACATATCTATCGACCATTGCCATGTGTGATATTGAATAGATGTATGAATAAATAAATGAACTATCTTCTGTGCAGTCTTATCCAACATTTGTGGAGAGGTACAACAGTATCACAACACTCAAACTATCATGGCAAGAAACAAAACATGAAGCAGGCAGATTTCCATGATGACAATTGTATGTTTTTGTGAGGTGTAAATTCACAGAATTGTTGCTGGATAGATTTATTTAAAAAGACAATCAATGTACATTCCAACTCTTGCTTGTACAATCGTTGATTTTACAATCGTGCAAACGTCTGTTATAACTGCTCAAACTAGTTTCAAGTAAGGTGTCGTATGTAGGGGATACACATGGTATGGGGCCAGTATGAAAATGTATGCACTCACTAACTGTAAGTCGTTCTGGATAAGAGCGTCTGCTAAATGACTAAAATGTCAAATGTATACACCGTCCAATTAAATGCTTATTTGTAGGTTCCTTCTCGACAATGCAACAACAATAAGAAATAATAAAAGATAAGGATACAAACATAAAGTAAATGGCTCAGTAGAATAGAATAAACATTTTAGCATAAGTATAATACAGGAAGGCACAATTTATAGTCAAATATTTACACGTGTTTGGGGGAAGGGGGATTGGGGGCAAGTGTTTAAATTGTGCAATATTTAGCAATCATAATAAGAGTCTGGTAGCAGCAGTTGTGATGTGTGTGGACGTGTGTGTGGACGTGTTTAACTATACTTGTGGGGACCAGAAGTCCAACTGGGGGGGTTTAGGGTTAAGGTTAGAATTAGTGTGTGTGTGTGTGTGTGTGTGTGTGTGTGTGTGTGTGTGTGTGTGTGTGTGTGTGTGTGTGTGTGTGTGTGTGTGTGTGTGTGTGTGTGTGTGTGTGTGTGTGTGTGTGGATGAGTGTTATCTGTGTGGGTGTGTGCATGTGTGCTAAGGTGCGGAGAGTCAGTGCAGGTGGTCGGTCCATTTCAAGTGTTCAACAGTCTTGTTCAACAGTCTTGTTCAACAGGCTTGTAGATAGAAACTGTCTCTGAGCTTGTTGGTATCAGACCTCATGCTCCGATACTGTCTGCCCAACAGTAAGGACAGCTTCATAAAAAACAGGTGTAGACTAACAGTGAAATGCTTACTTAAGGGTATTTTTCCAACAATGCAGAGTGTAGCTTAGTTGGTAGAGCATGGCGCTTGCAACGCCAGGGTTGTGGGTTCGTTTCCCACGGGGGGCCAGTATGAAAAAAAATAAGGTATGCACTTACTAACTGTAAGTCGCTCTGGATAAGAGCGTCTGCTAAAATGACTAAAATGTAAAAAAAAAAAAAAAAAGTGGCATAAATACAGAGTGAATAACGAATAACAAAAACAAGAAAGAATAACATGCCTTCAGAAAGTATTCACACCCCTTCACTTATTCCACATTTTGTTGTGTTACAGCCTGAATTAAAAATGGATTGAATTGAGATTGTTTTTTTGCACTGGCCAACGCACAATACCCCATAATGTCACAGTGGAATTATGTTTTTCAAAATAAAAATAACAAATATACATTTATATATTTAAAAGTTGAAATGTCTTGAGTCAATAAGTATTCAACCCCTTTGTTATAGCGAGCCTAAATAAGTTCAGGAGTAAAAATGTGCTTAACAAGTCACATAATAAGTTGCATGGAGTGTGTGCAATATAAGTGTTTAACATGATTTTTGAATGACTACATCATCTCTGTACCCCACACATACAATTATCTGTTAGGTCCCTCAGTCGAGCAGTGAATTTCAAACACAGATTAAACCACAAAGACAAGGGAGGTTTTCCAATGCATCGTTGGTAGATTGGTTAAAAAATTTTTTGCAGACATTGAATATCCCTTTGACCATGGTGAAGTTATTAATTACACTATCAATACACCCAGTCACTACAAAGATACAGATGTCCTTCCTAACTCCATTGCCGGAGAGGAAGGAAACCGATCAGGGATTTTACAATGAGGCCAATGGTGACTTTAAAACAATTACAGAGTTTAATGGCTGTGATAGGAGAAAACTGAGTATGGATCAACAACATTGTAGTTACTATTGACAGAGTGAAAAGAAGGAGGCCTGTACAGAATTAAAATATTCCAAAACATGCATCCGGTTTGCAACAAGGCACTAAAGTAATACTGCAAAAAATGTGGCAAAACAATTGACTTTTTGTCCTGAATACAAAGTGTTATGTTTGGGGAAAATCTAATCCAATCCAACACATTACTGAGTACCACTCTCCATATTTTCAAGCATAGTGGTGGCTGCATCATGTTATGGGTATGCTTGTAATCGTTAAGGATTGGGGAGTTTTTCAGGTTAAAAAAGTAAACGGAAACGGAAGTGTGTGTGTGTGTGTGTGTGTGCCTGTGTGTGTGTGTGTGTGGGGGGGGTAGAGTCCAGTGTGTGTGCATAGAGTTAGAGCAAGAGAGTTATTGCAAAAAAGGGTCAGAGAGAGCAGTCTACGGCTTGGTTGGCTGGAGTCATTGACCATTTTTTGGGCCTTCCTTTGACACCGCCTGGTATAGAGATCCTGGATGGCAGGGAGCTTGGCCCCAGTGATATACTGGGTTGTACTCACCACCCTCTGTAGCGCCTTGCGGTCAGATGCCTTGCAGTGGCCGTACCAAGAGGTGATGCAGCCAGTGAAGATGCTCTCAATGGTGCAGCTGTATAACTTTTTGAGGATCTGAGAGCCCATGCCAAATCTTTTCAGCTTCCTGAGGGGAAAGAGGCGCTGTCGTGCCCTCTTCACAACTGTGTGGGTGTGTGTGGACCATGTTCCTTAGTGATGTGGACACCGAGGAACTTGAAGCTCCTTTGTCTTGCTGACGTTGAGGGAGAGATTGTTGTCCTGGCACCACACTGCCAGGTCTCATCACAGCCTACCTCATCGTCGTCGGTGATCAGTCCTCCCACCGTCGTGTCATCAGCAAACTTAATGATGGTGTTGGAGTCGTGCTGGCCACACAGTCGTGGGTAAACAGGGAGTACATGAGGGCACTGAGCACACACTCCTGAGGGGCCCCAGTGTTGATGGTCAGCAAGGCGGATGTGTTGTTGCCTACCCTTTCCCGCCTGGGGGCGGCCCATCAGGAAGTCCAGGATCCAGTTGCAGAGGGATGTGTTCAGTCCCAGGATCCTGAGCTTGGTGATGAGCTTGGAGGGGACTATGGTGTTGAATGCTGAGCTATAGTCAATGAACAGCTTTCTCACATAGGTGTTCCTCTTGTCCAGGTGGGAGAGGGCAGTGTGGAGTGCAATACAGATTCCATCATCTGTGGATCTGTTGGGGTGGTATGCAAATTGGAGTGGGTCCAAGTTGACTGGGATGATGGTGATGATGTGAGCCAAACCAGCCTTTCAAAGTATTACATGGCTGTAGATATGAGTGCTACAGGGCGATAGTTATTTAGGCAGGTTACCTTGACATTCTTGGGCACTTTGAATCCAATTAGGAAGCCTTTTGTGGCTAGCTCATCCAATTCTATTGACTATTGTGTCACCATGGATACTCCAGCTGTTTTCAACGGGACAGTTACCTTCAGTCAGGCAGCCTAATAAATATTCCATACTGATATCTCCATTTTGCTATATTAATTACATTTGTCCATCGGAACAATGACCAAAGAAAGAGGTATTTTCAATGTCTGCAAAATGTATTTTCAACTTTCACTTAGAACTGAAAGACGTCTTTCAACGTCCGTAAAATCTGTATTTTCAACGTCCTTAAAATACATATTTTCAACGTCTTTATGTTGATGTTCAATTTGAGTCCTGGTTGCTGCCAACATTTCTCAATATATTTTTTCCCTATGAGTATTATCATCAGTAACAATAACATCTATTATTTGAACAGACCATGGCCAAGTTATGTATTTCACAATCATTTCGTAAAGTAATTACTATTTTACCACGGCAACTCTACTGTGGCAATTTACCCTACATACAGGTAACTGCCAAAATAAAGGAAACACTTCCGTAAATAAGGAATGCAAACAGAGCTCTAAAGAGCGGCCATTTTGGTGGCATATGCTCCTAGATATTTTGCTGTGCAACCTGACCTTTTATTTTGGGAGCACCAGTGCGACCAGGAAAAACATCACCCAGATAATAATTATTGTAATGATAGGCTTCACTGTGCAGTTGTTTCCGAGTGCCCTAGAGAAAAAAGTGAGTGCAGATTCGTTCAATCCAAAGCCTACATGTAAAGAATATTAAAGAATGCATTAGTTATTTGTATTTCTTGACACTTTCTGAAGACGTAACGGCATGGGAATGCCTGTGTCTACCACTTTGTGTAGCCAGTTAGCGATGCTGAAACAGTCTTTTCCATAAAGCCTTCCAAATTAAATATTAATAACTGCACAAAGTAAGCCTAATAATATCATGATGATTTGTATCACTCGGGTGGTCTTTCATTTAGCAAACTCTGCTATTGCACATGCAGTACAGAAACACCTCCAGACTCTTGAGTTGCACAATCAGGGACGTCATGCAAACAAAAAATCTAAGGGGGCATAGAGAATTTTGTATTTTCAAAAACCTGAAACAGCTTTTTCCTGCAATCTAGAGCCATAATCAGTATGCTTAATTCTATGTCAAAAATATGTATATTTTTCTGCATATCTAAGCATACCTATTGAGCTGTTTAAAAAAAAAAAAAATGTAATATGCTTCTCTGCATCTCTGCTAAACTCTGGGTAAAAGACTGAATGGAATGAGTCTTATTCAGTACATTTAGTTATTGCTTTCTTTTCTAAAGTCTACCAACCTTGCCAGCAGGATAAGATACAGGTAATTGCCAAAATAATGGAAACACTTGAGGATATGAGAGAATGCCAAGAGTGTGCAAAGCTGACATCAAGGCAAAGGGTGGTTATTTGAAGAATCACAAATAATATAAAATATATTTTGATTTGTTTAACACTACCACTCAAAAGTCTGGACACACAAGGGTTTTTCTTTATATTTTTAAATATTTGACATTGTAGAATGATAGTGAAGACATCAAAATTATGTAATAACACATATTGAATCATGTAGTAATCAAAAAAGTGTCAAACATATCAAAATATATTTTATATTTGACATTCTTCAAATAGCCACCCTTTGCCTTGATGACAGCTTTGCACACTCTTGGCATTCTCTCAACCAGCTTCATGAGGTAGTCACTTGTAATGCATTTCAATTAACAGGTGTGCCCTCTTAAAAGTACATTTGTGGAATTCCTTTCCTTCTTAATGCGTTTGAGCCAATCAGCTCTCATGAGGACTGCCACAGGAATGGAAGACCTAGAGTTACCTCTGCTGCAGAGGATCATTTAATTAGAGTTACCAGCCCAAATAAATGCTTCACAGAGTTCAACAGACACTTCTCAACATCAACCGTTCAGAGGAGACTGCGTGAGTCAGGCCTTCATGGTCGAATTGCTGCAAAGAAACCACTACTAAAGGACACCAATAAGAAGAAGAGACTTCCTTGTGCCAAGAAACACGAGCAATGGACATTAGACTGGTGGAAATCTGTCCTTTGGTCTGATGAGTCCAAATTTGAGATTTTTGGTTCCAACCACCATGTCTTTGTGAGACGCAGAGTAGGTGAACAGATTATCTCCGCATGTGTGGTTCACACCGTGAAGCACGGAGGAGGAGGTGTGATGGTGTGCTTTGCTGGTGACACTGTCAGTGATTTATTTAGAATTCAAGACACACTTAACCAGCATGGCTACCACAGCATTCTGCAGCGATACGCGCTTAGTGGCGATACACGCTTGTTTTTCAACAGGACAATGACCCAATACACCTCCAGACTGTGTAAGGGCTATTTGACCAAGAAGGAGAGTGATGGAGTGCTGCATCAGATTACCTGGCCTCCAATATCACCCAACCTCAACCCAATTGAGATGGTTTGGGATGAGTTGGACCGCAGAGTGAAGGAAAAGCAGCCAACAAGTGCTCAGCATATGTGGGAACTCCTTCAAGACTGTTGGAAAAGCATTCCACGTGAAGCTGGTTGAGAGAATGCCAAGAGTGTGCAAAGCTGTCATCAAGGCAAAGGATGTCTATTTGAAGAATCTCAAATATAAAATATATTTTGATTAGTTTAACACTTTTTTCTTTACTACATGATTCCATATGTGTTATTTCATAGTTTTGATGTCTTCACTATTATTCTACAATGTAGAAAATAGTAAAAAATAAAGGAAAGCCCTTGAGTAGGTGTGTCCAAACTTTGACTGGTACTGTATGTATATATATATATATATATATATATATATATATATATATATATATATATATATACAGTGGGGGAAAAAAATATTTAGTCAGCCACCAATTGTGCAAGTTCTCCCACTTAAAAAGATGAGAGAGGCCTGTAATTTTCATCATAGGTACACGTCAACTATGACAGACAAATTGAGAAAAGAAAATCCAGAAAATCACATTGTAGTATTTTTAATGAATTTATTTGCAAATTATGGTGGAAAATAAGTATTTGGTCATCTACAAACAAGCAAGATTTCTGGCTCTCACAGACCTGTAACTTCTTCTTTAAGAGGCTCCTCTGTCCTCCACTCGTTACCTGTATTAATGGCACCTGTTTGAACTTGTTATCAGTATAAAAGACACCTGTCCACAACCTCAAACAGTCACACTCCAAACTCCACTATGGCCAAGACCAAAGAGCTGTCAAAGGACACCAGAAACAAAATTGTAGACCTGCACCAGGCTGGGAAGACTGAATCTGCAATAGGTAAGCAGCTTGGTTTGAAGAAATCAACTGTGGGAGCAATTATTAGGAAATGGAAGACATACAAGACCACTGATAATCTCCCTCGATCTGGGGCTCCACGCAAGATCTCACCCCGTGGGGGTCAAAATGATCACAAGAACGGTGAGCAAAAATCCCAGAACCACACGGGGGGACCTAGTGAATGACCTGCAGAGAGCTGGGACCAAAGTAACAAAGCCTACCATCAGTAACACACTACGCCGCCAGGGACTCAAATCCTGCAGTGCCAGACGTGTCCCCCTGCTTAAGCCAGTACATGTCCAGGCCCGTCTGAAGTTTGCTAGAGTGCATTTGGATGATCCAGAAGAGGATTGGGAGAATGTCATATGGTCAGATGAAAACAAAATAGAACTTTTTGGTAAAAACTCAACTCGTCGTGTTTGGAGGACAAAGAATGCTGAGTTGCATCCAAAGAACACCATACCTACTGTGAAGCATGGGGGTGGAAACATCATCATTTGGGGCTGTTTTTCTGCAAAGGGACCAGGACGACTGATCCGTGTAAAGGAAAGAATGAATGGAGCCATGTATCGTGAGCAATTAACATCCCATAATGCTTAGGGTCATGTATAAAAATACCCAGTTGCCAATTATTTTGGCTACCATGGCTAGAAGAGATCTCAGTGGCTTTGAAAGAGGGGTCTCAAAGGAGCATAGGGGGTTTAAAGTGTGTGTTTGTTTGTGTTTGTTTTAACACACAGGTGCATGTAATCTCCCATTAGTAATGTTTTAAGAAATCCAACTCTAACACACAGCTCCGTGTTGAATTCTGCCTGTTGATTGCAATTGTATAGTAAAACATTTTTGGCATGTGTTGTTTCAGAAAATATAATTTTAAAATATTTGACATTACCTGAATACCTGAATTCCCACCACAATTCCTGGATATTATTGATTTAATGTCTCTCATTCATAGTCCTCTGTAGCTTAGGTGGTAGAGCAAGACGCTTGCAATGCCAAGATAGTGGGTTTGATTCCTGGAACCACCCATGCGTGAAATGTATGCATGCATGACTGTAAGTCACTTTGGATAACAGCATCTGCTAAATGGTACAGTGGGGAAAAAAAGTATTTAGTCAGCCATCAATTGTGCAAGTTCTCCCACTTAAAATATGAAAGAGGCCTGTAATTTTCATCATAGGTACATGTCAACTATGACAGACAAATTGAGAAAAGAAAATCCAGAAAATCACATTGTAGGATTTTTAATGAATTTATTTGCAAATTATGGTGGAAAATAAGTATTTGGTCACCTACAAACAAGCAAGATTTCTGGCTCTCACAGACCTATAACTTCTTCTTTAAGAGGCTCCTCTGTCCTCCACTCGTTACCTGTATTAATGGCACCTGTTTGAACTTGTTATCAGTATAAAAGACACCTGTCCACAACCTCAAACAGTCACACTCCA
This sequence comes from Coregonus clupeaformis, assembly GCF_020615455.1. Lineage (NCBI taxonomy): Eukaryota > Metazoa > Chordata > Actinopteri > Salmoniformes > Salmonidae > Coregonus > Coregonus clupeaformis. The sequence goes on along the minus strand of NC_059194.1, from coordinate 43,847,768 downwards.
AACTCCACTATGGCCAAGACCAAAGAGCTGTCAAAGGACACCAGAAACAAAATTGTAGACCTGCACCAGGCTGGGAAGACTGAATCTGCAATAGGTAAGCATCTTGGTTTGAAGAAATCAACTGTGGGAGCAATTATTAGGAAATGGAAGACATACAAGACCACTGATAATCTCCCTCGATCTGGGGCTCCACTCAAGATCTCACCCCGTGGGGTCAAAATGATCACAAGAACGGTGAGCAAAAATCCCAGAACCACACGGGGGGACCTAGTGAATGACCTGCAGAGAGCTGGGACCAAAGTAACAAAGCCTACCATCAGTAACACACTACGCCGCCAGGGACTCAAATCCTGCAGTGCCAGACGTGTCCCCCTGCTTAAGCCAGTACATGTCCAGGCCCGTCTGAAGTTTGCTAGAGTGCATTTGGATGATCCAGAAGAGGATTGGGAGAATGTCATATGGTCAGATGAAACCAAAATATAACTTTTTGGTAAAAACTCAACCCGTCGTGTTTGGAGGACAAAGAATACTGAGTTGCATCCAAAGAACACCATACCTACTGTGAAGCATAGGGGTGGAAACATCATGCTTTTGGGCTGTTTTTCTGCAAAGGGACCAGGACGACTGATCCGTGTAAAGGAAATAATGAATGGGGCCATGTATCGTGAGATCTTGAGTGAAACCTCCTTCCATCAGCAAGGGCATTGAAGATGAAACGTGGCTGGGTCTTTCAGCATGACAATGATCCCAAACACACCGCCCGGGCAACGAAGGAGTGGCTTCGTAAGAAGCATTTCAAGGTCCTGGAGTGGCCTAGCCAGTCTCCAGATCTCAACCCCATAGAAAATCTTTGGAGGGAGTTGAAAGTCCATGTTGCCCAGCGACAGCCCCAAAACATCACTGCTCTAGAGGAGATCTGCATGGAGGAATGGGCCAAAATACCAGCAACAGTGTGTGAAAACCTTGTGAAGACTTACAGAAAACGTTTGACCTGTGTCATTGCCAACAAAGGGTATATAACAAAGTATTGAGAAACTTTTGTTATTGACCAAATACTTATTTTCCACCATTATTTGCAAATAAATTCATTAAAAATCCTACAATGTGATTTTCTGGAACATTTTTTCTCATTTTGTCTGTCATAGTTGACGTGTACCTATGATGAAAATTACAGGCCTCTCTCATCTTTTTAAGTGGGAGAACTTGCACAATTGGTGGCTGACTAAATACTTTTTTTCCCCACTGTATATATTTATACATTATATATATATATTGTGACGTCACGAGAGGCTACACAGCTTTCAGCGGGATTGCTCAAGTAGTGCAAGGAGACAAGGTTCAAACAAAACAAGGATTTTATTATAGGTCTTGGGAAATTAACGAAAATATAACAAAATTCTGTTCTCTTGTGGCTCTTTAAGGGTTAACAGTTCAGGGATGTCTCTTCCACATCCAAAATCATAATTCTCACTCGCTCAGATAACTTTTCCCCAGCCTTACTGTAGTCCACGTTGCAGCTAGTGGCCAACCCAGCAAAAAGTCCTTCCAAATGTCTCTCACGTATTTCCACAGGTGCATATATCCAAAGGTGAGTATTTCCCAAAGGTAAGTATCTCCAAATCCTTATATTCCTCATGGAAGTGGACGTGCAGCACTCTTGTCCTCCAGAGAGCCCAGCTTGGAGACTGTGTCTCTTCACCCCCACACACTCCCTCAGTGTGTCTCTTCCCTTCCCAAACCTTCAGCTCATCAGCTCCTCATTTGTTTCAGCTGCGTGGGAAGATTGGCCATAGAGGGGTGGAGTTCCCGACCATACCAGCAGATGGAGCCATAGCTGTCTGGGTTTGCAGCCACCTCAGGGGGATGTAACGTCCCTCCAGGACACAGCCTCTCGTGACATCACACATCCCCCTCCTCGGGACCGACGTCCTCGTCGGGTAAAGGCAGCGAAGAAGGCATCACGCCGGGAGAGGGCGTCCGCATTGCCGTGGTGCTTGCCAGACTGCTCTCTCTTCAACTCCTCCAACTCTAGGACCAGGGACTCAGCCTCCTGTTGTCTCTCCTTGAGTTTCTTACTGAACGCATCAGCCTTGGTTTTAGCAGAGTTTAGCTTCTGTTGAGCAGCTTTCAGTTCCTTCTCTCTCTCTGCCTCCGCATTCTTCATCTTGTTCTCCAACACCTTGTACTTCTCCTCTGCCTTCTTCTGGACCTCCTTACTACTGCGCAGGGTCTCCTCACACTCCTCGATGGTCCTGCGCAGCCTCTCCAGCTCCTCCTGTTGCTTAGGGAAGGAGCTCTGTTGGAGTTTAGCCTGGAGGATATCTAACTCTTCTGTCTTCATGTCTAACTGTTGCTTTAACAAACGATACCTCTCAGCGGTCCCCTTCAGACCAGACAGTTCTTTGTCCAGATTCTGTAGCTCCCGTCTCTGTGTCGGTCTGGGCACCTGCCATCCCTATCAGAGCCCGGGCGGGAGTGAGTAACTCGGAGGATTGCACCGGAGCCTTCCCAGGATGAGTCTTGCCTCTCCGTTTCCGAGGTACTCGGGTTATCCTCTCCTGAGACTCTCTCCAGAGTGGGTAAAAGGCTGGGCAGTCTCGTCCAATTAGGACAGGGACGGGGAGGGAATCAACCACCCCCGCCGTCGTGTGTATGGTTCCCCGTGTGCTGGTCATTGTAAGTTCAGTAATGGGGTATTCTCTGGTGTCCCCATGGACACAGGAAACTGGGAGGACTTTCCCCGGGGGTCAGACACGTTGGGCCCACCAAATCCTACGCACCAGGGTAGCCCGGCTACCAGAATCCAGTAAGGCCTCCACATCATGGTGATTCACAGTTACCGGGCAGGTGGGGGTCGATCTGGGCCGCCATCTACGACTCCCAAGAGCGAGGCAAAACGGTGTGTGGGTGCTGAGCTGGAGGACTCCGCAGTGGGCATAGGTTCATCGGCTGGTTTCCCACACTGCCAGGAGATATGTCCCCTCTCCCCACACCGGTAACACTGTCGAGTTTCCCCCTCCTGGTGTACTCTTCTTGGACCCGCCAGGTTTCTGGCTCCCCCTGGAGCCGGGATAAGTCCTGACGTGGCTGGGTTCGAGACCTTGGGGTCCTTTGGACGGGTTCTTCCCATTTGTGGTGGGGCCGCACTCCTGGGGTCTTTTCGGGAAGCATTCAGCATCTCCGCTGTGGCCTGGTACTTTTCCACAGCTTCCACGGTCAGATCAGCCGTGGTCAAGGCCTGTTGACTGATGAACCGTTTTGCCTCATAAGGCAGGGCGCGTAGGTAACGATCCACCACAACGGCCTCCACCACCGCCGCTGCTGTATTCCTCTGCGGATCCAGCCATTTCCTTGCGATTCGGACAAGTTCATGCATCTGCGCCCGAGGAGGTTGGTCTGGTTGGAAGGTCCAACTGTGAAAGCGCTGGGCCATACCAAACTTTGTGAGTCCATATCTGCTGAGGATCTCAGACTTCAGGGCATCATAGTCAGTAACCTGGTCAGGGCCCAGGTCCCGGACAGTATTCAGCGATTCCCCGGTTAGAAAGGGGGGCTAACAGACCAACCCACTGTTGCTTGGGCCAGGCTTCCTAGTGGCCGTGGCCTCAAATGCATGCAGGTATGCCTCAATGTCATCGGTAGCTCCCATCTTAGATATAAAGTCACTTGCCTTTATTGGGCGGGTATTTTGGACCACCCTCTGTCTCTGCAACTGCAATTCCTCTGCCTTCAGAAGGTTGGCTTTCTTTTGCTCCTCCAAGAGAGCCACGTTTGCTTGCATCTGGGCTTGCTGGCCAGCAACAAGGGCTTTCAATATGTCCTCCATTTCAGTCGGCGGGGAGCCTACGGCCAACTTGGAAAACTGGGTGATCAAACCTTCGGTATCCTCCTCTGACATGCACTATTAACGCTTGAGCGTGCCCGTATTCTCCACCATCTGTGACGTCACGAGAGGCTACACAGCTTTCAGCGGGATTGCTCAAGTAGTGCAAGGAGACAAGGTTCAAACAAAACAAGGATTTTATTATAGGTCTTGGGAAATTAACGAAAATATAACAAAATTCTGTTCTCTTGTGGCTCTTTAAGGGTTAACAGTTCAGGGATGTCTCTTCCACATCCAAAATCATAATTCTCACTCGCTCAGATAACTTTTCCCCAGCCTTACTGTAGTCCACGTTGCAGCTAGTGGCCAACCCAGCAAAAAGTCCTTCCAAATGTCTCTCACGTATTTCCACAGGTGCATATATCCAAAGGTGAGTATTTCCCAAAGGTAAGTATCTCCAAATCCTTATATTCCTCATGGAAGTGGACGTGCAGCACTCTTGTCCTCCAGAGAGCCCAGCTTGGAGACTGTGTCTCTTCACCCCCCACACACTCCCTCAGTGTGTCTCTTCCCTTCCCAAACCTTCAGCTCATCAGCTCCTCATTTGTTTCAGCTGCGTGGGAAGATTGGCCATAGAGGGGTGGAGTTCCCGACCATACCAGCAGATGGAGCCATAGCTGTCTGGGTTTGCAGCCACCTCAGGGGATGTAACGTCCCTCCAGGACACAGCCTCTCGTGACATCACAATATATATATATATATATATATATATATATATATATATATATATATATATATATATATATATATATATATTATCATTCTGATGTAATTATATAATGGTTTATGTGCAGTCAACATTTCATAGATTTTCTTAGTATCTTACTCCATCATACAGCTGTTACATTTATCAGAACTGTACTTTTGACCTTTTCTACATTTTGACGACCATTGCTAAAACAACCGTATGTTGTCATAGAGTCACGTGTTTACTTTCAAAGCTACATAACACAGTATGTTACATCAAGCAGATTGCTGTGATTACACCAATTTGAGTCTGCATCGTGTTTTATTTTTGCCATGGAAAACGTAATATTGTGAATATCGTGATACAACTTCTTATTTACCCGTATGTAACGGATTTGGATTGGTAACCTCACTCCTCAGTTTGAAATGTCTCTACCCGCACCATTCAGTTGCTAGCTTTACGGTGGCGCAGCTGGCTAAGATGTTGTCAAGAGGGCGGTCACGTGTGATTACGAGACAGAGGATTCGAGATAACTCCCAGGGAATCGAAGCTGTTAAGCAGCACAGTGAGAAGTGCTTACCTGTAGCAGTTGTTGTGGAACTTGTTGTAAGAGGACAGTGTGATGAGGCCTCCCCAGGCTGCTGACAGAGAGAAGAAGATCTGGGTGGCAGCATCCTTCCACACCTAGAGTAACACACACAAATTCACACTCACTGTTAGAGAGAGGGATGGGCAGAGAAATGTGTGTGTGCACGCATGTGTATGTGAATCTATTTGTGTGCCTGTGCGCACTTACGTGTGTGTATGTATACCTTAGCATCATTGAGTTTCTCCCACTTGGGTGTGATGAAGTAGAGGATGCCGTCACCAGCCCCTGGGAGGGTCACTCCTCTGAACAACAGAATGACCAGAACCACATAGGGGAACGTAGCTGTGAAATACACCACCTAGGAGAGGGGAGAGGGAGAGCGAAATGAAGGGAGAGTAAGCAGGTTGTGTGATAAGTGCACTGATTCAACACTTTTAGTTCAATAACAAACCCACTAGTGGGCAACATTACATAAGAATTCACAGAACTACACACTTTTTTTTTATGGTTCTGGGATTTCACAATTCATTTTCTCCTTTCCCCCCTTCTGATAACAAGGTGGCAAATCGCATCTCTGCATGTCTGGCAGACATATCAGTGTGGATGTCGGATCACCACCTCAAGCTGAACCTCGGCAAGACGGAGCTGCTCTTCCTCCCGGGGAAGGACTGCCCGCTCCATGATCTCGCCATCACGGTTGAAAACTCCATTGTGTCCTCCTCCCAGAGTGCAAAGAACCTTGGCGTGACCCTGGACAACACCCTGTCGTTCTCCGCTAACATCAAAGCGGTGACCCGATCCTGCAGGTTCATGCTCTATAACATTCGCAGAGTATGACCCTACCTTACACAGAAAGCGGCACAGGTCCTAATCCAGGCACTTGTCATCTCCCGTCTGGATTACTGCAACTCGCTGTTGGCTGGGCTCCCTGCCTGTGCCATTAAACCCCTACAACTTATCAAGAACGCTGCAGCCCGTCTGGTGTTCAACCTTCCCAAGTTCTCTCACGTCACCCCGCTCCTCCACACACTCCACTGGCTTCCAGTTGAGGCTTGCATCTGCTACAAGACCAGGGTGCTTGCCTACGGAGCTGTGAGGGGAACGGCACCTCCGTACCTTCAGGCTCTGATCAGACCCTACACCCAAACGAGGGCACTACGTTCATCCACCTCTGGCCTGCTAGCCCCCTTACCTCTACGGAAGCACAGTTCCCACTCAGCCCAGTCAAAGCTATTCGCTGCTCTGGCACCCCAATGGTGGAACAAGCTCCCCCACGACGCCAGGACAGCGGAGTCACTGACCACCTTCCGGAGACACTTGAAACCCTACCTCTTTAAGGAATTCCTGGAATAGTATAAAAGTAATCCTTCTACCCCCCTCCCCCACCCCCATAAAAAAAAAGTGGTTGTCCCTTTGTAAGTCGCTCTGGATAAGAGTGTTTGCTAAATGACGTAAATGTAAACGCAAATGCAAATTTCACAGGGGGAAATTATACAAGTCCACCCCCTGGTGGCTAAAGGAGGTACCACATGAGCAGATAGCGAGTGAAAGGGGGAAGAGAGAGAGATTTCTCTTACTTTCCCTGATGACTTGATTCCTTTGGCCAGGGAGAGGTAGACTATCAACCAGGCCAGCAACAGGCAGCCTGCGAGGGGCCAGCGGATGTCTCCAGGGTACTCTATCCCTTTGGAGATGTGTAAGACATTGTACCTATGGGAGGGAGGGAGGGAGGGAGGGAGGGGGGGAGGAGAGAGAGAGAGAGAGAGAGAGAGAGAGAGAGAGAGAGAGAGAGAGAGAGAGAGAGAGAGAGAGAGAGAGAGAGAGAGAGAGAGAGTTATTTCAGATCTGACATTTATTATTCCTACATATCAATCAATAGCGGGAAACAACAGTGTCTATACAGCCCAATAACTGTGGCCTAATTCTGTTAGAAAGGAAACCAACATTTACAGTATAGTATGAGAAATCACAAGCATCATCAGCCAGCAGGCCTACTTCAAACATAGAACCTCTCTGTAACTCTGATGAAAGTTTTATTTTTTAAATATATTTTTTTACAATATTTGTATTGAATACTTTTTTAGCTGCTGTATTGTTTGCGATGAGATCTGTGTACACTACACTATATCCTGTGCATATGACAAATAAACGTTGATTTGACTTACTTGAAGTACTCCTCGCTGGGGCTGACGTAGGTTTTGTTATCCGGATAGGTCATGTTAACCAGTTTGGTCAGGTTTCCAATGGCTTGAGCCGACAGACAGAACGAGCTGTTCTTTATAGAGGTGAAGTTTTTATCATGAAGGATACACGTGTCTGTCACAACCAGAAACCAACATATGTCAACCAGGACAGACAGACAGGTTTACATACACTGTATCGAATCAGAGAAAAAAATACATCTCAACAGGGACAGACAGACATCTTTATAATCTGTTTTAAAACTGTATCAACTCTCATAGTTTTCTCAGGTGGTGGGTATAATGTAGAATAGATACTTGCCCAGCACACTGGTTCATACACCGAAAACAGTGATCTCTGCCATGCTTTACCGTACTTTACATATTACTGTACTTTACATACTGTACTTTACATACTGTACTTTACATACTGTACTTTATACCCATTACAGGAAATGTCCTCTATTCTCAGATGAAAGCCATTCACCCACTGTATGGATGAAGCATGTTTTATATGTGTAATGGTTACTTTTCTTGTAACAGAACTGTAAAAAAAAAAAAAAAAATTGCCTATTATGAAATAACCTTTTCCCCAATATTTTTTCAGATTATATCAAATGTATTTTACGCTTAGAATAAACGTTGAAACGTTCAGCACGTTTGACAAAGAGTAGATCTAATTTCGCTTTGTATAATCATCATACGTTTGTTGTATTACTAATGAAAGCTACACAAGGATACAGAGGAGAGAGACCAGGGAGAGTACAGTTACTGTAACTCTTACTATGACCAAGAGAGGGCGGTCTGGCGCACACTGCGGCACTGCAGCAACTCCACTAAAGTAAATGTGTCAAGCAAGCAACTTTTGTGCTGAATTCACTCAAATGCAATAGACAAAAATGGCATTTTCTTAATCAAATTTCGATTTTTTCCTTGCAACTGGGAGTTAATATTCCGGTCATACTGCGAGCCTTTCTTTTAGCGATTGATCTTTTTAAAAAATAATAATAATTTTTATATATATATATATATATATATATATATATATATATATATATATATATATATATATATATATATATATATATATATATATATATATATATATATATATATATATATATATTGTAACCCAATGCAACCTAAAAAAAAACAATTAAACATAATTGCAACAGTGCAAAACGAATGTGTCTACTTAGCCTACACCTTACTATTGAAAATTCATATTTTGTATAACTGCTTTTTGCTCATGATATGTTTAGAATAGAATAAAGACATAATCAGAAAAGCCTACACACAGTTGAAAAAAGAACTTGAGACCCCCAGAAGAAATATACAAATCAATATAATAAACCTAGTAAGCAAAAGCAGCACTTTTTGATGTATATGAAACTAGAAAACAATGCTTAGAATAGCCGGTCACTCTACACTATAGGGCAGGTTACAGACAGGGACCTTAGCTGATGGGTGCGTTGCGCATTGCGCAATGGTGAGTATGTGTATGTGTGTGTGCGCATGCATGAGAGTGTGTGTGCGTTCTGGCGCATTGTGGTCTTACCTAAGAGAAGCATGTCTTTGTCCTTACAGTCAAACGTGTTCCACTCGTTCTTACAGTTAGCCCATGGCAGTGAGCCCTTCAACGAAGCGAACAGGTAGTACAGTGTCCAGCACATTATAATGTTATAGTATATGGCTATCAAGACAGATATTATCAACATGGCAATCCCGCAACCTAAAATAAATAAATGAGACGAAATATATCAATTACTCTTAAGCAGGCAGAGGAGCTTGATCAAAAGTAATTATATCATAATAGGTAGTTATCATTTTTTCTGAAGGTAGTGTATGTTACACGTTTTAAATATGTTACTTTATGAGTTTGGATCGCAGCCTGTATATGCGCAGTTTACCTTGTAGAGCCGGGATGGCTTTCCACACGGACACCGGGCCCTGGCTGGCAAACTGACCCAGGGAAACCTCCAATAAAAAGATAGGGATCCCGGCGAGGCACAACATTATCAGGTAGGGGATCAAAAAAGCACCTATATACACAGGGAAACGGGGAAGCATTTCAAAGTAGCGCACAGGTACAAGTGAAAAGTGATTCCTCAAACTTGGCTTACATGATTTAAAAAGAAGGCTATAACAGAATTAATTCGACTGCCTTTCTCATGAATAAAGAGATTATGTATGGCAGGTAATAATGAAATAAATGTGACATATCTATATGTGTTATACTTATTTGCTTCCCTTGCATGTAGCCTAATTAGTTGTATTAGGTAGCTAGAATATAATAATGTATAGAGTGTAGACCAAACTAAACTGAAATGAAGATAGGCCAAGTAATAATAATACAATAATATAAATAATATTTTATTTACAGAAGTGATTATCAATCATAAAGCCTAAATTATTTAACAAAAATCCACGAAAAAGACTAGTCTCCTAGACGCTGAAAAATTATATGTTAGCTAGACGCTTTCTATAAATGTTTGGAAAACGTATCATAAAAAGTCGCCCATTCCTTTAGAGAAGAAAAAGCAAACAAAAAGGAAAGTGAAGAATATGTTTTTCGACACTAATTTCAACTCCAATCATATATCCTAGCAAGTGAATGAATTCAAGTAATGTATTTTCGTTTGACAATGTTAAAATACATTAAGCATACTGTTGTTTAAACAATGGCAAAACAAAATACAAATCATCCAGGATAAAAACACAATTAAGTCTACTTACTCCCATTGTGTTCCTCGAATTTAATTTAATCGTCAATTTCGTTCATATCAATTATGCGTGATGTCAAACATCTAAATCTATCATTGTGGAGCAATGGAATATCTAAGTCAAATAACACTGATCAGTTTTGGGATAAGTTTGATTTCTTTTCCGCATTTAGGTGCTTGTGCATTTACAACTGTAGTGACATTTGCAGTGCAGGTACATTCTCAACTCAACACTTTCCTTACCTCCACCATTTTGGAAGGCAAGGTATGGAAACCTCCACACGTTTCCCAGTCCCACGGCATAGCCAACCATGGACAGGATGAAATCCAATTTATTAGTCCAGTTTCCCCTGGCCTTATTCTCATCTCCACTCTCGTCCTCGTCTTCCTCCTGGGGAAAACAGTGGATTTTAGTGCTAGGTTTCATGTACATTAAATAACCATATTGGACATCAATTTAGTATAGCCTATCATTAAAACGTCTCAGATCCCGAAACCCCCTGCCTTACTGGGCGAATGATTCGTTTCGTTATTCGATCTATCAAATTAGCCACAAGTATAGGCTATTTGCAACAGTCAGAAAATACAAATACAGCCCGCTTCAACACACATAATAATCACGGGAATAACACTATTTGATTGATGCGAGCATTTTAAAACATGACAGGACAAATTCATATGAATATTCATAAATACAGATAATTCAAATTTCCTCATTTCTGATTCCGCGCCAAGAGGGGTAGAGGGAGACGAGACCAAGCTTATCAATGGAACACTGTCAGGCAGGCGCGCGGGCGGGAGAGGAGACCCGAGTGAGAGGAGGGGAGAGTGGCGAGGAATGCCCTCGCGGGGATTGGAACAATGGGCAGAGTCCGCAGCCTTATGTAACCCATTACCAAGCGCTGTCATGGGTTTACCGAGACCAATCCCAAGAGAGCATGATTTCTATCCCTCTTTCTAGCTATACCTGACACACGGAGCAGCGCAGTGCGGGGGATATACCATTACTGTATGCTGATACACAAACAACCATCTTACAGTGGGCCTATTCCTTTATCTCACTGCAGTGGGAAGATTCTGTCCATTCAGCACTTTCAGGATGACGTTTTAGACCAACTTTTGTTGACAGAATTGAATCAAATACGTAGCCTATTCTAGCCGAAGACAGAGGGTCAGAAAATCGAAATAGATAGCCTACCTTTTTCGTTCTATATTTTGATCATTTCCTACAATAACTGGGAATTCTTCTAAACTATTATATTGGTGAATTCTAACCCTGATTCATAGACAATTGCAACCTCTAGTCACTGCATCTGGCCATCGCAAATGGAAACTCACTTGAATAGGCTATTTGGCTCATATTCTCAAATCACCCCTCAGCAGCAGTCTCCAGTGCTGGACAATCTCAGAAGAAGTCCCATGGGACCGTAATTACAACTTCTCCTCAGCCGCAACGTCACCCCCACCTCGGCTTCCTTATCAGTGAAAGACCCGAAAACACCACAGCCAATTCTCTATCCTAATAGGCAATACAGGTTGCATGTCATATAGATCACCATTCACTCCAAACCGCGGTTCGTCTTGTAGTCCAGAAACCCTCCTCTAAGCTCTCCTGACCCAGGTTGAACAGGCGATCCTCCCCGTATAGAAACAATTTGTTTGAGCCCACTTACCCCCGTCACGGCGCCGGGCTGAACAGACGTGTTGCCATCTGCGCCCAGAATGATGGTGGTCTGGCTCATGGTGGTCCAGTTGCCCGATGCAGTGTTTTGCTCCCCGGTGGCCCTAAGCGGGTCCCCGTACTGGACAGGGATACCCCGGGCAGCAGAACCACCAGCTGAGCTGGTAGAATCCTTACAGAAGGCCGAGTTCGTAGCCACGGATCCAGGCACCGCCGGAGCGGCGTTTTTAAAAGTCCCATAGACTTTACTGACTTCTCCCGGTTCTCCCGGTTTATTTTCCGTGGGACATAAAGTTTTGCTCTCGTTAGATGGTGCTGGCTGAGGGGCCGGGTAAGCGGCGGACGTTTGGTTAAGGGCATTATCCGGTTTATTTGCTGAAACTCCCACCGCTCCCTCGGGCTGGTACAATGGGTTAAAACCGGTAGGAGCATTGGCCGGCTGTTTGGTCATCTCTCTCTGGTCGGAGAAATCCTGCAACATGTCATTTACAGATGAGGCTCAGCACACAAGACAAGGGGTAAAAAATCATATAAAAGGCTATACAAACAGAAACACTTTAAGATGCATTTACCAGGTCAGTGTTAGCACTAATAGGCTATGAATTGAGAATTAGATTATTTTAGCGCTATTATTTTCAAATCAAACCAATAGGCTAATCACCTACAATAAAAATGCAGCAGTGGTGGGTGTTTCTGCAGTATTTTAAAAGCCCTTTGTCGCATGTTTTGGCTCCGCTGCTCCGGGCTTCAGATCACAGTCTGCGGGGGTTTGCTTCTCCTGTTCCCCTTTACTGCGAGATTCTTTAATTTTACGCCCCATTTCCCCCATGTCATTCAGCTCCACACAGCCACTGATTTTTATGGGCAATAGACAAGCTGCCGGGCTCTTGACAGCTCCCCTCTCCCTGGCAGGCATGTATGATCACCGGCATCAAGCTACAGCTCTGAGAGGACCCGGGCGTGCAGAAATACAAATTACTATCTCCACATATGTAGCCTAACCAAGAGGAATCAAAGCAACATAAGAGAACACGGGATTTCTAAACACAAACATGCTACATTTAGGTTGAAGTAAAAAAAAAGGGGAAAAATAGATACCGTTTCTGCGTGTTTTATCTAGCACCTTGCATTTGGCTATAAAAATGACATTATCTGATTACGTTTCTCTTAAAATGAAAACAAATAAATTCAATAAAAAATAACCCTACTTGAAGTCCTTGAATGGAAAAGATCGAACGAAACAAGTATTTTTCGATTGAACTGAATGCATATTTTGCTCAGAGATTGCCATGTGAATGCGAGTTGTGAAAAGTTTTCGTGTGTGGAGCAGCGCTATGCAGCTGGATTTCAGCACCATGGACAGCGCACAACTCTGCTACTGAATGCAACCCATTATCAAGCATGCAGATTTAATCAATGAAAATATTTCCACAAAACGAAGTTAGGCTGCTTCAACCATTTAGATAAATAATAATAATAATAATAATAATAACTTGTATGACAAATGTAATGTAGAATAAAGATAATAAAGAAAGTATGTAGCCTACTCACCATTTGTGAAGAAGCTTAAGACGTGCTGACGCTGAAAGGCTGAAAAACAGCTGTAAAGAGAACTGGAAGTAGGAGTGGATTTGGCCGTGCTTAGTGCAAAGCTTTCTATACCTCAGTGGGAAAGATCGGGTTTGCGTCAGTGCGGAGCAAGGTGCCCTTCGCTTGACATTTTCTTGATAATAAGAGTTTGATAAATCATTGGCCTTGGATTCTGATTTTTAAAGCGACACCGAGGCGAAGACACGACGAAACGAGCGCATGTTGTCCACGCACATGCCGCTCAGTACGTGTTTGGACTGACTCATTCACCAGCTGATTAATAATACACTTTTCTCTAGGGGATGTGTAAGTACATACGCGCTAGGGATAATTTGCATGTAGGCCTACATACATTTTTGAGAGAAAATGTACCATTCGTGGGAGAGGATTACATTGATGGGGAAACTATTTCGTTAGATGGTTTCTATTTTTGCTAGACTATGGGGTTTATTGTGTTGTAAATATGGCTACTTTAAGTTTATGCTATTGAACATGTCTTAAGAAAGTAATATGTGGAAAACACTGGACATGTAGCTTAACATCTAGTATCATATATAACTTATTTAGCCTACATTTTAATATTAGGATCACATATAAATACATAGGCTACGACATATGATTATCAATATTAAAAGCAGATTTTTCGTTTCCATAAAGCCTGTGTCAGTAAATGTTTTTAACAGGCTATACAGTTTGGGCTAAACTGTATATTTAACAAAAATTATAAATATCCACCATAACAACTATTTACACCATTTCCCTTGTACAAATATGAGTGACGTGTGACAAAAACTGCAGACTACTGCAAAGTATTTTTTTTAAAGCCTCCAGGCTATATATAGGCTTTACTACGCTTCAAGGAATTTAAGCACACATGCGATATAGGGTTATACGTTTCTGTGTGCGTCACCGAGACAAGCCCTGATTAAGTGTAGAAAAAAGTGGGCGAGGTCTTCATGAAACGAATGAAGCTACTACCCAAGAAGGACACTTTTCTTTAACACGTGGTCATTGAGGTATCGCGCTACGCTGGAGGCTTTGGAACTTTCCCAGCACCACAAATAGCCTGCCCTAAAATACTGCATTGCGCACGGCATTGTTCAGCTTTCTCTTCCTTATTAACGAAATAATAATAATAATAATAATAATATGCCATTTAGCAGACGCTTTTATCCAAAGCGACTTACAGTCATGCGTGCATACATTTATTTGTGTATGGGTGGTCCCGGGGATCGAACCCACAACCTTGGCGTTACAAGCGCCGTGCTCTACCAGCTGAGCTACAGAGGACCACTGTAGCCCTAACTCAAGATTGGTTCATTCTCGTGCGCAAAAAATCCCATGAGCATCATATTTTGTTGTTATTTAGACAACTGTTACGCAACCAACCCAAACCCTTGAGAAAGATACAGAAATAATCAGAATAACACACAACCCAGCAGAAACGGTCCACCGACCTCGCAGTGTCTTTAAATGAGCTCTTCACTGTAGCCCGCGTGCCTTATTAAATGTGAGATAATCACCTGCAACGCTTGCTGCGCCCGTGGGGCCCGCGCCCCTGTTAAATCTGGGCCTCTACAGATAAGGGCCTCGCGCTGCTAAATTAGCTGGCTGCTCCAAGGTTTAATTACTTTGTCAACAGAGAACAATTGTAATTGATTTCTGCCCCTCTTTCCTTGTACTTCTCACACCTTCCTCAAGACACAGAATGGGAGAGGGCAGGAAACAGACTACACTCTAAGAATAAATGGTTATTCAAGGATCCTTTTTGAGTTGCCACTGTGGGGGAACCTTTTTGAAAATTTTATTTGAGGAACCTTTTTAAAACGTCCTTCAAGGAAACTTTTTTAGGAGGTATGAGTACATTTTTAAACCCTTTTATTAATAACGATATTTAGCAATAATAATAATAGCCTAATAATAATAATAATAATCTATAATCACACAAAATATCCATGGGTAATTGAAGAAGATTTGTCAAAAGTATATACATATGTTGACATTTGAATTAGGTCTATTAAACATGAAACAACAATAATAAATATGAAAACAATAAATCCAAAACAAAACAACAAGCCCATACTTTGGAGTGAACACTTTTTTAAATGAATGGATATTATCCATTTATCCCATAAATATTATATTATGAAAACTTAAGATCTTGAAGTGGTCATGGTGTTACTTTAATGCCACACCTCACACATGGAAATAATTGATTCGTGCTAATCCATTATTCACCCTACTCAACACAAGAAGATACATACATTTCACAGGAGGTGTGACAGCAAAGTATGCTGTAGTCAAAGTTCAGATTAAACCAATTACATAACCATTGGTTACCAACCACCACAGACAGATGAAGGCATGGAGTTCCATAGTCTGGGTGATGCCCTGGAGAACGCCCTGTTGCCAAAACAGTACTTGGATTTGGGGATGGATTTGGGGATGGGGATGATGGATTTGGGGATGATTACATCAGAGGAGACTGGTGGGAGGAGCAATAGGAGGACAGGCTCATGTCTGGCCTCCACTGAAGGCCCGGCACTCTTTCTTGCCTTATCTTTTGGCTGAGGCATTTGGTGAACAATGACTGTAAGAAAACATTGTTTGAAGTAGTCATATTTCAGATAATCTGTAAGCAAGACAAGTCATAGAAATCAAGTGGCGTTTGCATGTATTTGAGCTATTAAAGTTTTGTTGGTGACCTGGTATGCAGAAATCACTGAGCGGAGCTATAATTCTATAACGCAACATACAGTGCCTTCAGAAAGTATTCACACCCCTTCACTTTTTCCACCTTTTGTTGTGTTACAGCCTGCATTTAAAATGGACTAAATTGAGATGTTGTGTCACTGATCTACACACAATACCCCATAATGTCAAAGTGGAATATACAGTGCTATGAAAAAGTATTTGCCCCCTTTCTATTTTTCTCTACTTTTGCATATTTGTGATACTGAATGTTATCAGATCTTCAACCAAAACCTAATATTAGATAAAGGGAACATAAGTGAAGAAATAACACAACAATTACATATTTATTTAATAAACAAAGTTATGCAACACACAATTCCCCTGTGTGAAAAAGTAATTGCCCCCTTACACTCAATAACTGGTTGTGCTACCTTTAGCTGCAATGACTCCAACCAAATGCTTCCTGTAGTTGTTGATCAGTCTCTCACGTTGCTGTGGAGGAATTTTGGCCCACTCTTCCATGCAGAACTGCTTTAACTCAGTGACGTGTGGGTTTTCAAGCATGAACTGCTCGTTTCAAGTCCTGCCACAACATCTCAATTGGGATTACATCTGGACTTTGACTAGGCCATTCCAAAACTTCAAATTTGTTGCTTTTTAGCCATTTTCATGTAGACTTGATTGTGTGTTTTGGATCATTGTCTTGCTGCATGACCCAGCTGCGCTTCAGCTTCAGCTCACAGACGGATGGTCTGACATTCTCCTGTAGAATTCTCTGATACAGAGCAGAATTCATGGTTCCTTCTATTAAGGCAAGTCGTCCAGATCCTGAGGCAGCAAAGCATCCCCAAACCATCACACCACCACCACCATGCTTGACCTTTGGTATGATGTTCTTACTGTGGAATGCAGAGTTTGGTTTTCACCAGGCATAATGGGACCCATCTCGTCCAAAAAGTTGACTTAAGTTTGCCAAAAAGCACCTGGATGATCATCAAGACTCTTGGAAGAACGCTCTATGGACAGATAACTTTTTGGACGACATGGTTCCAGTAATGCCTGGCGAAAACCAAACTCTGCATTCCACAGTAAGAACATCATACCAAAGGTCAAGCATGGTGGTGGTGATGTGATGGTTTGGGGATGATTTGCTGCCTCAGGACCTGGACGACTTGCCTTAATAGAAGGAACCATGAATTCTGCTCTGTATCAGAGAATTCTACAGGAGAATGTCAGACCATCCGTCTGTGAGCTGAAGCTGAAGCGCAGCTGGGTCATGCAGCAAGACAATGATCCAAAACACACAATCAAGTCTACATGAAAATTGCTAAAAAGCAACAAATTATAAGTTTTTGAATGGCCTAGTCAAAGTCCAGACCTAATCCCAATTGAGATGTTGTGGCAGGACTTGAAACGAGCAGTTCATGCTTGAAAACCCACACGTCACTGAGTTAAAGCAGTTCTGCATGGAAGAGTGGGCTAAAATTCCTCCACAACGACGTGAGAGACTGATCAACAACTACAGGAAGCATTTGGTTGGAGTCATTGCAGCTAAAGGTGGCACAACCAGTTATTGAGTGTAAGGGGGCAATTACTTTTTCACACAAGGGAATTGGGTGTTGCATAACTTTGTTTATGAAATAAATATGTAATTGTTGTGTTATTTGTTCACTTATGTTCCCTTTATCTAATATTAGGTTTTGGTTGAAGATCTGATAACATTCAGTATCACAAATATGCAAAAGTAGAGAAAATTAGAAAGGGGGCAAATACTTTTTCATAGCACTGTAGTTTGTACAACATTTTAGAAATTAATAAAACATGTAAAGCTGAAATGCCTTGAGTCAATAAGTATTCAACCTGTTTGTGATTAACAAATTCCATAATAAGTTGCATGGACTCATTCCATGTTCAATAATAGCGGTTAACATTATTTTATAATGACTACCCCATCTCTGTACCCTACACATACAATTATCTGTAAGGTCCCTCAATCAAGTAGTGCATTTCAAGCACAGATTCAACCACAAAGACCAGGGCGGTTTTTCCAATGCCTCGCAAAGAAGGGCACCGATTGGTAGATGTGTAAAAATAATAAAAAAGTAGACGATGAATAACATCCCTTTGAGCATGGTGAAGTTATTAATTAGGCTTTGGATGTTGTATCAATACACCCAGTCACTACAAAGATACAGGTGTCCTTCCTTACTCAGTTGCCAGAGAGGAAAGAAACTGCTCAGGGATTTCACCATGAGGCCAATGGTGATTTTAAAACAGTTACAGAGTTTAATCGTAGTGATATGAGAAAACCGAGGATGGATCAACAACACTGTAGTTACTCCACAATACTAACCTAAATGACAGAGTGAAAAGAAGGAAGCCTGTACAGAATAAAAATAAACATGCATCTTGTTTGCAACAAGGCACTTAAGTAATAATGCAAAACATGTGGCAAATAAATTAACTTTTTGTCCTGAATACAAAGCGTTATGTTTGGGAAAATCCAACACAACACATCATATTTTCAAGCATGGTGGTGGCTGCATCATGTTTTCAGTCTGCTTGTCATCGGCAAGGAACAGGGAGTTTTTAGGATAAGAAATAAACAGAATACAGCTATAAGCATAGGCAAAAACCTGGTTCAGTCTGCTTTCCAACAGACACTGGGAGACAAATTCACCTTTCAGCAGGACAATAACCTAAAACACAAGGCCAAATCTACTCTGGAGTTGCTTACCAAGATGACATTGAATGTTCCTGAGTGGCCTAGTTACAGTTTTGACTTAAATCATCTTGAAAATCTATGGCAAGGCTTGAAAATGGCTGTCTGGCAACTTGAATAATTAAAAAAATAATAATGGGTGCATATTGTACAATCCAGGTGTGCAAATACTTATGTAAATGAGATATTTCTGTATTTCATTTTCAACACATTTGCAAACATCTCTAAAAACATGTTTTCAAATTGTCATTATGGGGTATTGTGTGTAGATGGCTGAGAGAAAAAAATCTATAATCAATTTTGAATTCAGGTAACACAACAAAATGTGGAATAAGTCAAGGGGTATGAACACTTTCTGAAGGCACTGTACAACCTATGGAAGTTGTGCTTAGAAAGAAATGCACTCACCCATGGCTCTGCGCCCTTGTGCTTTATGCACAGATATCTTGCGAATATCTTTCTGCCGATGGCTCTATACTCCCGGCTGTCCTCTATGTTTGGGAATTTTGAAATGTAGACATGGACTGTCTCCTCTACTAGTTTACTCCACACAGCATCTATTTCTTCCTCTGTCTCTCACTCCACATTCACACAGACACATTAATTCAACAGATATATAAAAATGTCAAAACGTTAGCTAGCTACAACAAGTCAAAATGTCATTGCTCCATGTCCATCAGCTCAGTTCTTATAGCCCTGGTGTGATATGGTGCCATATGATGCCATTTAGTGGTGTAGCGTGGCCGACTTTGAATGCAGCAACTAATCATTCTCAAATTCATTCGAGGCTAATTCATTGTTTGAATCTACACCACCGTTCAAAATTTGGGGTCACTTAGAAATGTCTTTGTTTTCAAAAAATGAATAAAAATAAAAAGTCCATTAAAATAACATCAACTTGATCAGAAATACAGTGTAGACATTGTTAATGTTGTAAATGGCTATTGTAGCTGGAAACGGCTGATTTTTTATGGAATATCTACATAGGCGTACAGAGGCCCATTATCAGCAACCATCAGTCCTGTGTTCCAATGGCACGTTGTGTTTGCTAATCCAAGTTTATCATTTTAAAAGGCTAATTGATCATTAGAAAACCCTTTTGCAATTATGTTAGCACAGCTGAAAACTGTTGTGCTGATTAAAGAAGCAATAAAACTAGCCTTCTTGAGACTAGTTGAGTATCTGGAGCATCAGCAATTGTGGGTTCGATTACAGGCTCAAAATCGCCAGAAACAAATAACTTTCTTCTGAAACTCGTCAGTCTATTCTTGTTCTGAGAAATGAAGGCTATTCCATGCGAGAAATTGCCAAGAAACTGAAGATCTCGTACAACGCTGTTTACTACTCCCTTCACAGAACAGTGCAAACTGGCTCTAACCAGAATAGAAAGAGGAGTGGGAGGCCCCAGTGCACAACTGAGCAAGAGGACAAATACTTTAGAGTGTCTAGTTTGAGAAACTGATGCCTCACAGGTCCTCAACTGGCAGCTTCATTAAATAGTACCCGCAAAACACCAGTCTCAACATCAACAGTGAAGAGGCTACTCCGGGATGCTGACCTTCTAGGCAGAGTTGCAAAGAAAAAGCCATATCTCAGACTGGCCAATAAAAATAAATGATTAAAATGGGCAGTCTGAGATATGGCTTTTCTGAATTTGAAGAAAGAAAGAAAGTTCTTTGTTTCTGGCCCTTTTGATCCTGTAATCGAACCCACAATTGCTGATGCTCCAGATACTCAACTAGTCTCAAGAAGGCCAGTTTTATTGCTTCTTTAATCAGCACAACAGTTTTCAGCTGTGCTAACATAATTGTAAAAGGGTTTTCTAATGATCAATTAGCGTTTTAAAATGATAAACTTGGATTAGCAAACACAACGTGCCATTGGAACACAGGACTGATGGTTGCTGATAATGGGCCTCTGTACGCCTACATAGATATTCCATAAAAAATCAGCTGTTTCCAGCTACAATAGCCATTTACAACATTAACAATGTCTACACTGTATTTCTGATAAATTTGATGTTATTTTAATGGACAAAAATTGCTTTTCTTTCGAAAACAAGGACATTTCTAAGTGACTCCAAACATTTGAACGGTAGTGTATATACTAAAATCTGGAGTCAATCTGATTCATGGTTCATGAGAAGAAGATTAGCATATGTGCTAACGTGCATCTATCGGTACAGTGTGGCCATATTTCAATGCAGCAACAATTTGCTCTTAGAACCATTAAAGAGTGATGTAATGAGTCTATATACAAAATCTGGAGTGAACCTAATGTATGGTTCATGAGAAGATGATTGCAGATGATTTTGAGCGTTAGTGTTACATATACAAATAATTAGTTGTTTAAAGTTTTTGTTTTTTGAGATATCAATACCAAATTCAGTGTGGTTCATCTTAGGGATGTCCATGATAGCAATGACAAGTTTCAAGTTGATATGCTACTGTGGAGTGGATTTACAGTGGTTTAAATGGACATGTAAAATCTGAGTTTTGATTTGTCAAAAACTCAGCCATCTTTTGACCAATCCCGTAGCTTTCAAATTAGAACAAAAAGTTACCAATCTATGCTTGAGTTTATTTGACCATGTCAACCCCCCAAAAAATGTGACAATAACAATATTTCTTCACAGCTTTGCTGTGAACCACTAATAAGAACATTTGTTCATCGCACACGTATTGAAAGACACGGGACACGCAGAAATGGAAAACTAGCTTTATTAAGCAAAACCAAATCACAGAGGTGACAGTCGTCACCTGATCACAAACCAGCAATCCTTTCTTTTTCAGAACTTATGATTCATGATCTAAGGGGGAGAGTGGAAAAGCATTCTGTTGTCAGCAGAGCTGCTCAATGGAGTATGCAGAGAGGGAGGTTTTTGTCAGATTTTTTTTAGGGCAGAAATAAAACTCACTATGGTTGTGTCCCAAATGGCACCCTATTCCCTACATAGTGCACTACTTTTGACCAGAGCTCTATGGGCCCTGGTCTAAAGCAGCACACTATATAGGGGTTAAGGGTGCCATTTGGGATGCATCCTATATGCTGCTAGTAGTAGACCAGCCAATCTGGAAAAAGTGCTTGCTTTTTCTTTTTGTTAAAGGCTGTCATCCATGATAGATCAAACAGTGATCGGGTGACACAAAGTTAGGCCGCATAACACGTTAACTTTAGTTTTTTAAGGCAATTTTCAATGGTTGAAATTCTCAACCAAACTGAGTCGATTATCAAACAAACAAAGACTATGGATGCGTTAATAGTTACTTTTCATAAAGTTATTATGTTTTAAGACATGCAAATATACAGAAAGGATGAACATTCAGATGTTTTCAGCTACAGTTGTGGTCTGTAGCACCACCAAGTACCCTTTTCAGATGACCTAGACCAGGGCTTTCTAACTCTGTTCTTTGAGAGCCACCGTCCTGTAGGTTTTCACTCCGATCCTAATCTAGCTAACCTGATTCTAATAAGTAGCTGTTTTATAAACTGAACCAGGTTAGTTACAACTGGGGTTGGAGCGAAAACCTACAGGAGGGTAGCGCTCCAGGAACAGGGTTGGAGAACCCTGACGTAGACCCTATGAGAAAACTACAGGAGGCCCCAATGAACCAGGTGAACTTTACCTCGTAAGAATCCAACTTTCTGGGCCAGAGATACTGAAACTGTAATTTAATTTTTAAGGGGTAAAATGTACAAGCATGCAGCCAAATAGGATAGTCACAGATTGTGACCAAATTTACTGAACACATCAATATAAACCAGGGATGGGCAACTCCAGTCCTTGGGGACCTGGTTGGTGTCACACCTTTGCCCCAGCCCCAGCTAACACACTGACTCCAATAATCAACTAACTCATGATCTTCAGTTTAGAATGCAATTAGTTTAATCACCTGTTTTTGCTAGGAATGGGGGAAAATGCCCCAATGAATTGGGGCTCTTCTGAGGGTTTTCCTAATATTTTGTACACTCAGTGTATATGCTATATATATATATATATATATATATATATATATATATATATATATATATACACACACACACTGAGTATACCAAACATTAGGAACACCTTACTAATATTAAGTTGCACCCCCCTCCCCCTTTTGCCCTCAGAACAGCCTCAATTCGTCAAGGCATGGACTCTACAAGGTGTCGAAAGCGTTCCACAGGGATGGTGGCTCATGTTGACTCCAATGCTTCCCACAGTTGTTTCAAGTTGGCTGGATGTCCTTTGGGTGGTGGACCATTCTTGATGCACACGGTTAACTGTTGAGCATGAAAAACCCATCAGCATTGCAGTTTTTGACACAAGCCGGTGATGACTGACTGAAGTGGATTTAACAAGTGACTTCAATAAGGGATCATAACTTCACCTGGTCAGTCTATGTCATGGAAAGAGCAGGTGTTCTTAATGTTTTGTATACTCATTGTACATGTATTTTTTCTTTATATTCAGCGAATATGGCCGAAATCTATCATTACCTCAAAAATGTCAACTTTGATTGCATTTACACTTGCCCCCTTAGTTCCATTATCTCTGCCACAGATCAAATCAAATATTTTTTGCCACAAGCGCCGAATACAACAGGTATAGTAGACCTTACAGTGAAATGCTTACTTACAAGCCCTTAACAAACAATGCAGTTTTAAGAAAAATAAGTGTTAAGTAAAAAATGGAAGAATAAAAAATAATTAAAGAGCAGCAGTAAAATAACAGTAGCGAGGCTACTTGCGAAAATATTCACCCCCCTTGGCATTTTTCCTATTTTGTTGCCTTACAACCTGGAATTAAAGTGGATTTTTGGGGGGTTTGTATCATTTGATTTACACAACATGCCTACCACTTTGAAGTTGCAAAATATTTTTTGTGTGTGAAACAAACAAGAAATAAGACAAAAAAACAGAACACTTGAGCGTGCATAACTATTCACCCCCCCAAAGTCAATACATTTGTAGAGCCAGCCACCTTTTGCAGCAATTACAGCTGCAAGTCTCTTGGGGTATGTTTCTATAAGCTTGGCACATCTAGCCACTGGGATTTTTGCCCATTCTTCAAGGCAAAACTGCTCCAGCTCCTTCAAGTTGGATGGGTTCCGCTGGTGTACAGCAATCTTTAAGTCATACCACAGATTCTCAATTGGATTGAGGTCTGGGCTTTGACTAGGCCATTCCAAGACATTTAAATGTTTCCCCTTTAACCACTCGAGTGTTGCTTTAGCAGTATGCTTAGGGTCATTGTCCTGCTGGAAGGTGAACCTCTGTCCCAGTCTCAAATCTCTGGAAGACTGAAACAGCTTTCCCTCAATAATTTCCCTGTATTTAGCGCCATCCATCATTCCTTCAATTCTGAACAGTTTCCCAGTCCCTGCCGATGAAAAACATACCCACAGCATGATGCTGCCACCACCATGCTTCACTGTGGGGATGGTGTTCTCGGGGTGATGGGAGGTGTTAGGTTTGCGCCAGACATAGCGTTTTCCTTGATGGCCAAAAAGAGTACCTTCTTCCATATGTTTGGGGAGTCTCTCACATGCCTTTTGGCGAACACCAAAAGTGTTTGCTTATTTTTTTCTTTAAGCAATGGCTTTTTTCTGGCCACTCTTCTGTAAAGCCCAGCTCTGTGGAGTGTACGGCTTAAAGTGGTCCTATGGACAGGTACTCCAATCTCCGCTGTGGAGCTTTGCAGCTCCTTCAGGCTTACCTTTGGTCTCTTTGTTGCCTCTCTGATTAATGCCTGGTCTGTGAGTTTTGGTGGGCGGCCCTCTCTTAGCAGGTTTGTTGTGGTGCCATATTCATTCCATTTTTAAAATAATGGATTTAATGGTGCTCCGTTGAATGTTCAAAGTTTCGGATATTTTTTTTATAACCCAACCCTGATCTGTACTTCTCCACAACTTTGTCCCTGACCTGTTTGGAGAGCTCCTTGGTCTTCATGGTGCTGCTTGCTCTGTGGTGCCCCTTGCTTAGTGGTGTTGCAGCCTCTGGGGCCTTTCAGAACAGGTATATACACTGCTCAAAAAAATAAAGGGAACACTAAAATAACACATCCTAGATCTGAATGAATGAAATAATCTTATTAAATACTTTTTTCTTTACATAGTTGAATGTGCTGACAACAAAATCACACAAAAATTATCAATGGAAATCAAATTTATCAACCCATGGAGGTCTGGATTTGGAGTCACCCTCAAAATTAAAGTGGAAAACCACCCTACAGGCTGATCCAACTTTGATGTAATGTCCTTAAAACAAGTCAAAATGAGGCTCAGTAGTGTGTGTGGCCTCCACGTGCCTGTATGACCTCCCTACAACGCCTGGGCATGCTCCTGATGAGGTGGCGGATGGTTTCATGAGGGATCTCCTCCCAGACCTGGACTAAAGCATCCGCCAACTCCTGGACAGTCTGTGGTGCAACGTGGCGTTGGTGGATGGAGCGAGACATGATGTCCCAGATGTGCTCAATTGGATTCAGGTCTGGGGAACGGGCGGGCCAGTCCATAGCATCATTGCCTTCCTCTTGCAGGAACTGCTGACACACTCCAGCCACTTGAGGTCTAGCATTGTCTTGCATTAAGAGGAACCCAGGGCCAACCGCACCAGCATATGGTCTCACAAGGGGTCTGAGGATCTCATCTCGGTACCTAATGGCAGTCAGGCTACCTCTGGCGAGCACATGGATGGCTGTGCGGCCCCTCAAAGAAATGCCACCCCACACCATGACTGACCCACCGCCAAACCGGTCATGCTGGAGGATGTTGCAGGCAGCAGAACGTTCTCCACGGCATCTCCAGACTCTGTCACGTCTGTCACATGTGCTCAGTGTGAACCTGATTTCATCTGTGAAGAGCACAGGGCGCCAGTGGCGAATTTGCCAATCTTGGTGTTCTCTGGCAAATGCCAAACGTCCTGCCCGGTGTTGGGCTGTAAGCACAACCCCCACCTGTGGACGTCGGGCCCTCATGCCACCCTCATGGAGTCTGTTTCTGACCGTTTGAGCAGGCACATGCACATTTGTGGCCTGCTGGAGGTCATTTTGCAGGGCTCTGGCAGTGCTCCTCCTGCTCCTCCTTGCACAAAGGCGGAGGTAGCAGTCCTGCTGCTGGGTTGTTGCCCTCCTACGGCCTCCTCCACGTCTCCTGATGTACTGGCCTGTCTCCTGGTAGCGCCTCCATGCTCTGGACACTACGCTGACAGACACAGCAAACCTTCTTGCCACAGCTCGCATTGATGTGCCATCCTGGATGAGCTGCACTACCTGAGCCACTTGTGTGGGTTGTAGACTCCGTCTCATGCTACCACTAGAGTGAAAGCACTGCCAGCATTCAAAAGTGACCAAAACATCAGCCAGGAAGCATAGGAACTGAGAAGTGGTCTGTGGTCACCACCTGCAAAACCAGTCCTTTATTGGGGGGTGTCTTGCTAATTGCCTATAATTTCCACCTGTTGTCTATTCCATTTGCACAACAGCATGTGAAATTAATTGTCAATCAGTGTTGCTTCCTAAGTGGACAGTTTGATTTCACAGAAGTGTGATTGACTTGGAGTTACATTGTGTTGTTTAAGTGTTCCCTTTATTTTTTTGAGCAGTGTATATACTGAGATCATGTGACAGATCATGTGACACTCAGATTGCACACAGGTGGACTTTATTTAACTAATTATGTGACTTCTGAAGGTAATTGGTTGCCCCAGATCTGATTTAGGGGCATCATAGCAAAGGGGGTGAATAGATATACACGCACTACTTTTCCGTTATTAATTTTTTAGAATTTTTTGAAAGAAGTTATTTTTTTCATTTCACTTCACCAATTTGGACTATTTTGTGTATGTCCATTGCATGAAATACAAAATAAAAATCTATTTAAATTACAGGATGTAATGCAACAAAATAGGAAAAACAGCAAGGGGGTTAAATACTTTTGCAAGGCACTGTACAGGGGGTACCGGTACAGAGTCAATGTGCGGGGGCACAGGTTAGTCGAGGTAATTGAGGTAATACAGTGGGGAAAAAAAGTATTTAGTCAGCCACCAATTGTGCAAGTTCTCCCACTTAAAAAGATAAGAGAGGCCTGTAATTTTTATCATAGGTACACGTCAACTATGACAGACAAAATTAGATTTCTTTTTCCAGAAAATCACATTGTAGGATTTTTTATGAATTTATTTGCAAATTATGGTGGAAACTAAGTATTTGGTCAATAACAAAAGTTTCTCAATACTTTGTTATATACCCTTTGTTGGCAATGACACAGGTCAAACGTTTTCTGTAAGTCTTCACAAGGTTTTCACACACTGTTGCTGGTATTTTGGCCCATTCCTCCATGCAGATCTCCTCTAGAGCAGTGATGTTTTGGGGCTGTCGCTGGGCAACACGGACTTTCAACTCCCTCCAAAGATTTTCTATGGGGTTTAGATCTGGAGACTGGCTAGGCCACTCCAGGACCTTGAAATGCTTCTTACGAAGCCACTCCTTCATTGCCCGGGCGGTGTGTTTAGGATCATTGTCATGCTGAAAGACCCAGCCACGTTTCATCTTCAATGCCCTTGCTGATGGAAGGAGGTTTTCACTCAAAATCTCACGATACATGGCCCCATTCATTCTTTCCTTTACACGGATCAGTCGTCCTGGTCCCTTTGCAGAAAAACAGCCCCAAAGCATGATGTTTCCACCCCCATGCTTCACAGTAGGTATGGTGTTCTTTGGATGCAACTCAGCATTCTTTGTCCTCCAAACACGAGGAGTTGAGTTTTTACCAAAAAGTTCTATTTTGGTTTCATCTGACCATATGACATTCTCCCAATCCTCTTCTGGATCATCCAAATGCACTCTAGCAAACTTCAGACGGGCCTGAACATGTACTGGCTTAAGCAGGGGGACACGTCAGCACTGCAGGATTTGAGTCCCTGGCGGCGAAGTGTGTTACTGATGGTAGGCTTTGTTACTTTGGTCCCAGCTCTCTGCAGGTCATTCACTAGGTCCCCCCGTGTGGTTCTGGGATTTTTGCTCACCGTTCTTGTGATCATTTTGACCCCACGGGGTGAGATCTAGCGTGGAGCCCCAGATCGAGGGAGATTATCAGTGGTCTTGTATGTCTTCCATTTCCTAATAATTTCTCTCACAGTTGATTTCTTCAAACCAAGCTGCTTACCTATTGCAGATTCAGTCTTCCCAGCCTGGTGCAGGTCTACAATTTTGTTTCTGGTGTCCTTTGACAGCTCTTTGGTCTTGGCCATAGTGGAGTTTGGAGTGTGACTGTTTGAGGTTGTGGACAGGTGTCTTTTATACTGATAACAAGTTCAAACAGGTGCCATTATATACAGGTAACGAGTGGAGGACAGAGGAGCCTCTTAAAGAAGAAGTTACAGGTCTGTGAGAGCCAGAAATCTTGCTTGTTTGTAGGTGACCAAATACCTATTTTCCACCATAATTTGCAAATAAATTCATTAAAAATCCTACAATGTGATTTTCTGGATTTTGTTCCCTCCGTTTGTCTGTCATAGTTGACGTGTACCTATGATGAAAATTACAGGCCTCTCTCATCTTTTTAAGTGGGAGAACTTGCACAATTGGTGGCTGACTAAATACTTTTTTGCCCCACTGTATGTACATGTAGGTAGAGTTAGAGTGACTATGCATAGATAATAAACAGAGTAGCAGCAGCGTAAAAGAGGGGGTGGCGGGGGGGAACAATGCAAATAGTCTGGGTAGCCATTTGATTAGCTGTTCAGGAGTCTTATGGCTTGGGGGTAGAAGCTGTTAAGAAGCCTTTTGGACCTAGACTTGGCGCTCCGGTACCGCTTGCCGTGCGGTAGCAGAGAGAACAGTCTATGAGTAGGGTGGCTGGAGTCTTTGACCATTTTTAGGGCCTTCCTCTGACACTGCCTGGTATAGTGGTCCTGGATGGCAGGAAGCTTGGCCCCAGTGATGTACTGGGCCGTACCTCTGTAGTGCCTTGCGGTCGGAGGCCGAGCAGTTGCCATACCAGGCAGTGATGCAACCAGTCAGGATGCTCTTCTCTTTTTGAGGATCTGAGGACCAATGCCAAATCTTTTCAGTCTCCTGAGGGGGAATAGGCTTTGTCGTGCCCTCTGCACGACTGTCTTGGTGTGTTTGGACCATGATAGTTCGTTGGTGATGTGGACACCAAGGAACTTGTATCTCGCAACCAGCTACACTACATCCCCGTCGATGAGAATTGGGGTGTGCTCGGTCCTCACATCCTCACAAGGTAAAGTGCTTATTGTTTAGAAGTGTCTTGCTGTGTAGTTTGAGGGGCTCTACACTGTCTGAGAAAGTTATTTTTGTTCTTCAATGCCCAAGTTTGACCAAAATGATGGAAAATATAATTTTGCTTTATATATGCATGACCTATATGTTTATTCCATAATCTAAGTATGTACTGTATGTATGTATGTAAATAGTCAGTTTGGTCAGAATTTGTGACTATCCCATTTGGCTGCTTGTACATTTTATCCCTTAAAAATGACATTACAGTTTCAATATCTCTGGGCCAGAAAGTCAGATTCTTACGAGGTAAAGTTTGTCTGGTTGAGTGGCGTCTCCTGCAGTTTTCTCAAAGGGTCTACATCAGGGCTCTCCAACCCTGTTCCTGGAGAGCTACCACCATGTAGGTTTTCATTCCAACCCTAATCTAGAGCACCGGATTATAAAATTTAGCTGGTTTATAAGATTAATCAGGTTAGTTACAACTGCGGTTGAAGAGAAACCCTACAGGAGGGTAGTACCCCAAGAACAGAGTTGGAGAGCCCTGGTCTACATCATCTGAGAAGGGTACTTGGTGGTGCTACAGACCATAACTATAGCTGAAAACATCAGAATTTTCAACCTTTCTGTATATTTGCATGTCTTAAAGCATAAAACTGTATGGAAGGTAACTATTAATGCATCCATTCCATAGTATAAGTGTTTATGTTTGATAATCCCCTCAGTTCTTGTTGAGAATTTCAGGATATTTGACCTAAATCTATTACTATTTTCATTATGCACATTTTTACCAGAGTCGACCTTTAACCCATTGAAAATTGCCTTAGAAATCTCAAATGAAAGTGTTATCCAGCCTAACTTTGTGTATCACCCCATCATTGTTTGATCGTGCATAGATGACAGCCTTTAACAAGCAAAAAATACATAAAACATTTCCAGGTTGGCTGGTCTACTATAGGGAAAACAGATGGCAATGTCAAGAAAAGTACATTTGTGTAAAAAAAGAAAATCTGTTACTAATTTGCAAGAATAATGTACATACAAGGCGGGCAAAAGAGAACAAAATGGGAATGTCACAGAAAAATGTTGACCCTGTGCAAAACTGAAAAAAGTTTCCACAGCGAAGTAGAAACATTTTTGAGAAATGGCGCTTGCCAAGAAATCAACTCAGATTCTGTACGAGGGAATGTGTTTATTTACAGGTATGGCATTAAAATGCAGTGAACTCCACAGCTTGTTGTTCAAGCCCACTTCATACTCTCCCTGTCTCACTACTCAGTCAGTCTACCAGTTTTTTTTTATATGAATCCCACACACTTACATTATCTACAATTTACTGCTCCATATGAAGATAAGTTGTTTCTGATTCCATAAGAGTTAAACATTTCATAATAACAACCATAATAATACTATTTGTTTTGGCAAAGTGTGGGGAATATTTCAGTTCAGCCACACTATTGATGATGTCATCGTAGTCACGTGATCAGTGAACTCACTGCAGGCTGTAGGTCTGCTTCCTGTCATGGAGGTCAAAGGTAATGAACAGCGAACGGGGGTCCTTTTTGTTTTTGCGTACGGTGATCCGTCCCTGAAGCTCCTCCCCTAAAGAGGAAAACCACCAATAAAAGTGAGAGACTGAGCACCAACCTTTGACTTCTGTTCACCTGTATTGGAGCGCTGCGGGGTGCAGTTTCCCCTAGGAACTGATCTAGGATCAGCTTCCCCTCCCCCAATCCTAACCTCGACCATTAATGGGGAATATGCTACACTGACCCAAAATCAACGTATTGGAGCCTCACATCTCTAGAGTCTAGAGGCAGAACCTCTCCTAGGCAATAGAGAGTAGGGCTATTCAGTTACAGTCCCGGAGTGCCACATCAACATCAGCACGTTGAATGAACTCCCAGGCCAATAATTCAATAAATACATTCATTGATCAGAGTAAAATGGATTAAATCAAGGTACTCCAAAGCGCCAATGTGTTTGTGTGGGAGAGAGCAAGTGTGTGTGTGTGTGTGTGTGAGAGAGAGAGAGAGAGAGAGAGAGAGAGAGAGAGAGAGAGAGAGAGAGAGAGAGAGAGAGAGAGAGAGAGAGAGAGAGAGAGAGAGAGAGAGAGAGAGAGAGAGAGAGAGAGAGAGAGAGAGAGAGAGAGAGAGAGAGAGAGAGAGAGAGAGAGAGAGAGAGAGAGAAGAGAGAGAGAGAGAGAGAGAGAGAGAGAGAGAGAGAGAGAGAGAGAGAGAGAGAGAGAGAGAGAGAGAGAGAGAGAGAGAGAGAGAGAGAGAGAGAGAGAGAGAGAGAGAGAGAGAGAGAGAGAGAGAGAGAGAGAGAGAGAGAGAGAGAGAGAGAGAGAGAGAGAGAGAGAGAGAGAGAGAGAGAGAGAGAGAGAGAGAGAGAGAGAGAGAGAGAGAGAGAGAGAGAGAGAGAGAGAGAGAGAGAGAGAGAGAGAGAGAGAGAGAGAGAGAGAGAGAGAGAGAGAGAGAGAGAGAGAGAGAGAGAGAGAGAGAGAGAGAGAGAGAGAGAGAGAGAGAGAGAGAGAGAGAGAGAGAGAGAGAGAGAGAGAGAGAGAGAGAGAGAGAGAGAGAGAGAGAGAGAGAGAGAGAGAGAGAGAGAGAGAGGAGAGAGAGAGAGAGAGAGAGAGAGAGAGAGAGAGAGGAGGATTTCATTCATACCCCCCCCCCCAAAAACGCTAACCTCCCCTGTTATTGTAATGGTGAGGGGTTAGCATGTCTTGGGGGTATGATATTTGTGCGTCTAATTTTCTCACTCATCATTATTCACAATTCATTCAGGTTTATCCGTAATCATGGTAGCATCCACATTAATGTAGAAGTGTTTAGAAACATATCATATTCTTATTTACAGTAAAAGTGACTCCAAATTGACACAATACATTATTTACCATTCATTTCTATTGAGCACCATAGATTATTATCTGAAACACAACCAAAACAAACAGCAAATGCATCCAAAAAAATTGTAGTCACAAGCTTGATGTAGTCATTGCGTGCTTTGAATATGGTACCAACTGCTTAACTTTTTACTACTTTAATAGGCATAAGTGAATTTGTCCCAATACTTTTTTGGGGTTCTTTTTTTTTTTGGGGGGGGGAGGACTATGTACAAAAAATGCTGTAATTTCTAAACGGTTCAAACGATATGGATGAAAATACCCTCAAATTAAAGTTTGCACTTTAACCTCAATCATTGTATCATTTCAAATCCAAAGTGCTGGAGTACAGAGCCAAAACAACAACAAATGTGTCACTGTCCCAACACTTTTGGAGCTCACTGTATATGTGCTTTGGTGTGTGCCTATGAATGAGAGAGATTGAGCGTTTGTGTGTTTGTGTGTGAGTGAGAGAAAGTGTGTGTGAGTGAAAGAGAAGGTGTGTGTGTGCAAAGCCAGATGGCGTGCAGAACATCACGTGTTTCAGTATGATTGCACACCGCAGCGTGCTGGCAATACAGGGGGGCCAGGAGGAGAAGGTGATGATTACAACATATAATCACTTTGATTAACTTCACGTGTGTCTGCCGGGGGTAAATTAATGTTTACCCAATCGGAAAACAAGTCCTCCTCTACCCCCCTCTCTGCCAGGCATTCCCTATTACTGGAGGTTAGAGGAGGACATAGAGAGAAAAAAAAACGCTGACGGTGGCATTTTCCCGAGCGAGGCTGCTGCTGCTGTTGCCGATGACTGTCTCATTTGAACTGTCACCGTGGCGACACCGTCAACGTAGCGAAGTCGCTGGGCGCCAAGCTCTGAGGCTGTCACTCCATTATAGCGGCGTGAAGCACACACTGGAGCAGAGCAAGCGGAGGAGAGTTTGTGTGTGTGTGGGGGGGGAGGGTATGAGAGTGAATATGTGTGTATCAGTTTCTCTGTGTATTAACAACAGGGTCATTCTTGAATTGTGGTGACATTTGGGCATGGCATTTTGGAAAATTGAACTCTTCCCATCCTAAATCAACTAATATGGTAGTTTCATGACTTTAAATAATTGTTACCAGTATTAATCACTTTGATTAACTTCACGTGTGTCTGCTGGGGGTAAATTAATGTTTACCCAATCGGCAAACAAGTCCTCCTCTACCCCCCTCTCTGCCAGGCATTCCCTATTGCTGGAGGTTAGAGGAGGACATAGAGAGAAAAAAAAACGCTGACGGTGGCGTTTTCCCGAGCGAGGCTGCTGCTGCTGTTGCCGATGACTGTCTCATTTGAACTGTCACCGTGGCGACACCGTCAACGTAGCGAAGTCGCTGGGCGCCACGCTCCGAGGCTGTCACTCCATTATAGCGGCGTGAAGCACACACTGGAGCAGAGCAAGCGGAGGAGAGTTTGTGTGTGTGTGTGGGGGGAGGGTATGAGAGTGAATATGTGTGTATCAGTTTCTCTGTGTATTAACAACAGGGTCATTCTTGAATTGTGGTGACATTTGGGCATGGCATTTTGGAAAATTGAACTCTTCCCATCCTAAATCAACTAATATGGTAGTTTCATGACTTTAAATAATTGTTACCAGTATTATAACATTGTGCCACTGCAACCAGTAGGAGTACTAACACCAATGACAGTAACACCAATGACACAATTTAGGTCATTTAGGATTTTCTTAAAGTAATAATCCTGCAAAATATCTCACTTTTAAAAATTCATATTCTGTTAAAGGGATACTTCCCCAGAGTCAGATGAACTCTTGGATACCATTTTTATGTCTCAGTGTCCAGTATGAACTAGCGTTAGCACAATGCCTGGAAGGGTCTCTTTGACAAAATCCCAAAGTATCTCTTTAACTCATACATAGTATGAAAATGTATGCACTCACTAACTGTAAATCGCTCTGGATAAGAGCATCTGCTAAATGACAAAAAAAATACAATAAAAAAAAATATATATGTTGTTGACTCATTCTATACTCGTATTTGTGACCAAAAAACACATCTGAGAAAAAACACAAAAAACCCTACCTCAAAGTTGTATCTCAAACAGTCTGTTCCTAAAATGCTTGCTACTTCCTCATATAAGGTGACGTCACGTTGGCTCATTGGCAGAGCTGGCCAATCAGCTATTTATATATATATACAAACACATATTCACACACTAGCGGTCAAAAGTTTTAGAACACCTACTCATTCAAGGGTTTTTCTTTATTTTTACTATTTTCTACATTGTAAAATAATAGTGAAGACATCAAAACTATAAAATAACACATATGGAAAGTGTTAAATAAATCAAAATATATTTGATATTTGATATTCTTCAAATAGCCACCCTTTGCGTTGATGAAAGCCTTGCACACTCTTGGCATTCTTTCAACCAGCTTCATGAGGTAGTCACCTGGAATGCATTTCAATTAACAGGTGTGTCTTCTTAAAATTTTTTGGAATATCTTTCCTTCTTAATGCGTTTGAGCCAATCAGTTGTGTTGTGACAAGGTAGGGGGGTATACAGAAGATAGCCCTATTTGGTAAAAGACCAAGTCCATATTATGGCAAGAACAGCTAAAATAAGCAAAGAGAAACTACAGTCCATCATTACTTTAACATATGAAGGTCAGTCACTACGCAAAATGTCAAGTACTTTGTAATTTTCCTCAAGTGCAGTCGCAAAAACCATCAAGCGCTATGATCAAACTGGCTCTCATGAGGACCGCCACAGGAATGGAAGCCCCAAAGTTACCTCTGCTGCAGAGGATAAGTTCATTAGCGTTACCAGCCTCAGAAATTGCAGCCCAAATAAATGCTTAACAGAGTTCAAGTAACAGACACATCTCAACATCAACTGTTCAGAGGAGACTGTGTGAATCAGGCCTTCATGGTCGAATTGCTGCAAAGAAACCACTACTAAAGGACACCAATAAGAAGAAGAGACTTGCTTGGGCCAAGAAACACGAGCAATGGACATCAGACCAATGGAAATGTGTCCTTTAGTCTGGAGACCAAATTGGAGATTTTTGGTTCCAACCGCCATGTCTTTGTGAGATGCGATGTGGGTGAATGGATGATCTCCGCATGTATATTTCCCACCGTAAAGCATGGAGGAGGTGGTGTTATGGTGTGGGGGTGCTTTGCTGGTGACACTGTCTGTGATTTATTTAGAATTCAAGGCACACTTAACCAGCATGGCTACCACAGCATTCTGCAGCGATACGCCATCCCATATGGTTTATGCTTGGTGGGACTATCATTTGTTTTTCAACAGGACAATGACCCAACACACCTCCAGGCTGTGTAAGGGCTATTTGACCAAGAAGGAGAGTGATGGAGTGCTGCATCAGATGACCTGGCCTCCACAATCCCCCGGCTTCAACCCAATTGAGACCGTTTGGGATGAGTCGGACGGCAGAGTGAAGGAAAAGCAGCCAACAAGTGCTCAGCATATGTGGGAAGTCCTTCAAGACTGTTGGAAAAGCATTCCAGGTGAAGCTGGTTTAGAGAATGCCAAGAGTGTGCAAAGCTGTCATCAAGGCAAAGGGTGGCTATTTGACGAATCTCAAATCTCAAATATATTTTGATTTGTTTAACACTTATTTCATAGTTTTGATGTCTCCACTATTATTCTACAATGTAGAAAATACCAAAAGTAAAGAAAACCCCTTGAATGTGTAGGTGTGTCCAAACTTTTGAATGGTACTGTGTATATATATATATATATATATATATATATATATATATATATATATATATATATATATATATATATATATATATATACATACACACACACTACCATTCAAAAGTTTGGGGTCACTTAGAAATGTCCTTGTTTTCGAAAGAAAAGCAATGTATTTGTCCATTAAAATAATATCAAATTGATCAGAAATACACTGCAGACATTCTTAATGTTGTAAATGGCTATTGTAGCTGGAAACGGCTGATTTCTAATGGAATATCTACATTGGCGTACAGAGGCCCATTATCAGGAACCACCAGTCCTGTGTTCCAATGGCACGTTGTGTTTTCTAATCCAAGTTTATCATTTTAAAAGGCTAATTGATCATTAGAAAAACCTTTTGCAATTATGTTAGCACAGCTGAAAACTGTTGTGCTGATAAAATAATCAATAAAACTGGCCTTCTTGAGACTAGTTGAGTATCTGGAGCATCAGCAATTGTGGGTTCGATTACAGGCTCAAAAATGTCCAGAAACAAATAACTTTCTTCTGAAACGCGTCAGTCTATTCTTGTTCTGAGAAATGAAGGCTATTCCATGCGAGAAATTGCCAAGAAACTGAACATTTCGTACAACGCTGTGTACTACTCCCTTCACAGATCAGCGCAAACTGGCTCTAACCAGAATAGAAAGAGGAGTGGGAGGCCCCGGTGCACAACTGACCAAGAGGACAAATACATTAGAGTGTCTAGTTTAAGAAACAGACGCCTCACAGGTCCTCAACTGGCAGCTTCATTAAATAGTACCCGCAAAACACCAGTCTCAACGTCAACTGTGAAGAGGCGACTCCGGGATGCTGACCTTCTAGGCAGAGTTGCAAAGAAAAAGCCATATCTCAGACTGGCCAATAAAAAGAAAAGATTAAGATGGACAAAAGAACACAGACACTGGACAGAGGAAGACTGGAAAAAAGTGTTATGGACAGACAAATCGAAGTTTGAGGTGTTCGGATCACAAAAAATAACATTTGTGAGACGCAGACCAAATGAAAAGATGCTGGAGGAGTGCTTGATGTCATCTTTCAAGCATGGTGGAGGTAATGTGATGGTCTGGGGGTGCTTTGATCAAGTGGGAGATTTGTACAGGGTAAAAGGGATCTTGAAGAAGGAAGGCTATCACTCCATTTTGCAACGCCATGCCATACCCTGTGGACGGCGCTTGATTGGAGCCAATTCCCTCCTACAACAGGACAATGACCAAAGCACAGCTCCAAACTATGCAAGAACTATTTAGGGAAGAAGCAGTCAGCTGGTATTCTGTCTATAATGGAGTGGCCAGCACAGTCACCGGATCTCAACCCTATTGAGCTGTTGTGGGAGCAGCTTGACCGTATGTTACGTAAGAAGTGCCCATCAAGCCAATCCAACTTGTGGGAGGTGCTTCAGGAAGCATGGGGTGAAATCTCTTCAGATTACCTCAACAAATTGACAACTACAATGCCAAAGGTCTGCAAGGCTGTAATTGCTGCAAATGGAGGATTCTTTGACGAAAGCAATGTTTGAAGGACAAAATTATTATGTCAATTAAAAAACATTATTTCTAACCTTGTCAATGACTACATTTCCTATTCATTTTGCTATATTTCCTATTCAAATTCCTGAATTGTGATAAAATGTTACTGTAGCTAGCTAGCTTATGGAGGAAGCATTCCCTTCAGCATTGTGTGTGCATTAGCTGGTTAACATCACTTTGTTTCATATGAAGTAACTGGCTTAGAGCTAGCAAGCTAATGGACACATTTAAGCTAGTATTCATGCACATTGTCAAACTTCAGAAATACTTCTCCTTCACGCACAAAACTCCTTAGCATGATGTAACATAGTGGAACTAACACTCCATCTGCAAAGATGTATTGATTTAGCTTTGATTCATTCTGGTGTTTTGAGGCTACGCACTGGGATCTATAAAAGGCGGTATACCTGTGAGAAAGTGGTAAATCAGGGACTGTTTGAAAGGTCATATAAACATTGCCTTAAAAAAATACCATGTTTTTTTTTGTCTGAAATAGGTATAAATGTGAACCAAAAATGCAGGAAAAAAACTAAACCAGTGTTTTATCGTAAGTTCACAGTATCAAGACTCACGACTCAGGGGCTAAATTAAAAGAGTGGAATCTTTTTGGGGAGGCTCCAAAACCTATCCATCACCCCCTTTACACGGACGCACTGGCCTGGGAGCAAGCTGTAGGAACAAGATATTTAGCAAATAAATAAACATTGACTGGGCAGGCACTTTTAATTAAAGACAACTATGCAGAGGAGGGCTGGCAGAAAACAATGCTGATTCCTCATTCAATGACTGCGTCCCGAATGGCACCCTATTCCCTAAATAGTGCACTACTTTTGACCAGAGCCCTATGTGTCCTGGTCAAAAGCACTATATAGGGAATAGGGTGCCATTTGGGAAACATCCAAAGTGAATGTGAATCTATTCCGTGTCTATGTGAAAACCATTATATTTCTCCTCTCCTCTGTCACAAAGCCAATGAGCTGGGTCACAGCCTGAGAATCACTCACCCACAGGAAGAGGAAATAAGGTCACTAAGAGAGGGCGGGACCCCGAGATTTTAGGTTTTTGTCTGGGGTCTTGCTCCATTTTGGTTTGTGTCAATTACCCCCGCAAGTTGATATTTGTTATGTGTTGACAGATCTGAAAGGACTGGACAGGACACCATATTGCTCGCACCTATCCAGAGAACACCGTAGCAAATATTTTTTGAAAAATAAAACAAAAATGAGCAGATTATCATTTATTTTACTGTCTAGACTGATGCAACTTGTTGTTGGCTATGCTCCCCGCTTGTGCCATCAAACCCCTCCAACTTATCCAGAATGCCGCAGCCCGCCTGGTGTTCAACCTTTCCAAGTTCTCCCAGGTCTGCTCAAGCGTGCAGCATCCCTCCTTGCTGGTCCATAATTTAACATTGTTATCAGGAAATATTCCTAAAGTGTGGAAATCAGCTTATGTGCTGCCACTACATAAGGTAGGTGATTTGTTGTGATCTTGACAACTATACTCACATATCAAGGCTTTCTTGTCTAGCTAAGATTCTTGAATCCTTGGTAAATGTGCAACTTCTTTCTTTTTTTAAAATCTGTGAACTCTATTTTGAATGTACATCAATCAGGGTTTAGACCAGTACTATTACTGCAACCACATCAGTTGTAAATTATTTGTCAATGCTTTAATGCTAAGATGAATATGTGCTGCCCTATTTATCAATTTGTCTAAAGCTTTTGATACAGTCGATCATTCTACCTTACTGAGTAAGATGTCTGTGTTAGGCCTTGGCACTGATGCCTGTTTGTGGTTTCAGAATGAAACTTGGTGACAGAACCTATTATGATAAAATGTATTGAAGTACTTAAAGAGGTACCCCAGGGTTCGATTTTGGGGCCATTGTTGTTCACGTTGTATATAAATGACATTGGAAATACTGTTAACACCTGTAACATTAAACTCTACGCAGATGACACAGTTATTTATTCCTGTGCCTCTTCAGTGCAGCAGGCCACTTGTGACCTTCAGCATGATTTTGACTCAATCCAAAAATCACTTACTGATCTTAAATTAGTGTTAAATGCTGTTCTCTAGGTTTCGTAATGTTGACCCGGAAGACTTGCGTATTTGCACTCCAAATGGAGCCCAAATTGAGCAAGTTTCTCACTATAAGTACTTGGGTATCTGGATTGATGACAAGTTGTCTTGTAACACACATTGAAAACTTGACAAAGAAGCTGAAATCTATAATTTTTTTAAATATACAAATAAATCCTGCCTCAGTTCTGAAATGTCACCAAAGTCTATTAATTGTAATAGACTATGGTGACATTATTTATATGCACGCGGCAGCCTCCGTTTTGAAAACATTGGACTCAGTATTCCATTCACCAATACGTTTTATCACTGGGGATGGTTTTAGGACTCATCATTGTATTCTTTACAAACATGTGGGATGGACCTCTCTGTCTGTAAGAAGAGAGCTGCACTCGCTTTTATTTATTAACAAAGCAGTCTTGCAGAAAATTCCTCTGATACATTTTTAAATGTACAAATGACCAAACCTGTTCTTAGGGATGGATAACTCTGGAGATCCCTTTGGTCCCCACAGAATTGGGAAAATCTGCTTTTATTTTTTTTGCCCCTTATGTGTGGAACAATATACAGAATTCCTTGCAATGAGATATTCTGGTGCCTTTCAGGCATTTTAAATTATTGATTGGAGACTTTTATGTTGCCGATTGCGATTGCTTTTCTTAAATATGTTTAATGTAGTGTATTATGTGTTTTATTATAGTATGTTTTGTAGGGCTGTTTATATTTATATGCTCTTCTCTGTAATGGCACCCCAATGGTGGAACCAGCTTCCCCCCGAAGCTAGGATAGCAGAGCCCCTGCCCATCTTCCGAAAACATCTGAAACCCTACCTCTTCAAACAGTATCTTAAATAATAAAACAGCATATTTTTTATTTCATTAAATTTTACGAAATAGACCATCTGACTTTGCAGCTGGCCTATCTAGCGGAAATCGTTCAGTTCTGCCGCCAGGGCAAGATTCATGACAATAAACGTCAACCTGCCAAGAATGTGCAAATACTGAACATGACCTGTTTTTTTCAGATGAATAACGAAGGGCTGGGAAAAGGGGCAAGGGGCTGAAATGGAACCCAGCCTCACAACCCCTTGGGTATTGCTCAGAGCTTATACCGTAATAATAATAATAATATGCCATTTAGCAGACGCTTTTATCCAAAGCGACTTACAGTCATGCGTGCATACATTTTTGTGTATGGGTGGCTTGAGGGGAGCCAGAATGGGAAGGCAGGCTATGCAGGGGTATGCTACAGTAAGTATGTGTCCCAAATGGTACCCTATTCCCTTTTTAGTGCACCACTTTTGACCAAGGCCCATAGGTTTTGGTCAAAAGTAGTGCACTATATAGGGCAAGGGGTATTCAACTCTTACCCTACGAGGTCCGGAGCCTGCTGGATTTCTGTTCTACCTGATCATTAATTGCACTCACTGTCTAAATCAGTCCCTGATTAGAGGGGAACAATAATAAAACGCAGTGGCCTGACCAAGACCAATTCTTTTTGGAGCAAAATGCAGACGTGGCACTGACGTGATCTACAGGAAACTTTGCAGAGTGATTCATTTTTAGCAGACATCGATTAGAAGTAGCAAATGTTGCACGCACACAAAATATACAGTTCGTTTTTCGAGGACCACACTGAAAAAGGGTTGTTTAATGTTTGCATGCGTCATCATGTGCACTTTTAAGCTGTCATTTTTTTTGTATCCCCATTTTTTTTTTACATGAATAAAATCAAGCACGTACGCATGCACACACACACACACCTCCCTTTCCAACTTCTCCCAAGGCAGAACAACTTCCATCTATTCCCCCCAGCACTGCAGTGATGTGCACAGCAGCAGCATTTCAACCTAGTCTCCCTCTCTCCCCCTTTCTACATAACTCTCTCTCTCCCTCCTCTCTTTCTGTCTAAGAAGAGGTGGTAGAGGAGGTGTAGTCAGGCAGTGTCAGGGGGTCGTATATATCCTGAGCACCTGTCTGAGCAGTACATAAAGCAGACATGGGGAATTACACCCTGCTGTCTGCCTGATGCAGCTCAGCTCCTCAAGGACCTTCAGCACTAAAACAGGGGGGAGAAAGTGAGAGTTCGAGAGAAAGTGAAAGAATTCCATCAGTAAGAGGCACAAGAAGAAGACAGAAGAGTTATGGCAGGACACGGGGCACAGAGAGGACACTAGAGTTAAAGGGATGGAAGAAAGTGAATCGCCAGCCTATCGAAATCCGCAGCAACTCTCGCCCAGGTTTCAGGTCCTCTGATTGGTCTGAGAAACGGTTGAATCTATAGGATCATGGGACATCCTCGCAAAACGTATGACCTCGTTTCTTGAACAAACACCAAAGTAGGCAACAATCATTTTTGGTTAAAAAAAATCCCTAACCCTATGAAAATCCCACCTAATCCATTTCCTAGTAACACAAAACAGAGGAGCATGACAAATGATACTGCGTTTAATTTATTAACCTGCCAGCTCCGAGTAGTTCTCAGATATGTTTTGTTCCGGCCCACTGCGTGCTGTTTTTCTCTCTCTAAACACCAACATCTCTTTGTGTGTGCGTGTGTGTTGACTCACAGCCTCCCATGGTTAATTACTGCACTCATACAATCACATCTCATACGCTTCCGTCTCGCCATAGATAAATCACCGGACGCATGGAGCAGAGAGACATTAGCGTTGCTGCAGGTCAGGTTGTGTTTCTCCTCCCTTGTTGATTTAAATCAGGTGTGTTTCTTTGACAGCACTCTGTAAAATAAATAGGGACGGAAGTGTGTGTGTGAAGGAAGGAAATGTGGAAGTGTGTATGTCTTCAGGGTGACTTTGAGACGTTCGCCCTCACTGCACAGGACCACAGGGGAATGGCTAGTGTGTGCACACGCTGAGATGCATACGTGTGTGTGAGTATCAGTTATAAAGCAGGCTATAGAGGTTACAGGCAGCCAGTTAATGTTGTTAAAAACTCAATTTCGGCTTTAACATCCCGAGAGGAGGACTGGGACTGCCAGGGTGCTGGGGTGGAGCGAACGAGTTTCACCACTACATCAATAACCTCCCCCTCTATCTCTAAACTCTTAATTCCCTCTCACTTCCCTAAGTCTCTCTTACACTCTCTCCAGCCTCACTTCTTAATCAGATTCTCTCTTAAACTTAAACTCCTCCACCTGCTTCTCTTTCTACAAGGCCTCTTTCCCTCTATCCTCTTAACTCTCTTCACTCCTTAATTTTCTCTTCACTCTATAATTCTCACCTCTTTACTCGCTTTTCCCCTCTTAAAACGAAACTGTTCTTTCACCCTGAATGCATTCCAAATGCCACTCTAATTCCCTATAATCATGCCATATACGGTCCATTCGGAAAGTATTCAGACCCCTTGACTTTTTCCACATTTTGTTACGTTACAGCCTTATTCTAAAATTACAATCTACACACAATACCTCATAATGACAAAGCGAAAAACACTTTTTTAGATTTTTTTACAAATGTATTAAAATAAAAAACAGAAATACCATATTTATATAAGTATTCAGACCCTTTGCTATGAGACTTGAAATTGAGCTCAGGTGCATTCTCTTTCCATTGA
Organism: Coregonus clupeaformis; assembly: GCF_020615455.1. Classification (NCBI taxonomy): domain Eukaryota; kingdom Metazoa; phylum Chordata; class Actinopteri; order Salmoniformes; family Salmonidae; genus Coregonus; species Coregonus clupeaformis. Next base: position 43,804,948 of record NC_059194.1, on the reverse strand, counting down.
TCATCCTTGAGATGTTTCTACAACTTGATTGGAGTCCACCTGTGGTAAATTCAATTGATTGGACATGATTTGGAAAGGCACACACCTGTCTATATAAGGTCCCACAGTTGACAGTGCATGTCAGAGCAAAAACCAAGCCATGAGGTCGAAGGGATTGTCCGTAGAGCTCCAAGACAGGATTGTGTCGAGGCACAGATCTGGGGAAGGGTACCAAAACATTTCTGCAGCATTGAAGGTCCCCATGAACACAGTGGCCTCCATTATTCTTAAATGGAAGAAGTTTGGAACCACCAAGACACTTCCTAGAGCTGGCCGTCCGGCCAAGTAGCAATCGGGGGAGAAAGGCCATGGTCAGGGAGGTGACCAAGAACCTCATAGTCACTCTGACAGAGCTCCAGAGTTCCTTTACGGAGATGGGAGAACCTTCCAGAAGGACAACCATCTCTGCAGCACTCCACCAATCAGGCCTTTATGGTAGAGTGGCCAGACGGAAGCCACCCCACAGTAAAAGGCACATGAGTTTGCCAAAAGGCACCTAAAGGACTCTCAGACCATGAGAAACAAGATTCTCTGGTCTGATGAAACCAAGATTGAACTCTTTGGCCTGAATGCCAAGCGTCATGTCTGGAGGAAACCTGGCACCATTGCTACGGTGAAGCATGGTGGTGGCAGCATCATGCTGTGGGGATGTTTTTCAGCGGCAGGGACTGGGAGACTAGTCAGGATCGAGGGAAAGATGAACGGAGCAAAGTACAGAGAGATCCTTGATGAAAACCTGCTCCAGAGCGCTCAGGACCTCAGACTGGGGTGAAGGTTCACCTTCCAACAGGACAACAAATCTAAGCACACACCCAAGACAACGCAGGAGTGGCTTCGGGACAAGTCTCTGAATGTTCTTGAGTGGCCCAGCCAGAGCCCGGACTTGAATCCGATCGAACATCTCTGGAGAGACCTGAAAATAGCACTGCAGTGACGCTCCCCATCCAACCCGACAGAGCTTGAGAGGATCTGCAGAGAAGAATGGGAGAAACTCCCCAACTACAGGTGTGCCAGGCTTGTAGCGTCATACCCAAGAAGACTCAAGGCTGTAATCGCGGCCACAGGTGCTTCAACAAATACTGAAATAAAGGGTCTGAATACTTATGTAAATGTGATATTTCAGTGTTTTATTTTTAATAAATTAGCAAACATTTATAAAAACCTGTTTTTGCTTTGTCATTATGGGGTATTGTGTGTAGATTGATGAGTGGGAAAAAACGATTTAATCCATTTTAGAATAAGTCTGTAACGTAACAAAAGGTGTAAAAGGTCAAGGGGTCTGAATACTTTCCGAATGCTCTGTATAGAGGCAGACAGAGTCAGAACCGTGCACTAGGCCTATCTATCGGCAATCAAAAACTATCTCGCAATGGAATGCTGATGTAGAGAGAGAGAGAGAGAGATAATCCCACCATCATTGATGTGAAGCTGGCTTGCAGTCAAATGGCACTTTGTCTAGCCATACCATTCTATTCCTTAATCTATGCTTTAAACTGAGAGAGGAAAGGGAGGACTAATGTATTTCCTGCCGCTTCCCTTCTCTGTCTGCGTGCCAAATGTCACCCTAATTCTTTACAAAAGCATTAGAAACTCAGACTTTTGCTAATATGTTCAGTCTCCCCAAAAAGCTTGTCACAGCCGTAACACCTTTTATTTGCTTTATTTCTCCAATATGACAATATTTAGAAGTCTGCTTTTTGGGGTATACGCTCCCCCATGGGGTACTGTAGACACACACCTCAAACATTTCATTTATGTTTTGTCTGTCCATTCTGTGAGACATTTAGCTTGTGATTTTGTTTGTAATGGCACATCCATAACGCTGTAATTGCCCACGTATAACATATTTCCAGCTGAGTTGCTCTGTGTTGAGAGTGTTTCGTATGCAGGGCAGGGCCCATTCCACCAGTGCTGAGTAATGACAGAGGTAGGTGTGTGAGTGTGTGTAGCCCATTTCAGCAGTAGTGAGTGTCGTGATAATAGTGAGCTATGTGTGTGCACGTGTTTGTGTTTGTGTGTGTGTGTGTGTGTGTGTGTGTGTGTGTGTGTGTGTGTGTGTGTGTGTGTGTGTGTGTGTGTGTGTGTGTGTGTGTGTGTGTGTGTGTGTGTGTGTGTGGGGACCCGTTCCAGCAGTAGTGAGTGATCACAGCCTAACTCGGGGGTCTCATAACTCTGCTAACTGATGCCTAAGGAGAGCGGGTAAGTCAGCTAGCGCCAAATACAGAGAGCATTGAGCTAAAACCTCATTTACCTTAGGGCTGGAAGGCATTTGTGTGTGTCTGCTTGTTTGAAGAATGAAATGTGCATGCATGAGGCCAGCAGGATGTGTGTGTGTGTCCAGAGCGTTGATGGATCGAGAAGCACTACCGGAGCATTGTAGATTGTACCAAACTGATTTACTCTTCAAAAAGAATAAATTAAGAAAAAATAGAACAGTCACTACAAATCTCATTCTCACACACTCACCCACCCACCCACTCCCATCCCACACACACACACAGTGTGCATATGGCAGCGGCTGCTGTTATGAGTTGGGACAGACTGTCAGCAGATGCTAGTCGACCTTTCCACACCTTTTTTAACACTGCAGTGTCTTAACCCATTCTATCACTGAGGTGTCGCAACACCCTGCAATGTCTTACCACGTACGGATGTTGTACCATTTCTGGCAATGTTTTAATGTGTCTGCTTTTATGAGGGGGGGGGGCTAACGGACGCACTGCTGCTCCGCACCGTCTTTACACATTTCAACACTGCAGTGTCTCAACACATTCGAAAGCAGGACTGGCACTTAACTGACGGACGCATTGTGAACGTTGCGTTAATGTTGCGGGAGTGTCAGTGGGAGGACAGTCATCGTGGCTGTGGCTCTGGCCAGGGCTGAGTGGTGCTTTACGCAGGGACAGTTGATGTCCAGTCCCCATACAGGCCATTCATTACACTGGCCTCCTATCTGATGGTAGTGGGGGAAGACTGGACGGCATGGAGCTACGGTCCCAACATCACTGGACACATCCCTGATTCCCATTACGATAACGCACACAGGCCATCACATACAACACACACCATCGTTCACGATGTATAGTACTGTACATACACAAACGCACATGTTCTCGATGTACTGTACACCCACACACACACACACACAATCGTTCAAAACATAATGCATACACTCACACCATCGTTCACAATGTAATGTTCTGTACGTGTGCACACACACACCATAATTCACAATGTAATGTACTGTGCGTGCACACACACACCATAATTCACATCCTTCACACAGCTTCATACATATCACATCAGTAACAGGATCACTTCATAAAATCATATTTTAATTGGCTTAGTTATAAAATGTTTTGCTTTATATGTTCTGTTCAGTTATAAACGTTCCGTGGATTAGTACACGCTTGCTTGAGGTAAGCTATCAGATAAAGTTTTACATGGTATTTTTGATGACTGACTGATTCGTTTTGATCTCACTCTGTCTCTCTATACGTGACAGATAACTAGCGTTGCACACCCTGACTACATTAGCACCACAGACAGATTACCTGGCTCTCAGTATGATGTTAGAGGAAGATTGGCGTGTAAAAAATAACATCACAGGTGACAGCTGGGTGTGCGTGCCGTGCACCCACAATAGACAGACAGACATGTCCATACACGCACAAACATGTAGGCCCGTGTGCACGCACGCACGCATACACACACACGTCCCCACACGCACATTCAGGAAACCAGTGCTGTCTGGGATACTGACCTGCTTGTACAGGGATGGGATTTTCTAGCAGGAATACTGTCTGTTTCCAATGCGTCTTGGTGACCTGTGGCCCCGTGGAGAACATCACCTGTGATTCAAAAGCAGAAAACGTTATTTAGTCTTGGGCAACAGCAATCAACATGATGTACATGAACTTACAACAGTGAGGCAAAAGGATAACAACTCATTCCATTGTGACACTTCTATTTCTGTGTATTTCTGTGCCTCATCTAATAATTACACAACCGTATTAGAACATTAACCGGTCCCACACTCTTAAATCTTATAAATCTGTCCTTCTATCCTACTCATAGTCTTCTAAAGACTAGAGGTATTTAATTCACACATATAACCTTAGTTCCCATTATACGTGTTGTAGCGTTACATCTCAGCAGTTATGCTCACATTGCAGGTAAAATAGGACGTGCAATTAAAAGACATGTCGGCACGTCGCTCGCGGAGCATGGCATTGGCTGTTCCGAATGGCCGGCTCCGGTGGGTGCTTACATCAGCAATCATGAAATGCCCCAGCGTCGATTGCCTCCCAAGTACGTGGGGAACGCCAAAGCGTGAATGTAATTGGGTGGCCGTTAAACAGAAGGGCCGCTGCATGCTGTTTACCTTGTTGCCGCAGTCTCTGTCGAAGAAAATGTCAAAGTAGCCCACGATGGCCTGGAAATGAAATATGAGAGGGTTGTTAGAATGCAACATTACAACAACCCCGGGGCTGGACTTGTTTGGATAACCTGGGGCCCGTCCTAAATGGCACCATATTCCCTACATAGTACACTACTTTTGACCTATGAGGCCTGGTCAAAAGTAGTACACAATTTGGATCATTCTACAGAAGTGGTTCAAATTGTTTGAAAACAAATAACTCTTCAAGCTTAGGACATTTATTTTCATGATATATTCTAATTCATTCCAAGGCAAAAATGTATTTATGAAAATTAAACAATTACGTTTTTTAGTAATTTTTTTACACTATCATTTCAATAGAACATCTTGACCTAGTTAGTAGTTTTTTAAAAACTTTTTTTTCTTTCTGAAAAGTAATATCCCCACTTTGGATGTTATTACTGAAACAATTACTGCACCCCTTCCATCACGGCCATATAGTGAGTGCTCTGTCTGCCAACACTTTGAAGAAAATGAGTGAATAAGTTAGTAAATCTTCATGTATGGTTTTGGGACTACAATATATATTTTTGAGGATGTACAACTGTCCAAAGGTAGAGCTAGCTAGCCATATGCTAGCTATGGGGATACATTAATGTCCAAAATAGGTCTAAATTGTCAAAACCGAAACGGTCACAGACGAAAGAAATTGCTTAGTTTTGGTTATTAACATGATAGTTTTGGTAATTAATTATTGATTGTTAATCCACTGTATTTCTTTACATTTATTGAAAAAAACATTTTACTTTTCCCTGGAAGTCAGAGTAACGCACAGCATTGGACAAAACTCTCTTTGGCCTCAAATGGAGGACAAGATATAGTATACAGTGGACAAGGTCCTGAGCTTAATCCCTACACCTACAAAGGTTACACAGCGACACAGTGTACGACACAGTGTGCGAGAAGCTTGGTCTGTGAATACAGGGAAATGTGGCCATGGGTCAGAGCCTGATAGTGAAATGCTGAAAAGACTCTCATACAACAACATACAACAGACACGTTGTAATTGTTCTCATCACTTGGATTTCATTTGTTCTTACAGCCACATGAAACTGTCTCTACTATAAATGATTTTAAGGACTTTTAAAAATGGTTTTGTTACAGTGCTGATCATAATAAAGGTGTCCTTTGTGTTATGACTTGCAGTAAATTGCACTGATTCAATGTTGAAACTTACAAGACACGCACACAGTCTTCTGTTTATTCAATTCAATGCTAACAATTGGACATTGGTTTGTCCTTCTTACAACATAATTAATTAGATGCTTTGGTAATTCCATCAATCAATACGTTTCAGATTCACACAATCAAAATTGAACATTTTAAAGAGAACAATAAAATGTCTAAATTAAATGTAAAGGTTTTGAAAATCAGGTTAGAAGCATTGAGGCAACACAGTGAGCCAGCCACTAATGAGAGTTACATCACAGATGAAAGGGGAAACCCAGATAGGTCACGTAAAAACCTGAAGCATCTGGTGCGGGATTCCACACACCACCAAATATGGTGATAAGAGGAAGTCCAGTGGCAGGCAGAGGGAGAAGATGGAGCAAGATGAAACAGGGCCAACATTCTGCAAATGTTCTCATATATGAAACATCCAATCTCAATACAGTGTTCTGTTCCCAAAACTAAAATATGTTACGAACAGTGTTGTATACTTGATCCTTTGCCAAAGTTTCAAAAAAATGGCGTCGTTTGAAGAAGTACAAGAGTGAATTCGAGTTCTTGCACACGCACACTTCAGGGAATAGGCATTCCCCAACGAAAATATGCAAATAGATGCTAAATTGAGCCAATAGGATCTTGCTAGCTCGTGCTTGGATCTGCCCACCTCCTTGCTTGTTCTGCCCACTGTGCTTCATTGGCTCCCATTGTAAACAACGCCTCTGTCCTATTTTAGGTTAGTTATCATAATCTTTGGTTGCATGTTGTGGAACTCAAGTACAATAGAAACAACCAATGAATTGGACTGTTGTTCTCTTTTCAAGTGATTTCACCAATGATTTTCATGACCAGTGTAGACATTCCTTCCTCAGTAACGTCACACACTAGACAAGCATGGGTGGTGAGTTGTTAACACAATGTATATCTACATGTCATAGGATATGGACACCACGGTAAACCAAAATACATTATTTCTAGAGTGGGTGCTAAACCTTTGGCATTATCCCACAGCTACTGTGTGGGCAGTCATGGCTCGCTGATGAGGGGCAGTACTCAATAGAACCAGGGGTCCCCTTTCCGCAACACGGAGCCTTACATTTACACGGTCCCATGTGGTACACCTCACCTCGTCTCAGAGGCCTGTCGCTTCACAAAATAAATAAATTACTGGGCATATTTTGCTGACTGGCTAAAACCGGTGTGTTACACGAAATAAGCAATGTCTGCTTTTTGACGTGGTGACTACTAGGTCTAATTTCAAACAGAATAGACTCGGACACAGCCCATGTATTGTAAAGTGAGAGTCATTTCATGATGAAACTAAACCCTGTGTGTGTGTGTGTGTGTGTGTGTGTGTGTGTGTGTGTTATTGTTTGTATTACTCTTAAAGGGTAGGCCTATGTGTTTGTATACATGTAATGCCTTGGGTATTCTTGAAGGGTGTACAGTATAGATGTATATTGCACAGCCATTTATGAATAGAGCATTTTGTAATTACACTATTTCTATGAATTCATGGTGGGTGTTCATTTCAGTTCTCACATTTGTGAAGTAAATACATGACTGAGCCTTAAGCTATAAACAAACACTTGAGTGAAAAACAATTGACATAACTAAACAAATTGAAATCTCTCTCTCTCACACACACACACACACACACACCCTGGAGGTGACTGTTCTTTGTAGATGTGTGAGGTAAAAACGACGGCCCCCAGGCCAGTTTTCCTCTTGTTTCTCCCCCAACTGAAGGAAGAGAGTCACTCTATCAATCTCTAGAGCGCACTTGTAGTGGCAATGATGCAGAACTAATAGCTTTTAATCCTGACGCAGCTGACAACCTGGATGCCGGCTCTCGCAGACAAAGGGGACCAGAATCAATGCAAGGGGTGAGAAAGAGGGAGAAAGGGGAGGGAGAAATAGACAGGAAAAGAGCATGGCCGAAAAGGAAAGGAGAGTGAAACAGAGAGACAGTGAGTGTGAAATAGCGGAGGAGTCATGATAGCTTCCTTCTGAGAGGGTGGTGGTTGAACTTGGTGGGCCATGAAGCTAAAATATCCCTCAGGTACAGCAATCCTTGAAATTAGCAAGACCTTATCTTTAGTATTTACACCACACATCAGTATTAAAGGTATGGTTCAACACTCCCCTCTCAGGTATTTCATAGCAAGAGTGAATGTGTGCCCAGAGAAAAGGAGGCTGGACACACACACATAAACAAACGGTGGTCCATACTTCATAATCACAGGGCCGTCATCGACTCCATGTTCCACATACTCCTCAACGCCGCGTTATACAAATCAGCCTTTATCGATTCAGACAGAAAGGGGCGGGAACCTAGCACTATCGCTAGCACTGAGCCAGATTGGGAGAAACGGCCCAAAGTGGGAAAAAAGAGCATGTCAACCCAATGCAATTATGGTTTTTAATGAACGCCACAGGAACGCTCAGTCGCGAGGTAATTGGGAAATTAGGCCTAATTGCTCGTCAGGCAGAGTGGATTCACCTCTCGCTGGTTTTCGAGGCGGAGATCACCCTCGCCTCTCGTCGCCGATGACAACGCGTCAGAAGCGGGATTGACTGTCACCTCTGCATTGTTTTCAACTTTTTCGACAGGAGAGAGCGAGAGAGAGAGAGAGAGAGAGAGAGAGAGAGAGAAAGTCCATTAAAACAATCAAAGAAATGAAACTTGCAAACACCTCAGATTTTGTTCTATGTTTGGAAATGTCTGGTGAGTTGAGGGTTTAACATTATAAAGTGTGAGATCACAGGTTGCATTGGCAGCACTGCTCTTACCCGTACTCATAAAGTCTCTAGAATGCTTAACTTTCATAATCCTGACAAATACAATCTGCCTGAACAAAACAAATCAGCAACCTCTTAATACAGACAACTAAACCTTAAAACTGATAAATATACTGTATAAAACTACTAAATGATGAATTGCTCAACACAAACTACTACAACTTAGCCTAAACCTAATTTTGTTAACAAGACTGCCTTATTCCAGACTATAGGTTGCCCTTCATTCAACTGGATAAGAGGGCTGTTGAAACTGAGCAGTGATTTAGACTAGGCAGGATAGTCGCAGTGAAGATCTGGAGCTCCATAAGAGAGAAACATTCATCTTGACAATTAATGATAATTTTTTTTTTTAAACACTAGAAGGAATCAACTATATTCAGGGACTGAAAAACAATTACTCACTCAGAATAAGATTACAAAAAACAAATGATGCTGTTTAAATTATATTAAAAACACCTACAGATACTGTATTTCTGAAAAATAAAAATAGCATGTCAGTGCAGAAAGTAAAATGGAATGGAAGAATGAAAAAATGAAAAGGAAATGCTTCCAAACTGGGATAAATAGGCTTAATTCCAGCTTAATCAGCTCAAAGCTTCACTACTGTAATGTGAAACACCAAAGACTGAAGCAGAGTACAGGCTTAGTTAACCATGGTCGGCAGCCAAAAATAAGACCCCCACAAGGCTGCTACACACGAATACTACAGCCTACCCACCTCTGCATAGGTTAGGGAGAGAGAGAGGGAGTGAGAGAGAGAAATAGAAGGAGAGAGAGAGAGAAAAAGAAGGTGGGAGAGAGGCCAGGAGGGAGTGAGAAAGGGGGACGCTGAATGAGAGAGAAGGAGGAAAGACACACACAAACTGCGAAAACGGGAGAAATCAAATGAGCGCTTTTTATTTTCATCAGTGTTTAGCCTTCGGCCCAGGATCTGTCGGGGATAAGTGATGACGGGGGCTTTCCGGCGGAATGCTGCCGCACTCCAGACCACCGTTCCCAGGGAAGAGAGGGAGAAAATTAATAATTATCATCACGGATAACATCAACAGGGAGCAATTCATCATCACTCCCCTTTCGCCCGGCTGCGTGTCAGCACGCCACGTGGCTCGACCAGATACTATTATACAGCAGGGGGGAGGGGGGAGTGTGAAAGGGGGGGGGGGGTCAGAGGGAGTGGAAGGGGGGGAAGGAAGGGAGGGCTAATACGCTTTTGATGGGGTTTATCCAGGCGTGGAGGCTTCCTCCACAGCTAACTCACGGGAGGGTTAGTGTGAATGTGCCCCTCCTCCTCTCCTCTCTCCCCTCCACCCCTCTCTCCAGGCCCCAGTCAGAGCACTGCTTGCTGTGTAGTGCAGGCCACAGTGCACCTACCTCCCTACTCTACTCTACTCTACTCTCAGGCCTGCTCCCTTCTCCCGCTGTTCCGCCGCAGTGCCTGCACACACACACACTAACGCGCGCACTGCAGTTTAACCACAAAGTGAGCGGGAGGTTGTGAGGCTTAGGGTGTGGGGTCCACAATAGAAATGACATGGGGTAGAGAGCAGGAAATGTGTGATTCCAGTGGCTCTCACACACACACTCACATTCTGAAGTGAGTATGGAGGAGAATGAGCAGTTTCCTTGGGTTAGCTCCACTAGATGTATTCTTGGACCAACATTGTCAAATTACTTAGGGATGTGTGCATAACCAAAATGAAAATGTCTACTCTACTGGTCCATTTGAATAAGATACACATTAAGTTATAATGTTATTATTCTGTCGTCCTATTAGTTTTTCGCCATACTTTTTTTCAACTATCTAACACTGTACTTTAAAATCTTTAATTCTGTGCTCTAACAACAGGGGTGTATAACGTGGGTGTTCAGGGTGGCCTAACTAATACATGTACATGTTTACATTTTAGTCATTTAGCAGACGCTCTTATCCAGAGCGACTTACAGGAGCAATTAGGGTTAAGGGCCTTGCTCAAGGGCACATTAACATATTTTTTGATTTAGTCGGCTCATGGATTCAAACCAGCAATCTTTCGGTTACTGGCCCAACGCTTTTAACCACAACGCTACCTGCCGCCCATCAAATTATACAATAATTGAATGGAACGTCAAAGAGGCTCATTTTAGGGTTTGCAGATTTTGCGTTTCTACAGGAGACTCAGTTTAGAACATTTGACAACTATAGGATTTGCAAAAACTGGGTTGGTCAGGTGTTCCACTTTAACTTTCATAGTAAAGGGCTGCCATTTTGGGGGATCTTTTTTTTAAGCTAGCTCTTACAGTGCCTTCAGAAAGTACAGTGCCTTGCAAAAGTATTCATCCCTGTCACGACTTCTGCCGAGGCTGCCTCCCCTCCTTGTTCGGGCAGGTTTCAGCGTTCGTTGTCACCGGTTTACTAGCTACTGCCGATCACATTCTCATCACTCCACTTGTCATGTCTTGTCTTGTCAATCAAACACACCTAGTGCTCATTCCCCTAATTAGTATGTGTTCCCTCTGTTCCCCTTGTCTTTGTGAGTGATTGTTTCATTGTGAGAACGAGTAGCTCGGTTGAGCTACTCTTCCTGTTGTTATTGCCAAGGTGGAATATTTCCCTTGTGATAGTTTCTTTTTGACGCTGGGTGCGTTTTATTTATGTAAATGGTATAAACTCTGGACTTCGGTGTTTTACCTCCTGCGCCTGACTCCTTCATTCACACCTCGTCACAATCCCCCTTGGCATTTTTCCTATTTTGTTGCATTACAACCTGTAATTTAAATGGATTTTTATTTGGGTTTCATGTAATGGACATACACAAAATAGTCAAAATTGGTGAAGTGAAATGAAAAAAATAACTTGTTTCAAAAAATTCTAAAAAATAAATAACGGAAAAGTGGTGTGTCAATATGTATTCACCCCCTTTGCTATGAAGCCCCTAAATAAGATTTGGTGCAACCAATTACCTTCAGAAGTCACATAATTAGTTAAATAAAGTCACCTGTGTGCAATCTAAGTGTCACATGATCTCAGTATATATATACACCTGTTCTGAAAGGCCCCAGAAGCTGCAACACCACTAAGCAAGGGGCACCAAGGAGCTCTCCAAACAGGTCAGGGACAAAGTTGTGGAGAAGTACAGATCAGGGTTGGGTTATAAAAAAATATCCAAAACTTTGAACATCCCAAAGAGCACCATTAAATCCATTATAAAAAAATGGAAAGAATATGGCACCACAACAAACCTGCCAAGAGAGGGCCCCCCACCAAAACTCACGGACCAGGCAAGGAGGGCATTAATCAGAGAGGCAACAAAGAGACCAAAGATGAGCTGCAAAGCTCCACAGCGGAGATTGGATTATCTGTCCATAGGACCGCTTTAAGCCGTACACTCCATAGAGCTGGGCTTTATGGAAGAGTGGCCAGAAAAAAGCCATTGATTAAAGAAAAAAATAAGCAAACACGTTTGGTGTTCGCCAAAAGGCATGTGGGAGACTCCCCAAACATATGGAAGAAGGTACTCTGGTCAGATGAGACTAAAATTGAGATTTTTGGCCATCAAGGAAAACACTATGTCTGGCGCAAACCCAACACCTCTCATCACCCCGAGAAAAACCATCCCCACAGTGAAGCATGGTGGTGGCAGCATCATGATGTGGGGATGTTTTTCATCGGCAGGGACTGGGAAACTGGTAAGAATTGAAGGAATGATGGATGGAGCTAAATAGAGGGAAATTCTTGAGATAAACCTGTTTCAGTTCTCGAGAGATTTGAGACTGGGACGGAGGTTCACCTTCCAGCAGGACAATGACCCTAAGCATACTGCTAAAGCAACACTCGAGTGGTTTAAGGGGAAACATTTAAATGTCTTGGGATGGCCTAGTCAAAGCCCAGACGTCAATCCAATTGTGAATATGTGGTATGACTTAAAGATTGCTGTAAACCAGCGGAACCCATCCAACTTGAAGGAGCTGGAGCAGTTTTGCCTTGAAGAATGGGCAAAAATACCAGTGGCTAGATGTGCCAAGCTTATAGAGACATACCCCAAGAGACTTGCAGCTGTAATTGCTGCAAAAGGTGGCTCTACAAAGTATTGACTTTGGGGTGGTGAATAGTTATGCATGCTCAAGTTCTGTTTTTTTGTCTTATTTCTTGTTTGTTTCACAATAAAACAATATTTTGCATCTTCAAAGTGGTAGGCATGTTGTGTAAATCAAATTATACAAACCCCCAAAAAATTCATTTTAATTCCAGGTTGTAAGGCAAGAAAAGAGGAAAAATGCCAAGGGGGTGAATACTTTCGCAAGCCACTGTATTCACACCCCTTGACTGTTTCCACATTTTGTTGTGTTAGAGCCTGAATTTAAAATGGATTCAACTGAGATTTCGTTTCACTGGCCTACACACAATACTCCATAATATCAAAGTGGAATTATGTTTTTAGACATTTTTACAAATTAATAAAACATTTAAAGCCGAAATGTCTTGAGTCAATAAGTATTTAGCCCCTTTGTTATGGCAAGCCTAAATAAGTTCAGGAGTAAAAATCTGCTTAACAAGTCACATAATACATTGCATGGACTCACTCTGTGTGCAACAATAGCGGTTAACATGATTTTTGAATGACCATCTCATCTCTGTTCCTCACACATACAATTATCTGTAAGGTCCGTCAGTCGAGCAGCGAATTTCAAACACAGATTCAACCACAAAGACCAGGGAGGTTTTCCAATGCCTCGAAAAGAAGGGCACATGTTGGTAGATGGGTAAAAAATTAAAAAGCAGACATTGTATATCCCTTTGAGCAAGTTATTAATTACACTTTGGATGGTGTATCAATACACCCAGTCACTACAAAGATACAGGCGTCCTTCCTAACTCAGTTGCCGAAGAGGGAGGAAACTGTGAGGCCATTGGTGATTTTAAAATAGTTACAGAGTTTAATGACTGTGATATGAGAAAACTGAGGATGGATCAACAACATTGTAGTTACTCCACAATACTAACCCAAATGACAGAGTGAAAAGAAGGAAGCCTGTACAGAATAAAAATGTTCCAAAACCATGCATCCTGCAAAGAAATTAACTTTATGTCCTGAATACAAAGCGTTATGTTTGGGGAAAATTCAACACAACACATCACTGAATACCACTATTCATATTTTCAAGCATGGTGGTGGCTGCATCATGTTATGGGTATGCTTGTCATCGGCAAGGACTAGGGAGTTTTTTAGGATAAAAAGAAACGGAATAGAGCTAAGCACAGGCAAAATCATAGAGGAAACCTTGGTTCAGTCTGCTTTTCAACAGACACTGGGAGACAAATTCACCTTTCAGCAGGATAATAACCTAAAAAACAAGGCCAAATATACACTGTAGTTGCTTACCAAGACAACAATGAATGTTCCTGAGTGGCCTAGTTAGTTTGGACTTCAACGGCTTGAAATTCTATGGCAAGGCTTGAAAATGGCTGTCTAGCAATGATCAACAACCAACTTGACAGAGCTTGAAGAATTTAAAGAAGAATAATGTGCAAAGCTCTTAGAGACTTACCCAGAAAGACGCACAGCTGTAATTGATGCCAAAGGTGATTCTAGCATGTATACTTATGTAAATTAGATATTTCTGTATTCCATTGTCAATACATTTGCAACCATTTCAACAAAAAATAAATCACATCCATTTTGAATTCAGGCTGTAACAACAAAACATGGAATAAGTAAAAAGGTATGAATACTTTCTGAATGCACTGTAAATGGGAAAAATACATGCTAATGGCTAATAATTCCCCTTTGTAAAGCAAAAACAGAAAAAGATGGACAGATTTAGAATGACAGATCATACAGTCTCATCCAAAGTGAGAATGTCGCATGTCTTAAATGGATATCTATTTGATCTATGTTGTTCGTGGCTGTGACATATTGAAACCTGGGTACGCCGTTGTCCTTTTGACTCCTTGGCAGTACTTGGCAGCCAGTAGCTAGTGGCACAAGTTTTTAGCTAGCTAGCTAACGCTATATCCTGACACAGGCCTCAACAATAACACTTGTCCGGGACAAGAAAAGAAAGTCAGACAAGCAATATATAGATTTAAGTTGTCAGAATATCAAACAATTACTCTGATCAGAATTGTTTCAAAGTGTCCTCCGGATGTGATGTGTTGCCCACTGTTCTCACAATCTCTGCAGAGTGCATCAGAGTAAAATTATTGTATTACATTGACAGGCACAAGCGGTCTTTCAATCACCTGCGCTTGTGAGATGCGCTTTTGAGATCATGTCTTGATATTCCTTACTAGTTAGTTATATGCCCAGTTATAGCTAATTTTCCCAGTTATAGCCTGTGTGTCAGTGTGAGGGGGCCGTTGCCTGAGGAGAGAAAGAGAGCGAGAGACATTGCAGCAGCAGGTAGCCTATAAAATAATGATAGACAACAGACTAACTAGATATTCAAAACATGTTATCTTGGTAGTTAACCATTTAGCTAGCATGTATTAATGTCATTGTCATGTTGGAAAGCTGGGATTCCCCTCAATTCAATATAGTCCATATAATTCTGACAAAGTAAAAAAAAAAATAAAAAAAAAAAACTTAGAGTAGCCTAATTGACAAATAGCTCCCATGCTGTCAGTAGCTCCCCCCAGAAACCTGAATGTAGAGACATGAAATTTGGTTAAAAGTCATGGAGAAGTAAAAATGTACAGTATATGAACCCTGAGAAAACCAACTGAAAAGCCAATCAAGTAAATAACTTGTTTATGTCTTATGGCACAGTGGTAGCATTTGCTGGCCGAGAGTACCTAGCACCTCTGAACAGACTGCTGGCCGTAATTTGCAAACCAATTATTTTGGCAGTCAGACGCCTACCGGCAGGTGCTCCCTAAAACACAGCGTGCCGAACGGAAGATTGACTTTCGGTGCGGCGTGTGTGGACCCTTGAAGAGGCAGCATTGTATTTTGAGACAGGCATGAATGCAAAGAAGCCAATAGGCTGTATGGTAATAATAATGACAATAATGTATATTTTGTTTTTTTCGTGTTCCTTGCATCATACAACACAATTTTAAGTCACCTTTTTGGCACATGGTGTTAGAAACCATTTTGTATTTTTGGACAAGTCACTTGATCTTTTGGACGAGTAAAAAATCAGTCCTACTTGTCCGAAGAGTTAAATGTCAAGCCCTGTGACAACATTGACGCTCAATATATTTTTGTTATCAGCCAAATTTAGCTAAGACATATTAAAGATGTAATTCAAGCCTGCATTATACAATTTTAATCTGCTTATGTTATGTTGACGTTGTAGTTGCTAGCTAGCCAGCCAGCCACGCTCCAGAGTTCACATCCCATCCGAGCAGAGAGGATACAGTGGGGAAAAAAAGTATTTAGTCAACCACCAATTGTGCAAGTTCTCCCACTTAAAAAGATGAGAGAGGCCTGTAATTTTCATCATAGGTACACGTCAACTATGACAGACAAAATGAGAAAAAAAAATCCAGAAAATCACATTGTAGGATTTTTTATGAATTTATTTGCAAATTATGGTGGAAAATAAGTATTTGGTCAATAACAAAAGTTTCTCAATACTTTGTTATATACCCTTTGTTGGCAATGACACAGGTCAAACGTTTTCTGTAAGTCTTCACAAGGTTTTCACACACTGTTGCTGGTATTTTGGCCCATTCCTCCATGCAGATCTCCTCTAGAGCAGTGATGTTTTGGGGCTGTCGCTGGGCAACACGGACTTTCAACTCCCTCCAAAGATTTTCTATGGGGTTGAGATCTGGAGACTGGCTAGGCCACTCCAGGACCTTGAAATGCTTCTTACGAAGCCACTCCTTCGTTGCCCGGGCGGTGTGTTTGGGATCATTGTCATGCTGAAAGACCCAGCCACGTTTAATCTTCAATGCCCTTGCTGATGGAAGGAGGTTTTCACTCAAAATCTCACGATACATGGCCCCATTCATTCTTTCCTTTACACGGATCAGTCGACCTGGTCCCTTTGCAGAAAAACAGCCCCAAAGCATGATGTTTCCTCCCCCATGCTTCACAGTAGGTATGGTGTTCTTTGGATGCAACTCAGCATTCTTTGTCCTCCAAACACGACGAGTTGAGTTTTGACCAAAAAGTTATATTTTGGTTTCATCTGACCATATGACATTCTCCCAATCCTCTTCTGGATCATCCAAATGCACTCTAGCAAACTTCAGACGGGCCTGGACATGTACTGGCTTAAGCAGGGGGACACGTCTGGCACTGCAGGATTTGAGTCCCTGGCGGCGTAGTGTGTTAGTGATGGTAGGCTTTGTTACTTTGGTCCCAGCTCTCTGCAGGTCATTCACTAGGTCCCCCGTGTGGTTCTGGGATTTTTGCTCACCGTTCTTGTGATCATTTTGACCCCACGGGGTGAGATCTTGCGTGGAGCCCCAGATCGAGGGAGATTATCAGTGGTCTTATATGTCTTCCATTTCCTAATAATTGCTCCCACAGTTGATTTCTTCAAACCAAGCTGCTTACCTATTGCAGATTCAGTCTTCCCAGCCTGGTACAGGTATACAATTTTGTTTCTGGTGTCCTTTGACAGCTCTTTGGTCTTGGCCATAGTGGAGTTTGGAGTGTGACTGTTTGAGGTTGTGGACAGGTGTCTTTTATACTGATAACAAGTTCAAACAGGTGCCATTAATACAGGTAACGAGTGGGGGACAGAGGAGCCTCTTAAAGAAGAAGTTACAGGTCAGTAAGAGCCAGAAATCTTGCTTGTTTGTAGGTGACCAAATACTTATTTTCCACCATAATTTGCAAATAAATTCATTAAAAATCCTACCCTTGCATTTGAATGCAAGGGCAAGCGGTTATGCATCGTAGGGGTTGATTCATTGCGGACATAGGCACTAGAAAAGGTAACTATTAAATGATGTCTACACTGTCTAGGGAATAGGGTGCAATTTGGAACGCAACCCTAGCATTCAAAGTAGGGCTGTGACGATACCAGTATCACAATATATTTTACATGGCAAAAAATGAAAACATGAAGCAGACCACACTCTTTGGTCCTTTTTAAAAACCTGCTGTATGTACAATATTGGGTGCTATAGCTTGGAAAATAAATATATGTGGCTCTGGAGGACAACATAATGATGTTTGTTTCCAACATTAGGGCTGTTTTTCTAAAGAAGTTAAATCAGTTTTGTGTTTTGTTTCCTTGCAACGATACTAACGAGTATCGCGATACTGATATCGTCCCAGCCCTAACTGAAAGACACAATAACATACGCACTATACACACATGTACACATGGATTCTGTGTTATAGATATATATGTGGTAGTGGAGTAGAGGCCTGAGGGCACACACTTAATATGTTGTGAAATCTGTTATGAATGTATTGTAATGTTTTTAAAATGTATAACTGCCTTTAATTTTGCTGGACCACAGGAAGAGTAGCTTCTGCATTGGCAGCAGCTAATGGGGATCCATAATAAATACAAATACTAATAATAAACCAAGAAGGCAGAATCACTTTCCTTAAAAGTATCCATAATGGAAAGAAAATTGCCTTTATTAATGTGTACGCTCCAAATTCATATGATCCTACGTTTTTTGATTCTCTGAACATCATATTGTTAGAATTAACTGAATTCCATCTGGTTACTGGGTCAGACATGTGGGACAAACCTAATAAGACCAACTACAATCCACAAGCAACCAAGGCTCTCCAGCATATACTCTTTGATTACAACCTCATTGATGCCTGGCGATCACATAATCCTAAACCAAAAGAGTACACTTTCTACTCAAACAGGCGATTTCATACTATTATCTACACCTCTATTTACTTTAATCAAGAAAATAGAAATTCAACATATGAGTTACGTCAAAAATCTCCTAAAAGAGCCACAAGATGGCATTTCAACGTTTCATTACTACAAAATCCTACATTCTGTGATCAACTTGAAATTGAACTAAATTAATAACGATAATAACCAATAAAAATTCAGTTGACGACCCCCGGATTCTATGGGATGTCACCAAAGGTTTTATAAAAAATAAAGCAACTGGCATTTGCATCTAGGTTGAATAAATCACAATTACAGAAGATATCAGAATTGGAAATGTTGTTAATCGTGTTAGAGCATTCTCAACAAACACTCTTTTCAGACCTGGTAGCTATTACTCTTTCCAAAGTCAAGACAGAACTTAATATATTGATAAGACAGAGAGCAGAATTTGCCATCCATCGTGTTAGACTCAACCATTACTTCCATGGTCCCAGTCGTTTACTGGCCAACCAGCTACGCAGTAATGATCAATTAGCTGATACAGCAACTATTGAGTCTGAAACAGGGGAATTACTATCAGAACCCATATTAATCAATCAAAGATTCTCCCGCTTCTATAAATAACTGTACACCTCTGATGGTAAATCCACACCAAGCCATACTAAGTCCTTTCTAGAAGAAATAAGAACTCCTCTTCTCTCAACAGATGACTCCTCCTCGCTGGGAGCCCAAATCTCTCTCAGTGAACTCAAAAGGGCATTGGATAGCATGAATAAAGGCAAATAACCTGGATAGGTCTATTTACAATTTAGGAATCAATTAGGTCCACTAATGCTCGAAATGATTAACACAGCCTTTCACAAAGGTTAATTGGGGAGAGATGTGAATACATCAAAAATGTAACTTTTTTTTTTTTTTTTTAAGGTAAGGATGTTCTCACTATCGCCCACCATCTTTGATATAAACAGATATTAAACTGTTTTCCAAAATGTTGTTGTCCCTTCTCGAGACTTATCCAAATTGGTCCACACGGTCCTCCTGGGGTCCAGCAACATTAAGGCAGTTACATACAATTTAAAATATTACATGACATTACTTTTCACAACACATTAAGTGTGTTCTCTCAGGCCACTACTCTACTATTACATATCTACAATACAAAATCCATGTGTACGTGTGTGTAGAGTGCGTGTCTTATCATGTGTATATGTGTCTGTGCCTGTGTGTGTGTCTCTTCACAGTCCCCGCTGTTCCATAAAGTGTATTTGTATCAGTTTTTTTTTTTAAAAATCTGATTCTACTGCTTGCATCAGTTACTTGATATGGAATAGAGTTCCATTTAGCCATGGCTCTATGTACTATAATATAATAATAATAATAATAATAATATGCCATTTAGCAGACGCTTTTATCCAAAGCGACTTACAGTCATGTGTGCATACATTTTTACGTATGGGTGGTCCCAGGGATCGAACCCACTACCCTGGCGTTACAAGCATAGTCTGTTCTTGACTTGGGGATTGCGAAGAGACCTTTGGTGGCATTTCTTGTGGGGTATGCATGGGTGTCCAAGCTGTGTGCTACAAGTTTAAAACAGACACCTCGGTGCATTTAGCATGTCAACACTTCTTACAAAAACAAGTAGTGATTAAGTCAATCTCTCCTCCACTTTGAGCCATGAGAGATTTACATGCATATTATTAATGTTAGCTCTCCTTGTACATTTAAGGGCCAGCCGTGCGGCCTGTTCTGAGCCAATTGTAATTTTCTGAGGTCCCTCTTTGTGCCACCTGAACGCAAGACTGAACAGTAGTCCAGGTGCGACAAAACTACGGCCTGTAGGACCTGCCTTGTTGATAGTGTTGTTGAAAAGGCAGAGCAGCGCTTACTTATGGACAGACTTCTCCCCATCTTAGCTACTGTTTTATCAATATGTTTTGACCATGACAGTTTACAATCCAGGGTTACTCCAAGCAGTTTAGTCACCTCAACTTGCTCAATTTCCACATTATTTATTATAAGATTTAGTTGAGGTTTAGGGTTTAGTGAATGATTTGTCCCAAATGCAATACTTTTAGTTTTAGAAATATTTAGGACTAACTTATTCCTTGCCACCCATTCTGAAACTAACTGCAACTCTTTGTTAAGTGTTGCAGTGATTTCACTCACTGTAGTAGCTGACGTGTATAGTGTGGAGTCATCCGCACACACAGATACACTGGCTTTACTCAAAGCCAGTGGCATGTCATTAGTAAAGATTGAAAAAAATAAAAAGTGTCCTAGACAGCTGCCCTGGGGAATTCCTGATTCTACCTGGATTATGTTGGAGAGACTTTCATTAAAGAACACCTTCTTTGTTCTGTTAGACAGGTAACTCTTTATCCACAATATAGCAGGGGGTGTAAAGTCATAACACATCAGCAGACTATGATCGATAATGTCAAAAGCCACACTGAAGTCTAACAAAACAGCTCCCACAATCTTTTTATCATCAATTTCTAACAGTCTATCATCAGTCATTTGTGTAAGTGCCGTGCTTGTTGAATGTCCTTCCTTATAAGCGTGCTGAAAGTCTGTTGTCAATTTGTTTACTGTAAAATAGCATTGTATCGGGTCAAACACAATTTTTTCCAAATGTTTACTAAGGGTTCGTAACAAGCTGATTGTTTGGTTATTTGAGCCAGTAAAGGGGGCTTTACTATTCTTAGGTAGCGGAATGACTTTTGCTTCCCTCCAGGCCTGAGGGCACACACATTCTAGTAGGCTTAAATTGAAGCTATGGCAAATAGGAGTGGCAATATCATCCGCTATTATCCTCAGTAATTTTCCATCCAAGTTGTCAGACCCCAGTGACTTGTCATTGCTGATAGAACACCATTTTTTTTTTACCTCTTCCACACTCACTAGTTACTCAATAATACTAACCTAATTGACATAATTAAAAGAGGAAGCCTGTACAGAATACAAATATTCCAAACCAGTTTGCAACAAGGTACTAAACTAATACTGCATAAATGTGGCAAAGCAATTAACTATTTGTCCTGAATACAAAGTATTATGTTTGGGGCAAATCCAATACAACACATTACTGAGTACCACTCTCCATATTTTCAAGCATAGTGATGGCTGCATCATGGTATGGGTATTCTTGTTTTACAGCTCTTTTTGGAGTACTACCCGGAAGCAACCCCTGTCATGAATTCAATCTGACACTGTTGCCTGTACCACTATTAGCTGGATGACTCATACTTCCCCATCTCGCAAATATTGGGTAGGAGATGTATTGAGCTCTCTAAAATTAGAGAAAATGTAATTCAGTACACTTTTTGGGGGGTTATATTGTATATATTGTGTAGTCTAATTGTGAAATTAGACAAGCAGGAATTCGTCATTAGTAAGGGGGGAATCACATCTCTGATGTTAAGTAGAACTCTGAGGCCCTGCATTCCTGCCCAGCTAAACTCTGGTAATACACAAACAGCAGTGGCGACTGTAAACTCAGTAACACACAGGGTGTTATGTTATGGGGGCTGCACCCAGGGGGTAAGGTGTTTGGTGTGACAGTCACCTGGGGGACAACGAGTGATGCTGACAAATAACCACATTATTAATGGGTTCCAAAATGTCCTTGAAGTTTCCGAGAGCACCTTCTGTCTGACTGGAAGGCCACTTTTTCCATACAATTTAAATTTGATGGAGAGCAGGTGAAAGACAAATCAAGCAAAAGTGAGTTTCCATCAACCTCTTCAGCAGTGAGAGACACTGGTGTTCGAATGAATAAAAAAATATAAGAACCCTTTCTCTTTCCAACCCAGATCTTTATGAGGCTTTTGAAGTGAGGGATAGTTTTGTGGCTTCTTGTGTTCATCTATTGCCCCAATTCAACTTCGGAATAAAATGCATCACATTCTTTTTTCACAGCAACCAGGACAATGATCTCTAGTGAATATTATCAGCAAAGAATGGCTTTGGAGTAATAAAAGTCTTAAAACGAGTCTAAATTAACTAGTCTTAAAAAGTTAAATAAATACTATTTTATCTCCCCAAGGGGAAAATTGGTTGTATCTGGACTATACGCTATTGCATAGATATTGAACCACAAGTCTGAATGAAATTAACCTGAAGTTTAAAAATAAATAAATAAATAAAAACAAGACAACCCCTTGAGATAATATCTTTCTGACTACAAAACAACGCAAAACCTTTAAAGCATGCCCCATGATTTTTGACAGAGGTTTTCTGGGCCTACACGTGCGAGGAAAGGAGGAGCGAGAGAGTAAAAGGGGGGGCAGAGGGAGGGAGAGAGAGGGGGTATTTCTCTTCTGTGTGTGCGGCGCAGACGCAGGGGTTGTGCTGTTCATTTAATGCAAGGTTAGGCAGGCATCGCTGATGAATGGACTGTCAACAGGAGAACAAAAGCAGGCGCTCCATCACGGCGGACGAATGCTCTCTCTCACACACATGCACGTACACACGCACACACGGTCCATTCTCTACCTCACACGTGGTCCAGCCGCAGGGTAGAAGTTAACAATAGATCTAGGATTAAGCACCTCTAAAATCCTAACCTAAGCCCATAGGGGGGAAAACACAAAACTGACCAGTGTCTATGGGAAATTTCATCAAACTCCCACAAACTATCCACAATACCCCTGTGAAATACTGGTCAAACACAGACCCAAGAGCCACCCTTTCTGTTAATTGTCAAATTTCCAGTAAAATGTTCAGTCACTGACTGACCATTTTTTTTACACGAAAATTAACACAAAAGCACTGAAAAGAGAGATTTAAATGACTATTTTTTGCCCGATTCTATAATTTTTAGTTTCACTTGTGACTCGTTTCAGGAAACTAGGCATATGTCGCAAGTCACGACTTCACAGGAGAAGCATTTTAACGTTTATTTTTTATCAAAATGCGTTTTTTGGCAGAAATGCCTTCTGGAACATTTGAACTTTAATATGCCTTAATAACAAACTTGTATGCCATCTGTAAATACAAATAAAGTTGTTAAATTACGAGCCTAGTTGGCTTAGCCACAGGAAAAGACAGGAACCTTCCCGCTAGCCATGATTAGCTGAGATAATAAATGGGCTGGACATGCCGAGAGATGAGTTTTGGATAGGTCAGTGGGAAAAGGTTGTGATGGACTACTTTCAGGAGGACGACGGTACCATGGTGACTCTTTCTGACTCTGAAAATGAATCAGACGGAGGAAATCCCTGATTTAGGTAAAAACATTTTCATTGAAGAAGACATTGTTGTTGCAGCGATCAACAGTGTTGTTGTCACGGAAGAAGTTGACCGAGTTTTGAAATCAGTGGCATGTCTGGTAGAAGCAGAGTATGATAAGGAGATGAATATAATTCTGCCGTTTAATTGCAAATACAGAGGGAGTTGAAAAGAGAACACAGAAGGCTGTTGTATAAAACACTTGTCTTCGGATTACATCTTCAAACTATGGGCAACCATGGCATCCATGACAGAGAGGGCGAAATACCTGATGATTCCTATGGCATTGCACACGGTCAGTGTGAACCAGAGTGACTTCACACAACGGGCCAAGCAAGCTGTACAAACAAAACGGAAATGACACAGGACGTCTTATTAAATGAAAGGGGTTGCAGTCTACTTTGGCTGCCATTCCTTCCAGTTCTCTGCTGCTAATGACTGGAACGAACTGCAAAAATCTCTGAAGCTGGAGACTCTTATCTCTCTCAATAACTTTAAGCATCAGTTGTCAGAGCAGCTTACCGATCACTGCACCTGTACACAGCCCATCTGTAATTAGCCCACCCAACTCCCTCATCCCCATATTGTTATTTATTTTGCTCATTTGCACCCCAGTATCTCTATTTGCACATCTTCTTCTGCACATTTATCACTCCAGTATTAATACTAAATTGTAATTATTTTGCACTATGGCCTATTTATTGCCTTACCTCCATAACTTACTACATTTGCACACACTGTATATAGATTTTCTATTGTGTTATTGACTGTATGTTTTGTTTTACCCCATATGTAACTCTGTGTAGTTGTTGTTTTTATCGCACTGCTTTGCTTTATCTTAGCCAGATCGCAGTTGTAAATGAGAACTTGCTCTCAACTGGCTTACCTGCTTAAATAAAGGTGAAATAAATAAAAATAAATACCGTGAAGCGTTCATCCATGTATACGGGTAAGAGTCTAGCTACAGTTTCAGATATTATACGTTTCTAATTTTGTCCGAAAGTTGTTTTCATTGCAAGTTATTGTTTACCTAGCTAGATGTCTAAACAAAAGACCCAAAATTAAAGCGTACTGTTAGCTAGCTAGCTGACGTTAGATGGCTAGCGCACTAGCTAACATTACGTTTATGATCTGTGTAGTAATATTATCTCAGCAATCCATTTGCATGGCTAGTTATAGCCTAATGTTAGCAAGCTAACATTGAACCTATTTGGTTAACTTTAGCTAGCTATGACAATCGGTTTGTATTGCTAGTACTGTATGGATTGGGATTATGGATCATTGTTTAGCTAGCTAGCTAGATGTCTAAACAAAAGACATCAAGTTAAAGCGTACTGATAGCTAGCTAGCAGACGTTAGATGGCTGGCTCACTAGCTAACATCACGTTTATGATCTGTGTAGTAATATTATCTCAGTAAGCCATTTTCATTGCTAGTTATAGCCTAATGTTAGCTAGCTAACTAGCTAACATTGAACCTATTTGGTTAACTTTAGCTAGCTATGACAGTCGGTTTGTATTGCTAGTACTCTATGGATAGGGATTATGGTTCATTGTTTAGCTAGCCAGCTAGCTACATGTTTAAACAAAAGACTCAACTTCACCAGATGATTACATGACCCATCAAGTTAGCCAGGTGTGTCTGATTGTGATTACGGCTATCTATTGTATAATAATGCTAAAATAGTTGTGTCTGGAATTTGTCTTTCAGCATCAGTAGAACACGCCTGACTCTCCTCCACCAGTCAACAAGTCAACTACTTGATTGATGAAGGCATGTCTGAATTGTGATAACTGCAGTGGCCAAAACAAGAACAAGTTTGTGCTCTGGTATTGTGCCTGGCGGACCATGCACAAGCTCCACCACAGCCTGGACCTTCACTTCCTGATCACAGGGATCACCAAGTTTGCCCCCGACTAGTGCTTTGGCCTCATCAAGCAGCGCTTCAGAAACACCAGAGTGAACACTTTGTCAAAGATTGCTTGTGTTGTGAAGGACAGCACCGTGACAGGAGTCAACATCCCACAGCTGGTTGAACTGGAGGATGGTACGGTGCTGGTGGAAAGCTATGGCTTGCAACAACACCTGACTCCGTACTTCAGGCCGCTGCCACAGATCAAGCAGTACCAGCACTTCAGGTGAATATTATTTTCATTAATTGTATGAGGTTATTCTTCTTATCTAAACTTGGGAGGTGAATTGATGTTATGCAAGGTTGTAATGTCTTCAGAATATTTTTTTTGTTATTTCCTGTTTTAAAGCTTCAATGCTCTGGAGCCTGGTGTTGTTGTCGCCAAGGAGCGTTAGGACTCAGTCGGGAACAGGTTTCAGCTGCTGCGCAACGCTGACATCCTTCCTCCCATAGATGGTCTGCCTGTACAAGCACCACCTGGACTGGACACAGCTAGACAAACGTATCTTTTTGAGAAGATCAGGGAGTTTTGCGACGAAGAGGCTATGGACATCACATGCCCTGCACCAAAGTCAAGGGCAGGACAGAAACAGACTCTCCGAATACAGATTCCCTTGTTCACGCGTGGTTCGGACGGACCAGTTCATTTTTTTTTTTTTTTTTTTCATCACTGGTGGCGAGTTCCCAGTCATCAGCACTATCTGCAGTGCTTCTATGGACATTCACATGACTCTCTCCTAACACATACGCTGCTGCTACTATTTATTTTTTTATCCTACTGCTCAGCCACTTTACCCCTGATTGTATGCATATAACTACCTCATCTATCACCAGTATCACTGATATTGTTATTGATATTGTTCTTGTACATACTGTATATTATTTTATTATTTCTCTACTGGCATTGACACTTGTTATTTTTTTCTTTATATTGACACTATCTATTTTTGATATTGCTACTATTACACCTTCTGTAGAGACCCATCCACTTAGCAAGATGTGACTGGGGGTTAAAGCATTTCTTTCACATGACCATTCAATTTAGTGTGTCTGGGTAAGCGTCATCTAATATGTATTTTTTTTAATTATCTGCAAACTTTCTGTTTACCTGACATTTTTCCTTATTGTAGGCTACTACTTTTACCACTTTTAGTCTTAATCTTTACCACACTACAGTCGTGGTCAAAAGTTTTCAGAATGACACAAATATAAATTTTCACTAAGTCTGCTGCCTCAGTTTTTATGATGGCAATTTGCATATACTCCAGAATGTTATGAAGAGTGATCAGATGAATTGCAATTAATTGCAAAGTCCCTCTTTGCCATGAAAATGAACTTAATCCCCAAAAAACATTTCCACTGCATTTCAGCCCTGCCACAAAAGGACCAGCTAACATCATGTCAGTGATTCTCTCGTTAACACAGGTGAGAGTGTTGACGAGGACAAGGCTGGAGATCACTCTGTCATGCTGATTGAGTTAGAATAACAGACTGGAAGCTTTAAAAGGAGGGTGGTGCTTGAAATCATTGTTCTTCCTCTGTTAACCATGGTTACCTGCAAGGAAACATGTGCTGTCATCATTGCTTTGCACAAAAAGGCCTTCACAGGCAAGGATATTGCTGCTAGTAAGATTGCACCTAAATCAACAATTTATCGGATCATGAAGAACTTCAAGGAGAGAGGTTCAATTGTTGTGAAGAAGGCTTCAGGGCGCAAGCGCCAGGACTGTCTCCTTAAGTTGATTCAGCTGCGAGATCGGGGCACCACCAGTGCAGAGCTTGCTTAGGAATGGCAGCAGGCAGGTGTGAGTGCATCTGCACGCACAGTGAGGCAAAGACTTTTGGAGGATGGCCTGGTGTCAAGAAGGGCAGCGAGGAAAAACATCAGGGACAGACTGATATTCTGCAAAAGGTACAGGGATTGGACTGCTGAGGACTGGGATAAAGTCATTTTCTCTGATGAATCCCCTTTCCGATTGTTTGGGTCATCTGGAAAAAAGCTTGTCCGGAGAAGACAAGGTGAGCGCTACCATCAGTCCTGTGTCATGCCAACAGTAAAGCATCCTGAGACCATTCATGTGTGGGGTTACTTCTCAGTCAAGGGAGTGGGCTCACTCACAATTTTGCCTAAGAACACAGCCATGAATAAAGGATGGAGCTGTGAGGGGAACGGCACCTCCGTACCTTCAGGCTCTGATCAGTCCCTACACCCAAACGAGGGCATTGCGTTCATCCACCTCTGGCCTGCTGGCCCCGCTACCTCTGCGGAAGCACAGTTCCCGCACAGCCCAGTCAAAACTGTTCGCTGCTCTGGCACCCCAATGGTGGAACAAGCTCCCTCAAGTCACTCACCACCTTCCGGAGACACTTGAAACCCCACCTCTTTAAGGAATACCTGGGATAGGATAAAGTAATCCTTCTACCCCCCCTTACCCCACCCCCCCAAAAAATAAAAAAATAAATATATACAGTGGGGGAAAAAAGTATTTAGTCAAATCAAATCAAATCAAATTTTATTGGTCACATGCGCCGAATACAACAGGTGCAGACATTACAGTGAAATGCTTACTTACAGCCCTTAACCAACAGTGCATTTATTTTAAACAAAAAAAGTAAAAATAAAACAACAACAAAAAAAGTGTTGAGAAAAAAAAGAGCCGAAGTAAAATAAAGTGACAGCAGGGAGGCTATATATACAGGGGGGTACCGTTGCAGAGTCAATGTGCGGGGGCACCGGCTAGTTGAGGTAGTTGAGGTAATATGTACATGTGGGTAGAGTTAAAGTGACTATGCATAAATACTTAACAGAGTAGCAGCAGCATAAAAAGGATGGGGTGGGGGGCAGTGCAAATAGTCCGGGTAGCCATGATTAGCTGTTCAGGAGTCTTATGGCTTGGGGTAGAAGCTGTTGAGAAGTCTTTTGGACCTAGACTTGGCACTCCGGTACCGCTTGCCGTGCGGTAGCAGAGAGAACAGTCTATGACTAGGGTGGCTGGAGTCTTTGACAATTTTGAGGGCCTTCCTCTGACACCGCCTGGTATAGAGGTCCTGGATGGCAGGAAGCTTTGCCCCAGTGATGTACTGGGCCGTACGCACTACCCTCTGTAGTGACTTGCGGTCGGAGGCCAAGCAGTTGCCATACCAGGCGGTGATGCAACCAGTCAGGATGCTCTCGATGGTGCAGCTGTAGAATTTTTTGAGGATCTGAGGACCCATGACAAATCTTTTCAGTCTCCTGAAGAGGAATAGGCTTTGTCGTGCCCTCTTCACGACTGTCTTGGTGTGTTTGGACCATGATAGTTCGTTGGTGATGTGGACACCAAGGAACTTGAAGCTCTCAACCTGTTCCACTACAGCCCCGTCGATGAGAATGGGGGCGTGCTCAGTCCTCTTTTTCTTTCTGTAGTCCACAATCATCTCCTTTGTCTTGGTCACGTTGAGGGAGAGGTTGTTGTCCTGGCACCACACGGCCAGATCTCTGACCTCCTCCCTATAGGCTGTCTCATCGTTGTCGGTGATCAGGCCTACCACTGTTGTGTCGTCGGCAAACTTAATGATGGTGTTGGAGTCGTGCCTGGCCATGCAGTCATGGGTGAACAGAGAGTACAGGAGGGGACTGAGCACGCACCCCTGAGGGGCCCCCGTGTTGAGGATCAGTGTGGCAGATGTGTTGTTACCTACCCTTACCACCTGGGGGCGGCCCGTCAGGAAGTCCAGGATCCAGTTGCAGAGGGAGGTGTTTAGTCCCAGGATCCTTAGCTTAGTGATGAGCTTAGAGGGCACTATGGTGTTGAATGCTGAGCTGTAGTCAATGAATAGCATTCTCACGTAGGTGTTCCTCTTGTCCAGGTGGGAAAGGGCAGTGTGGAGTGCGATAAAGATTGCATCATCTGTGGATCTGTTGGGGCGGTATGCAAATTGGAGTGGGTCTAGGGTTTCTGGGATAATGCTGTTGAGCCATGACCAGCCTTTCAAAGCACTTCATGGCTACAGACGTCAGTGCTACGGGTCGGTAGTCATTTAGGCAGGTTATCTTAGAGTCCTTGGGCACGGGGACTATGGTGGTCTGCTTGAAACATGTTGGTATTACAGACTCAGTCAGGGACATGTTGAAAATGTCAGTGAAGACACTTGCCAGTTGGTCAGCACATGCTCGGAGTACACGTCCTGGTAATCCGTCTGGCCCTGCGGCCTTGTGAATGTTGACCTGCTTAAAAGTCTTACTCACATCGGCTACGGAGAGCGTGATCACATAGTCATCCGGAACAGCTGGTGCTCTCATGCATGCTTCAGTGTTGCTTGCCTCAAGCGAGCATAGAAGTGGTTTAGCTCGTCTGGTAGGCTTGTGTCACTGGGCAGCTCGCGGCTGTGCTTCCCTTTGTAGTCTGTAATAGTTTTCAAGCCCTGCCACATCCGACGAGCGTCAGATGTAGTATGATTCAATCTTAGACCTGTATTGACTCTTTGCCTGTTTGATGGTTCGTCGGAGGTCATAGCGGGATTTCTTATAAGCGTCCGGGTTAGAGTCCCGTTCCTTGAAAGCGGCAGCTCTACCCTTTAGCTCAGTGCGGATGTTTTCTGTAATCCATGGCTTCTGGTTGGGGTATGTACGTACGGTCACTGTGGGGACGACATCATCGATGCACTTATTGATGAAGCCAGTGACTGATGTGGTGTACTCCTCAATGCTGTCTGAAGAATCCCGGAACATGTTCCAGTCTGTGCTAGCAAAACAGTCCTGTAGCTTAGCATCTGTGTCATCTGACCACTTTTTTATTAACCGAGTCACTGGTGCTTCCTGCTTTAGTTTTTGCTTATAAGCAGGAATCAGGAGGATAGGGTTATGGTCAGATTTGCCAAATGGAGGGCGAGGGAGAGCTTTGTATGCGTCTCTGTGTGTGGAGTAAAGGTGGTCTAGAGTTTTTTTTCCCTCTGGTTGCACATTTAACATGCTGGTAGAAATTAGGTAGAACGGATTTAAGTTTCCCTGCATTAAAGTCCCCGGCCACTAGGAGCGCTGCATCTGGATGAGCGTTTTCCTGTTGATTAATGGCCTTGTACAACTCATTCGGTGCAATCTTAATGCCAGCATTGGTTTGTGGTGGTAAATAGACAGCTATGAAAAATATAGATGAAAACTATCTTGGTAAATAGTGTGGTCTACAGCTTATCATAAGATACTCTACCTCAGGCGAGCAAAACCTCGAGACTTCCTTAGTATTTGATTTTGTGCACCAGCTGTTGTTTACAAATATACACAGACCGCCACCCCTTGTCTTACCAGAGTCAGCCGTTCTGTCCTGCCGATGTAGCATATAGCCTGCTAGCTGAATGTTATCATTGTCGTCGTTCAGCCACGACTCCGTGAAACATAAGATATTACAGTTTTTAATGTCCCGTTGGTAGGATAACCGTAATCTTAAATCGTCCACTTTATTTTCAAAAGATTGAACGTTGGCTAATAGGATTGATGGAAGAGGCAGTTTACTAGCTCGCCGTCGGATCCTTACAAGGCACCCCGATCTACGTCCGCGATATCTCCTTCTCTTCCTCACGCGAATGACGGGGATTTGGGCCTTGTCGGGTGTCTGTATGATATCCTTCGCGGCCGCCTCGTTGAAGAAAAAATCTTCGTCCAATACGAGGTGAGTAATCGCTGTCCTGATATCCAGAAGCTCTTTTTGGTTATAAGAGACGATGGCAGAAACATTATGTACAAAATAAATTACAAATAACGCGGAAAAACACACATAATAGTACAATTGGTTAGAGGGCTGTAAAACGGCAGCCATCTTCTCCGGCGCTGTTCCCACCACTAGAGCAGCCACCAATTGTGCAAGTTCTCCCACTTAAAAAGATGAGAGAGGCCTGTAATTTTCATCATAGGTACACGTCAACCATGACAGACAAATTGAGAAAGAAAATTCCAGAAAATCACATTGTAGGATTTTTTATGAATTTATTTGCAAATTATGGTGGAAAATAAGTATTTGGTCACCTACAAACAAGCAAGATTTCTGGCTCTCACAGACCTGTAACTTCTTCTTTAAGAGGCTCCTCTGTCCTCCACTCGTTACCTGTATTAATGGCACCTGTTTGAACTTGTTATCAGTATAAAAGACACCTGTCCACAACCTCAAACAGTCACACTCCAAACTCCACTATGGCCAAGACCAAAGAGCTGTCAAAGGACACCAGAAACAAAATTGTAGACCTGCACCAGGCTGGGAAGACTGAATCTGCAATAGGTAAGCAGCTTGGTTTGAAGAAATCAACTGTGGGAGCAATTATTAGGAAATGGAAGACATACAAGACCACTGATAATCTCCCTCGATCTGGGGCTCCACGCAAGATCTCACCCCGTGGGGTCAAAATGATCACAAGAACGGTGAGCAAAAATCCCAGAACCACACGGGGGCACCTAGTGAATGACCTGCAGAGAGCTGGGACCAAAGTAACAAAGCCTACCATCAGTAACACACTACGCCGCCAGGGACTCAAATCCTGCAGTGCGAGACGTGTCCCCCTGCTTAAGCCAGTACATGTCCAGGCCCGTCTGAAGTTTGCTAGAGTGCATTTGGATGATCCAGAAGAGGATTGGGAGAATGTCATATGGTCAGATGAAACCAAAATATAACTTTTTGGTAAAAACTCAACTCGTCGTGTTTGGAGGACAAAGAATGCTGAGTTGCATCCAAAGAACACCATACCTACTGTGAAGCATGGGGGTGGAAACATCATGCTTTGGGGCTGTTTTTCTGCAAAGGGACCAGGACGACTGATCCGTGTAAAGGAAAGAATGAATGGGGCCATGTATCGTGAGATTTTGAGTGAAAACCTCCTTCCATCAGCAAGGGCATTGAAGATGAAACGTGGCTGGGTCTTTCAGCATGACAATGATCCCAAACACACCGCCCGGGCAACAAAGGAGTGGCTTCGTAAGAAGCATTTCAAGGTCCTGGAGTGGCCTAGCCAGTCTCCAGATCTCAACCCCATAGAAAATCTTTGGAGGGAGTTGAAAGTCCGTGTTGCCCAGCGACAGCCCCAAAACATCACTGCTCTAGAGGAGATCTGCATGGAGGAATGGGCCAAAATACCAGCAACAGTGTGTGAAAACCTTGTGAAAACGTTTGACCTGTATCATTGCCAACAAACGGTATATAACAAAGTATTGAGAAACTTTTGTTATTGACCAAATACTTATTTTCCACCATCATTTGCAAATAAATTCATTAAAAATCCTACAATGTGATTTTTCTCATTTTGTCTGTCATAGTTGACGTGTACCTATGATGAAAATTACAGGCCTCTCTCATCTTTTTAAGTGGGAGAACTTGCACAATTGGTGGCTGACTAAATACTTTTTTCCCCCACTGTATATACATATTGTAAAGTGGTTATCCCACTGGCTATAAGGTGAATGCACCAATTTGTAAGTCGCTCTGGATAAGAGCGTCTGCTAAATGACGTAAATGTAAATGTACCAACACATCCTCTGAGAGCAACTTCTCCCAACCATCCAAGAACAGTTTGGTGACGAACAATGCCTTTTCCAGCATGATGGAGCACCTTGCCATAAGGCAAAAGTGATAACTAAGTAGCTCGGGGAACAAAACATCGACATTTTGGGTCCATGGCCAGGAAACTCCCCAGACCTTCATCCCATTGAGAACTTGTGGTCAATCCTCAAGAGGCTGGTGGACGAACAAAAACTGACAACTTCTGACAAACTCCAAGCATTGATTATGCAAGAATGGGCTGCCATCAATCAGGATGTGGCCCAGAAGTTAATTGACACATGCCAGGGCGGATTGCAGAGGTCTAGAAAAAGAAGGGTCAACACTGCAAATATTGACTCTTTGCATAAACGTAATGTAATTGTCAATAAAAGCCTTTGACACTTATGGAATGCTTGTAATTATACTTCAGTATATCATAGTAACGTCGGACAAAAATATCTAAAAACACTGAAGCAGCAAACTTTGTGAAGACCAATACTTGTGTCATTCTCAAAACTTTTGACCACGACTGTACATGACCTTTAGCACATGACCTCACATGTGAATCCTTAAAGAGATGGGTGGGGCTAAGGCTTAAGAGGGTGTGAACAATGCTGAATGGGTGTAGACAAAAGAGCTCTCCAGTAGGTGTCCCAAAACATTCAAGGGCCATTTTCCTCAAAAAGGGGGGTTACAAGTTTATTACATAATTTACATTTTAGTCATTTAGCAGACGCTCTTATCCAGTGCGACTTACAGTTAGTGAGTGCATACATTTTCATACTGGCCCCCCGTGGGAAACGAACCCACAACCCTGGCGTTGCAAACTCCATGCTTATCAACTTTCAAACCAGAATTACTTTCCAATTGTTCCTCAAATGCAGTGTATGATATACCATTTTGTAGCTCTGAGTCTCAACTTTCATCCAATGTAAAAAACACATTTCAAATTTTGCTACATAAGACCGATTCAAGGCGGTCGGTCACATTTCTCATTGCACCAGGCTCTAAACCTAGAACAGGTAATCCACATTCCAAGGTGGATATTTTCAATTATGTTGCCGAGAGAAGACAGGACAAATGTGAGGATGTTTACAAATTCCATTAGATCCACGGGGCCGACTGAGAGCAGAGGCAGATAATAACCAGCTATTGATGAACTATTAAAATAGTGGAGAGAGACACTGGTGCCACACTGCACAATGCTCTCAGAATACAATGGGCCACCAAAGACAAATCACTTGCCGGAGTCCACCAGGGCTATTTCTGCTCTATATTTTCTCTCTCCGTTTGTGTTTCGCAAATGAAACCCTATTCCATTTACAGTGCACTGCTTTTGACCAGAGCCCTATGCCGATCAGTCTGTGAGCTTCCCAGAGGAGGGGGAGACATGGTGAAGAGCCGCGGTGTGAGTGCCTGCCAGCACCGTCCAGAATAGACTAGATGATAGGTGGATGATAGTTCACCGTACAGAGTGAAGTATAGCCTAGTGCCTAAGATTGGTTACGGAGAAGATTTAAACAAGGGGTCTCTGACTCCGGTCCTGAAAGCGACTGGAAGTGTCGGCTTTTGCTCCACTGCAGCACTAACGCAAATGTAAAAATTGTAAAAAAGAATGGTTATCACTATCAGACCAGTTTTATCAGGTGTGTTAGAGCTGTTAGTGTTAGATTCTTTATTTGGATACGCCATTTGGTTAGAATGTACATTTTCCTTCTGCCTTTTCCCCCCAACACCCCCATGAGAGGCTCAGGGTCAGCCACATTGCAGCACACCTCGATGTATTTTGGGTTTAAGTGCCTTGCTCAAGGGCACAACGACAGTGGTTTGTACTTGGGATAAGAGACAGATAAGAGACAGCAGTTCCCAGTAGGCATGAAATGGGCAGAACGTTTTGAAATGGGGAGGTACTACCTGAACTTGTCCTATAAGAGCGCTCAATTACTGCTGCAAAATGCCAAGTTGTGCCATATTTAACATGACCCAAATGTCCACCACCCCACTGTAGTTTTGACCTAATTAGAAATTGGAGAAGGCACCAAAATGTACATATTTAACATAAATATTAAATATGCATTAAATGTTTATATTTAAGGTACAGAAAGAACACACCCCGTACGTAACACAATCTCCCTGGTGTGAAAACTCCCTTCACACGCGACGCAACATGCATGTAGTCAGCCACACCTGGGGATCAGGAGGATTGTCTATCAATCACATTGGTGTCCCACCCACCTGACCCTTCCTAGCCAATTAGCCGGCCCCATTTATCACCACACCTGTGATCAATCCTCACAGCTGACAGCCTTGATTAACTCAGAAGATTGAGTTAGGTGTGTGTGTGTGTGTGTGTATACGTGCGCGACTCACCGTGCAGTCTGTGCTGTCTGTTATCTTTAGGCAGAAGTCTGACGTAAACTCCAGCTCGGAGAGACACACTGCGTTACAATCGATCCCCTGGGGAGAGGAGTCCACAAACATATGATCAATACACACTCACACTTTCACATTCTGTAATCAAACAAACCAGGAAATTAGAACACACTTTTGGTCTTTTCAAGCAAGAAACAGAAGAACAGTGAAGTATCAGCGATACAAGACAACTAAGCACTTGTACTCAAGGTGATTGCATTCCCCCTGTTCTTGAATACAATTCCCCAAAAACAGAATACTTACCACAACAGAGGCCAAAACAAGAGGATTGACCCCCAACAAAGGACTTACATGCTTAAAAAAAGTTTGTACATGTCATGGAAATTCTAACCAAGTGAGAGAGACTTTGTCATTTCTTCAAACAATCATCTTTATTTAATATCGGTTAATTATTGCAATAATGGAGCTGGTCAACGTACCACCCGTAGGTGATTCGTTGAGAGCCCCACAAACAGGAAATGTCTTATATAGTGGACCTACAAATGCTTTGTCATGGCTGGTTTCACCCCTCCCGGCAGCTCAAGGCATCATAAGCTACCTTGTTTTCTTCTTGTGGCTATGTGTATTGGGTCATAGCGCACAAACAATTGATAACGTTAGTTCCGTTACTCCTCTCTGTTCAAGCCAGCCTCTGTACACCTCATATCTCCACACAGCTGTGCCCTTGAAAGATATGAGAAGAAACAGGATGGGCTGAGACACTGTGGTCACTCTCAGAGGGTCTTTGTCTTGACTGTGTGACTAAGTTGAACAGAGGCAGAGTGGAAAAATACCAGCTCCTTCTTACAAGAGCTTCAAACAGGCAGTGGAAATGTACAGGTTTAAGGCTCATACACCGCATGTGCATAACGAAAGTTGTAATTTTGCCACGACATACACTACCACTCAAAAGTTTAGACACACCTAGTCATTCAAGAGTTTTTCTTTATATTTTAAAATATTTGACATTGTAGAATAATAGTGAAGACATCAAAATTATGTAATAACACATGGAATCATGTAGTAACCCAAAAAGTGTCAAACAAATCAAAATATATTTTATATTTGAGATTCTTCAAATAGCCACCCTTTGCCTTGATGACAGCTTTGCACACTCTTGGCATTCTCTCAACCAGCTTCATGAGGTAGTCATCTGGAATGCATTTCAATTAACAGGTGTGCCTTCTTAAAAGTTAATTTGTAAAATGTATTTCCTTCTTAATGAGTTTGAGCCAATCAGTTGTGTTGTGACAAGGTAGGGTTGGTAAAAGACAAAGTCCATATTATGGCAAGAACAGCTCAAATAAGCAAAGAGAAATGACAGCATCATTACTTTAAGACATGAAGGTCAGTCAATACGCAACATTTCAAGAACTTTGAAAGTTTCTTCAAGTGCAGTCTCAAAAACCATCAAGCGCTATGATGAAACTGGCTCTCATGAGGACCGCCACAGGAATGGAAGACTCAAAGTTACCTCTGCTGCAGAGGATAAGTTCATTAGAGTTACCAGCATCAGAAATTGCAGCCCAAATAAATGCTTCACAGAGTTCAAGTAACAGACACATCTCAACATCAACTGTTCATAGGGGACTGTGTGAATCCGGCCTTCATGGTCAAATTGCTGCAAAGAAACCACTACTAAAGGACACCAATAAGAAGAAGAGACCTGCTTGGGCCAAGAAACACGAGCAATGGACATTAGACCGGTGGAAATCTGTCCTTTGGTCTGGAGTCCAAATTTGAGAATTTTGTAAGACGGTGTGGGTGTACGGATGATCTCCGCATGTGTAGTTCCCACCGTAAAGCACGGAGGAGGAGGTGTTACGGTGTGGGGGTGCTTTGCTGGTGACACTGTGTGATTTATTTAGAATTCAAGGCACACTTAACCAGCATGGCTACAACAGCATTCTGCAGCGATACGCCATCCCATCCGATTTGGGCTTAGAGGGATTATCATTTGTTTTTCAACAGGATAATGACCCAACACACCTCCAGGCTGTGTAAGAGCTATTTGATCAAGAAGGAGAGTGATGGAGTGCTGCATCAGATGACCTGTCCTCCACAATCCACAGACCTCAACCCAATTGAGATGGTTTGGGATGAGTCGGACGGCAGAGTGAAGGAAAAGCAGCCAACAAGTGCTCAGCATATGTGGGAACTCCTTCAAGACTGTTGGAAAAGCATTCCTCATGAAGCTGGTTGAGAGAATGCCAAGAGTGTGCAAAGCAGTCATCAAGGCAAAGGGTGGCTATTTGAAGAATGTCAAATATAAAATATATTTTGATTTGTTTAACACTTTTTTGGTTACTACATGATTCCATATGTGTTATTTCATAGTTTTTATGTCTTCACTATCATTCCACAATGTAAAAAATAAAATAAAAAATAAGAAAAACCCTTGAATGAGTAGGTGTGTCCAAACTTTTGACTGGTACTGTACATTACACAAGAACAACAACTAGGGACGGTTTTACACCCCTTTTCAATTTCACTTTCTAAAACACATTCCTTAACATTGTGAGAGGAAAAAAGCCATAACTGTTTTAACAGGGATTTGCAATTCCCTGAGAGACAGGCGCTTAATTTTACACCATTCTGACCATCCTTAATGGAATGTTATTGGATCGTATCAGAGGGAGGCAATGGACGAGAATCCATGCAATTTGGGCTGAGGGGGAGCTGTCCATTTTCCACTGGAGGGGAGAAACTATCGATTAGAGGATTCAAATTCCATTATTTCACCTGCTCCGCTCATTCATCATGGAAGAGACGTGGGAAAGAACATGCTACTTAACAAAATGGAGGATGGGTAGAGGAAGGAGCGTCCACGGAAATGACAGAGAATATGATCAAAAATGGTTTTAAAAAGGAATCAATGCTCTCATTTGTGTGTGTGATGTAGAAAGTCCATTAGGAAGCGCAATGTGTGTGTATATAAGTGCAGGATCTGTGAGGATGATTGTGCTTGTAATATGTATGTATTAGTGAGTGTGTTGTACTCTCCCTGCGGTGTATGTGTGTATGTGTAGTCTCTCTGCAGTGTGTGTTTTCTCCATCAGCTCAGCGAGCGCCTCTCCATCTGCAGGGGGGAGAGAATAATGAAGTTTCCTAAAGAGGAACTTAAACAAGGATTAGACTTATCACTCACCCAGCGCTACAGCTCTGACACACGTACACACACACACACACACACACACACACACACACACACACACAACAACCTGCCTCCAGGGACCGATCTCTCTTTACGACTAACTCTCTCTCCCTTGCTCTGTATTCCCCCTCTACACCCACTATTTCTGTAACCTTTTTCCTTTCTATATACCTTGTGTGTGTGTGTGTGTGTGTGTGTGTGTGTGTGTGTGTGTGTGTGTGTGTGTGCGTGCGTGTGTACCTGTATGACTGCAGGCTTAGAGATGAGTGTGTCTGGTTTGAGGACCTGCACCACGGCCTCTGGCACCACGGCCTTCTTCATGCACGCCATCTTGAACCCGTATACGTCATCCCAGAATGCAATACGGCCCTGGTGCTTCTCCGTGTCGCCCACTGCAGCCAGGCTGATGGTGCAACGATCTGGGTAGACTAAAAAGAGAGTAAGAGGGTGAGATGTATGGATAGACTGAACATAGAGAAGAGTGGCGCAGTGGTCTAAGGCACTGCATCGCAGTGCAAACTGTGCCACTAGAGATCCTGGTTCGAATCCAGGCTCTGTCGCAGCCGGCCGCGACCGGGAGACTCATGGGCGGCGCACAATTGGCCCAGCGTCGTCCAGGGTAGGGGAGGGAATGGCCGGCAGGGATGTAGCTCAGTTGATAGAGCATGGCGTTTGCAACGCCAGGGTTGTGGGTTCGATTCCCACGGGGGGCAAGTATAAAAAATAATATATGTATTCACTAACTGTAAGTCGCTCTGGATAAGAGCGTCTGCTAAATGACTAAAATGTAATAGAGGAGAAGAGTGATAGGCGAGTAGCGATGGGCATTTGAAATTATTTCACTATTCTTTTCGGATAGTCAAAAATAAGAAAAAGAGATACAGAAATCCTCTACACTCATCACCAATCAGAATGCCACAACAGCAGACAATGTGCTGTTGTTTTCAAGGTGTTATATCGGTAGTTTTTGACTAATAGTAGCTTAGGCTAACAGTGAAAGAGTCTGCTGTTCGCCATCATAGAACTGATTCTGAGTGTTTTGCATTGATCTGTTTCTTGTGTTGTGGACCCTCTGTTGGTTCGTACATGTACTAGGCTAATCGCTATTTGAAGTGGGGAAAATGCGCTATGATACTAAAATGCCTTTTCATGTAAAACGCAACCCATAAACCATAGCCCATGAGATAGAAAATGAGCTTGAAAACAAAACAATCACTCCTGATTTTCGAGTAACCGTGCCCATTCCTATAGGGGAGGGAGTGGAGATATATGGCCAAGTCCAGATACCCGTACT
Organism: Coregonus clupeaformis; assembly: GCF_020615455.1. Classification (NCBI taxonomy): domain Eukaryota; kingdom Metazoa; phylum Chordata; class Actinopteri; order Salmoniformes; family Salmonidae; genus Coregonus; species Coregonus clupeaformis. The sequence continues at coordinate 43,765,246 of NC_059194.1, read as the reverse complement.
TGCATCCTAAATAGTAGGCCGTTTGGGTATGCGAAAATAGAACGTTTTATACTATGTGACATTTCAAAAATGTTGTATGCTTTTAATTCCAGGATGCCATACTCATTTCGGCTTTTAATATAGTACAAATTTGCTGCATGCTATTGAGGAAGAAAATCTTATTTAGTTTGACAACAGCTGACAATCAAATAAGGGGACAGGCTGTACCAAAATTAACGAATGGCGGAAAACAATGCAATTGCGCATTCGATTACGCAGTCTCATGGGTGAGCCTTGTATGTTGATATTTGTTGATTACTGCATACATTTTACTAAACAGTACATTCTAAATAGTATTTACAGTGGGTATAGAAAGTCACCACCCTCTTTCAAAATGTTCACCTTTTGTTGCTTTACAGCCTAAAATGAAAACACATAAAATCAAAATTTTTCCAGCATTATTTACACACAGTAACTCACAATATCCAGGTAAAAAAATAAAAATTTAAAAAACTCTGAAAATGTATTACAATTAAAACAGTAAAATACCCTATTTGGATAAGTGAACACCCCGCTGAGTTAATACTTGGTGGAACCACCTTTTGCTTGAATTACGTCTCTAATAACTTTGCACACCTAGACTGTGCAATATTTGCCTATTCTTCCTTGCAGAATTGATCAAGCTCAGTCAAATTGCATGGTGACCGCTCATGGACTGCACTCTTCAAGTCATTCCACAGATTCTCGATGGGATTTAGGTCGGGGCTCTTACTAGGCCCCTCAAGGACATTCACCTTCTTGTCCTTCAGCCACTGTACGGTTGCTTTGGCAGTGTGTTTTGGGTCATTGTCATGTTGAAACGTGAACCATCTTCCCATTTTCAACTTCCTGGCAGAGGGCTGCAGGTTCTCCTCAAGAATCTGTCGGTATTTTGCACTGCCCATTTTCCCTTCTATCCTGACAAGAGAAACACCCCCACAACAGGATGCTGCCACCGCCGTGCTTTACTGTAGGCATGGTGTTCTTTGGGTGGAAAGATGTATTGGGTTTTCGCCAGACATATCGTTTTGCGTTCAGGCCAAAAAGTTAAATTTTGGTCTCATCTGACCACAGCACATTTTGCCACTTGGCCTCGGAATCTACAATGTGCATTTTGGCAAAGCTCAAACGAGACTTGATGTGGCTTTTTTTTCTTGCCAGATTTGTGGAGCACTTGTGATATTGTGGTCACATGCACACATTGACCAGTCTTTGCCATAAAGGCCTGAAGCTCCTTCAAAGTCGCCATTAGCTTCTTGGTAGCCTCTCTGATCAGTCTACTCCTTGCCCGGACATCCAGTTCGGAGGGACGGCCTGATCTATGCAGGGTCTGGGTGGTGCCATACGTCTTACACTTCTTAATAATGGTCTTAACTGTGCTCTGAGGGATAAACAAAGCCTTTGAAATCTTTTTATATCCATCCCCTGACTTGTGCCTTTCCACAACTTTATCTCGTAGATCTTTTGAAAGTACCTTTCCGCCCATTGTGGATTTTTTGCTTTGAATTGCGCTACTAAGCAGTGGAGTCCTCTATGAACAACTGCTTTTATTCTGAACACATCAAAGTCACTACAATTGATCACAGATGGAAGCCAATTAGCTTGATTTGTGATCTGGAAGGTGGTTGGTTATACCTCAGCAAGTTTGCAATTGCAATTCTACGGGGGGTGTTCACTTATCCAAATAGGGTATTTTACTGTTTTACTTGTAATTAATTGTCAACGTTTTATAGATTTTTTTTTCACTTGGATATTGTGGGTTACTGTGTGTAAATAATGCCGGAAAAGGTTTGATTTTATGTGTTTTCATTTCAGGCTGTAAGGCACCAAAAGGTGAACATTTTGAAAGGGGGTGGTGACTTTCTATACCCACTGTAGCACTATTAGTACACAGTATGTAGTTTTAGTAAGTAGAAGGCAAGATACATTTCGGACACAGCCTCAGTCTATGGTGGAGATGACCACCACAGTGTGTGATCTAAAACAACAGAAAGCTAAAAGGCACATTTATATTGGTCAGACACTGGGCGACTATGTCACTTATTTATTAATTAAGAGTTCTGAGGAGTCTGGCTTTGAGTTGGATGCCTTTTCCCCCTGATTCCACTGCTGAATCTGAATTCCTGACTTGCTATCAACGCTGCGGTTGCGTGCACGATCGGGACCTTTAATCATACTGATATGAATTGCTAGTCTGGTGTTGTGTGGGAAATCCTGAAGAGTCAGGATCTGGGGCTCATACCCCGACACGCCTGACTGAAATTGACCTTTACACTATCTCTTTATGGTGGGAAAGGTTTTTTTTTTTGTTATTTTTATTTTTTTAAGGGTACTGTATACTGTATATCAGGTTATGAGGCAGGTACAACAGTAATCATGGATTTGACTAGATTTGATTACTTGTTATCATATTTAGCTTACCATATGTTTACCAATTTCTCATACCAGTTACAAAAGAGGAAAGGAAGTTATTGCAAACATTACCCTAACAGTACGAAACACATTTGACATGAATTTCACTCTCAGATTGAAACCCCATTATACGAGACTCTGGTGTCCTAGTTGCTGTGGGTGTGGGACTCGGCATCCATTTCATAAAGCACCAGTAACGAGGATATCCATCAAATACCAGACCCTTATGGCCGCTCTGTCCTACTTTTTACACTTTCTGTCAATAATGACCTTGTTTGCGACTCATGTTTATGACTGGGACAGAAATACAAAACATGCTTGTTGTAGAATCTATTTTTTAAGTATTTAAAAAGTATTCTTTTTAAAAACACATTCCTGCAAATCAAGGGAGTAATTCACCTCGATACAGCCACAGAGCCAAACCAGGCTCACAAAAATACTAAGACATTAAACCCCATCTGAACGTATT